>NC_141798.1:2500-315556 GCF_057944985.1 Cucurbita pepo subsp. pepo
CCCTAAACCCTAAACCCTAAACCCTAAACCCTAAACCCTAAACCCTAAACCCTAAACCCTAAACCCTAAACCCTAAACCCTAAACCCTAAACCCTAAACCCTAAACCCTAAACCCTAAACCCTAAACCCTAAACCCTAAACCCTAAACCCTAAACCCTAAACCCTAAACCCTAAACCCTAAACCCTAAACCCTAAACCCTAAACCCTAAACCCTAAACCCTAAACCCTAAACCCTAAACCCTAAACCCTAAACCCTAAACCCTAAACCCTAAACCCTAAACCCTAAACCCTAAACCCTAAACCCTAAACCCTAAACCCTAAACCCTAAACCCTAAACCCTAAACCCTAAACCCTAAACCCTAAACCCTAAACCCTAAACCCTAAACCCTAAACCCTAAACCCTAAACCCTAAACCCTAAACCCTAAACCCTAAACCCTAAACCCTAAACCCTAAACCCTAAACCCTAAACCCTAAACCCTAAACCCTAAACCCTAAACCCTAAACCCTAAACCCTAAACCCTAAACCCTAAACCCTAAACCCTAAACCCTAAACCCTAAACCCTAAACCCTAAACCCTAAACCCTAAACCCTAAACCCTAAACCCTAAACCCTAAACCCTAAACCCTAAACCCTAAACCCTAAACCCTAAACCCTAAACCCTAAACCCTAAACCCTAAACCCTAAACCCTAAACCCTAAACCCTAAACCCTAAACCCTAAACCCTAAACCCTAAACCCTAAACCCTAAACCCTAAACCCTAAACCCTAAACCCTAAACCCTAAACCCTAAACCCTAAACCCTAAACCCTAAACCCTAAACCCTAAACCCTAAACCCTAAACCCTAAACCCTAAACCCTAAACCCTAAACCCTAAACCCTAAACCCTAAACCCTAAACCCTAAACCCTAAACCCTAAACCCTAAACCCTAAACCCTAAACCCTAAACCCTAAACCCTAAACCCTAAACCCTAAACCCTAAACCCTAAACCCTAAACCCTAAACCCTAAACCCTAAACCCTAAACCCTAAACCCTAAACCCTAAACCCTAAACCCTAAACCCTAAACCCTAAACCCTAAACCCTAAACCCTAAACCCTAAACCCTAAACCCTAAACCCTAAACCCTAAACCCTAAACCCTAAACCCTAAACCCTAAACCCTAAACCCTAAACCCTAAACCCTAAACCCTAAACCCTAAACCCTAAACCCTAAACCCTAAACCCTAAACCCTAAACCCTAAACCCTAAACCCTAAACCCTAAACCCTAAACCCTAAACCCTAAACCCTAAACCCTAAACCCTAAACCCTAAACCCTAAACCCTAAACCCTAAACCCTAAACCCTAAACCCTAAACCCTAAACCCTAAACCCTAAACCCTAAACCCTAAACCCTAAACCCTAAACCCTAAACCCTAAACCCTAAACCCTAAACCCTAAACCCTAAACCCTAAACCCTAAACCCTAAACCCTAAACCCTAAACCCTAAACCCTAAACCCTAAACCCTAAACCCTAAACCCTAAACCCTAAACCCTAAACCCTAAACCCTAAACCCTAAACCCTAAACCCTAAACCCTAAACCCTAAACCCTAAACCCTAAACCCTAAACCCTAAACCCTAAACCCTAAACCCTAAACCCTAAACCCTAAACCCTAAACCCTAAACCCTAAACCCTAAACCCTAAACCCTAAACCCTAAACCCTAAACCCTAAACCCTAAACCCTAAACCCTAAACCCTAAACCCTAAACCCTAAACCCTAAACCCTAAACCCTAAACCCTAAACCCTAAACCCTAAACCCTAAACCCTAAACCCTAAACCCTAAACCCTAAACCCTAAACCCTAAACCCTAAACCCTAAACCCTAAACCCTAAACCCTAAACCCTAAACCCTAAACCCTAAACCCTAAACCCTAAACCCTAAACCCTAAACCCTAAACCCTAAACCCTAAACCCTAAACCCTAAACCCTAAACCCTAAACCCTAAACCCTAAACCCTAAACCCTAAACCCTAAACCCTAAACCCTAAACCCTAAACCCTAAACCCTAAACCCTAAACCCTAAACCCTAAACCCTAAACCCTAAACCCTAAACCCTAAACCCTAAACCCTAAACCCTAAACCCTAAACCCTAAACCCTAAACCCTAAACCCTAAACCCTAAACCCTAAACCCTAAACCCTAAACCCTAAACCCTAAACCCTAAACCCTAAACCCTAAACCCTAAACCCTAAACCCTAAACCCTAAACCCTAAACCCTAAACCCTAAACCCTAAACCCTAAACCCTAAACCCTAAACCCTAAACCCTAAACCCTAAACCCTAAACCCTAAACCCTAAACCCTAAACCCTAAACCCTAAACCCTAAACCCTAAACCCTAAACCCTAAACCCTAAACCCTAAACCCTAAACCCTAAACCCTAAACCCTAAACCCTAAACCCTAAACCCTAAACCCTAAACCCTAAACCCTAAACCCTAAACCCTAAACCCTAAACCCTAAACCCTAAACCCTAAACCCTAAACCCTAAACCCTAAACCCTAAACCCTAAACCCTAAACCCTAAACCCTAAACCCTAAACCCTAAACCCTAAACCCTAAACCCTAAACCCTAAACCCTAAACCCTAAACCCTAAACCCTAAACCCTAAACCCTAAACCCTAAACCCTAAACCCTAAACCCTAAACCCTAAACCCTAAACCCTAAACCCTAAACCCTAAACCCTAAACCCTAAACCCTAAACCCTAAACCCTAAACCCTAAACCCTAAACCCTAAACCCTAAACCCTAAACCCTAAACCCTAAACCCTAAACCCTAAACCCTAAACCCTAAACCCTAAACCCTAAACCCTAAACCCTAAACCCTAAACCCTAAACCCTAAACCCTAAACCCTAAACCCTAAACCCTAAACCCTAAACCCTAAACCCTAAACCCTAAACCCTAAACCCTAAACCCTAAACCCTAAACCCTAAACCCTAAACCCTAAACCCTAAACCCTAAACCCTAAACCCTAAACCCTAAACCCTAAACCCTAAACCCTAAACCCTAAACCCTAAACCCTAAACCCTAAACCCTAAACCCTAAACCCTAAACCCTAAACCCTAAACCCTAAACCCTAAACCCTAAACCCTAAACCCTAAACCCTAAACCCTAAACCCTAAACCCTAAACCCTAAACCCTAAACCCTAAACCCTAAACCCTAAACCCTAAACCCTAAACCCTAAACCCTAAACCCTAAACCCTAAACCCTAAACCCTAAACCCTAAACCCTAAACCCTAAACCCTAAACCCTAAACCCTAAACCCTAAACCCTAAACCCTAAACCCTAAACCCTAAACCCTAAACCCTAAACCCTAAACCCTAAACCCTAAACCCTAAACCCTAAACCCTAAACCCTAAACCCTAAACCCTAAACCCTAAACCCTAAACCCTAAACCCTAAACCCTAAACCCTAAACCCTAAACCCTAAACCCTAAACCCTAAACCCTAAACCCTAAACCCTAAACCCTAAACCCTAAACCCTAAACCCTAAACCCTAAACCCTAAACCCTAAACCCTAAACCCTAAACCCTAAACCCTAAACCCTAAACCCTAAACCCTAAACCCTAAACCCTAAACCCTAAACCCTAAACCCTAAACCCTAAACCCTAAACCCTAAACCCTAAACCCTAAACCCTAAACCCTAAACCCTAAACCCTAAACCCTAAACCCTAAACCCTAAACCCTAAACCCTAAACCCTAAACCCTAAACCCTAAACCCTAAACCCTAAACCCTAAACCCTAAACCCTAAACCCTAAACCCTAAACCCTAAACCCTAAACCCTAAACCCTAAACCCTAAACCCTAAACCCTAAACCCTAAACCCTAAACCCTAAACCCTAAACCCTAAACCCTAAACCCTAAACCCTAAACCCTAAACCCTAAACCCTAAACCCTAAACCCTAAACCCTAAACCCTAAACCCTAAACCCTAAACCCTAAACCCTAAACCCTAAACCCTAAACCCTAAACCCTAAACCCTAAACCCTAAACCCTAAACCCTAAACCCTAAACCCTAAACCCTAAACCCTAAACCCTAAACCCTAAACCCTAAACCCTAAACCCTAAACCCTAAACCCTAAACCCTAAACCCTAAACCCTAAACCCTAAACCCTAAACCCTAAACCCTAAACCCTAAACCCTAAACCCTAAACCCTAAACCCTAAACCCTAAACCCTAAACCCTAAACCCTAAACCCTAAACCCTAAACCCTAAACCCTAAACCCTAAACCCTAAACCCTAAACCCTAAACCCTAAACCCTAAACCCTAAACCCTAAACCCTAAACCCTAAACCCTAAACCCTAAACCCTAAACCCTAAACCCTAAACCCTAAACCCTAAACCCTAAACCCTAAACCCTAAACCCTAAACCCTAAACCCTAAACCCTAAACCCTAAACCCTAAACCCTAAACCCTAAACCCTAAACCCTAAACCCTAAACCCTAAACCCTAAACCCTAAACCCTAAACCCTAAACCCTAAACCCTAAAACCCTAAACCCTAAACCCTAAACCCTAAACCCTAAACCCTAAACCCTAAACCCTAAACCCTAAACCCTAAACCCTAAACCCTAAACCCTAAACCCTAAACCCTAAACCCTAAACCCTAAACCCTAAACCCTAAACCCTAAACCCTAAACCCTAAACCCTAAACCCTAAACCCTAAACCCTAAACCCTAAACCCTAAACCCTAAACCCTAAACCCTAAACCCTAAACCCTAAACCCTAAACCCTAAACCCTAAACCCTAAACCCTAAACCCTAAACCCTAAACCCTAAACCCTAAACCCTAAACCCTAAACCCTAAACCCTAAACCCTAAACCCTAAACCCTAAACCCTAAACCCTAAACCCTAAACCCTAAACCCTAAACCCTAAACCCTAAACCCTAAACCCTAAACCCTAAACCCTAAACCCTAAACCCTAAACCCTAAACCCTAAACCCTAAACCCTAAACCCTAAACCCTAAACCCTAAACCCTAAACCCTAAACCCTAAACCCTTAACCCTAAACCCCTAACCCTAACCCCCTAACCCCCTAACCCCCTAACCCCCTAACCCCCTAAACCCTAAACCCTAAACCCTAAACCCTAAACCCTAAACCCTAAACCCTAAACCCTAAACCCTAAACCCTAAACCCTAAACCCTAAACCCTAAACCCCTAAACCCCTAACCCCTAAAACCCGAAAACCCGAAAACCCGAAAACCCAAACCCCCAAAACCCCCAAAAACCCCAAACCCCCAACCCCTAAACCCCTCGACCATCGACCCTCGACCCCAACCCCTAAACCCCTCGACCATCGACCCTCGACCCCAAACCTAAACCCTAAACCCTAAACCCCAAACCCCGAACCCTAGAGTCCTCTTTCGATTCACGTGCTTTGCCTTCCTTCAATACATCATTTTAACCTACTCCAGACAAGTAAACGCTGGTTCTCGTAATTTCTTTACTTTCTTGGTGCAGGAGGAAGATACCTGGTTTACGATGGCATTGGTCAAGGCAGTATCTGCAGAAGAAATAAATTTGTGGCAGACAGTTTAAATAGCACCCAGTGCATATAATATGGTATCTTCTCCTTGTCAAAGCAAGAAAAAGAAAGCAAAGCTAATCAATTCCTGTCATTGCTAGCTCAGATTTTTACCATTATTCTGTTAAAATACCAGAATCCTCTTCTTAATGCCATGTTTGTCAAACTAAAATATATGCAAAAACTTCAAAGTTAGATGAGTCCTATTCCTGAAAATGATACAGCATATTGCATTTGGGTAAGAAGTTAAAATCATATAACTATACCTCCCATGTATGATTGGAGGAGGACTTGATGATAAGATGAAATGGACTCGCCCAAAACTTCACGAAGTTTGCAAGTTGCACGTGCTGACTACAAAATAGGAACAAACAAGCAGAATGGAAAAAATGATAAAGGAAAATCATAGAAATTAGAACAAGCAAGAAGGGAGCAAGAACCCTAAACCCTACTTACTTCCTTTTAACTGATCCATGATGATGATGTAATTAATTCCAGTTATTCCACTTATTTTCGTCTCCAGGTTTGAAGGAAACTTCTTTTTAGTAGACTTGCTAAACATCAATCTTTAGTAGAATGGTTTCCGTATTTCATGTCTCGCTTTATTGATTCATATCCTTTAACGATGCCCTTTCTCCGACGTCGTGGGCCTCCTGCGCCGTCTCCGAAACCATAACTTTAGCCTTTCCCACAGCACTGGCTATCTTATGCTTACATTTGCCCAAGGCATCGCAAATACGATCTCTGGTGCGGTGCGTTTCGGCGTCTTTGGTGGGTTCGGAAGAGATGGAAACCTTAGTATTGTGTTGTCCTTGGTCGCCATACTCGACCACAACCACTCGGTGACCTTCTTTAACGATAACATCCTGCTCCTGCTCTTGCCGGGGCGCCAGGGAAGGAGACCAGAGTCCCGCTGCAGATAAAGAAGTAATGACCAGACACAACGCGAATAGGTTGGGCATGATGATGATGTTGAAGGTGTCGAAAACAGAAAGATGCTGTACAACCAGAAGTGACAACCAGGAAGATGCTGCACAACCAGAAGTGACACGTAGTACACGTGTTTCGACACGTAGTACATGTAGAGGAACACGTGTTTCGACACTGCATTTCAACGCGACTATAGAAAGCGTACACGATGGAAATAACGCTGAGTCGCTTACCAATCTTGGAGCGATCAGAGAATATAAAGGAATTGTCTTCTCAGGAGTTGATCCCGCTTGGCTGCTGCGGATCCCGCTTGGCTGCTGCGGATCCCAACACAATACTTCAGAATTTGAAAATTAAATAATAAAAAATCTCGGGGCTCTATGCAAGCCAAACAATCAAAGATTGAAATGACAATGAGAAGATCATATCAATTAATTAGGCAAAACAATTGAGATCTCGGTAATGAAAGAAAAGATCATCCTCCAGATTCTCGTCCACAACGGAGTCGATACCAAATTCCTCCCTCCATCGAATTGTGTTTCGGAACATAAGGAATGCATCCCTCACTTTGAACTCCCTCGCCCTCAAAAACTTCAGCAGAATCACATCCGTCCGGTGGTCTTCAAGAAGGGTTTAGGGTTCAGCTTCTTCTCTCTTCCTTTCGGTGGTGTTTTGTGATTTACATGTGAATTTACATGCAAATTGCAATTAGAAGTCATGTCACTACACATGCAAATGTCAACCCAGTTAAGATGTTACAGATTAGTTCCTTCTAACTCTGATTTGTGTTGGTTGGTTAATATTTTGCAATAGAACAGTAAGGAATTCCTTGCAAGCTCAAACAATAAGAGCATGCTTAATATATTATAAAAGTGTTTCTTAGCCAATAAATCAGTTGGAGAGGGAAAAAATTGCGTTCACAGAGTTCCCATTACCAAGATTTCTGACTTGAAGATTGTACCTGCCATTGGTGCTTTCAAAGTCTTCTCCACGAGTGCAGTGACTTGTTTGTGTGCACGAAGGCTTGTTGTAGTATATATGATTGCATGTAATTGTAAAACGTGATTATGAAGTCTCTTGTATGTTTTGAGTGACATGGTATTTCTAAATGAAATTGGCGCTATTATTTGTCAAGCATAGTCATAGGTTGGTCATCCTCCATTTTGGATCTTGATTATAAGATTTTGCCCCTCAACTGCAGCAAGCTATAATATCATTTAAACATATTTCATATACCCTCGTGAGCGTCACCGGTGATGATTTCATGGTATTTTAAATATAATGTGGCTTTTTTAAGTTATCAATCTCTCTATAGTGACGTGGTTTTTCTTTCTTAGAATTATATATTTGGATTTATTATTAATATTATTATTTAGATCTAGAAAGTGGAGGATTGGAGGGAGGGAAGAGGAGTGATTTAAAAATATTTTAAACAAATAATTTTTACCGTGAAACATAGGATTATTTAGATAAATCTTACCCTTTTTACTTTAAATTTGTATAATTATAGTATTATTTAACTTAACTTGAATTAGTATTGTATTTTTATTTAAGTTCAATAGGGAGAAGGCCCCTTGATTATGTCCAAGTTTATGAAAGTTGGGCTATAACTAGAACTAGAATAAAAACTACAACTCTGTCCCTAAATTTAAAATACCCATTTCCCATGCAAAATAAATGCAACCCGAAATATTGGAAGCGAGAGATAAGACCTAAAAAGAAAATTCCAAACTGATTGAATTCACACAAGTTCTGATTAGCCACCAAAATGCGCCATTGACAACTCTAAATTCACACCAATTTTCGGCTGTTGCCTTATAGAACACCAACTCCAACAATCTCTGTGATTGTAATTATTTTTATCCAACTTTGAACGAGGAGAAGAAATTGCCTCACAGATTTCAGTGCTTGAATGATGATCGTGATGTTGTAAAGATAGATTCATAAACATGAATTGTTTTCTTATTTTCTAAATAACCCAAAAAAGGTCAAAGAAAACCATGTCGGTATGGCCTAAATTATAATTATTGTACCTTGTCTTCCCATATCAACCCTCACACTCCTATACATCTGTCCCAAAGAAACATATATAGAAGAATATGAATCCAACCCAAATGAGAAATGTGTTGACTTTTATTTAGCGCGAGAGAGAGAAAGACAAGACCTGGAGATGGCTCTTTACGTGTGAAATGGTGAGTCCCTTGGCATCCATCAGCTGTAGAACAAGCTTAGGCGTAGCTTCTAATTCAACCAAACAAAAACCATGAATCCAAAATGAAAGAACTTTAGACTTCCATGTGTTTGAACTGTAAAAGGAGTAGAAGTGAGAAAAAGAAGTTACTTTGATGGCCACCAAGTGTTTGAATGGCAAGAACAAAGGAGTGATGAAGCTCAGGAGTCCATCTCAATCTTGGGACTTTGGATCTATATGTACTGTCTCACATTTCCAGTTCTACCACACCTACTCATCTTTCTGGACTCGAATAGCTTTGAACTCTCTTAGCTAGTTAGCTTAGCCTGAAGAAGGAAAAGGGTTTAAAGAGAGGGAGGGAAAAGAAGATCACGAGAAAGGGAAAATACGAAGCCCAGTCTGAAAATTCCTTAAAGACTTCTGATAAAATTACCTGCTGTTCTGCTCCTGCTTTTTTCTGTGTACTGCCACTGTTCAACAAACAACAAATACATGTATCATTACCCTGCCACCCAAATCAAATTCTGTCTGTTAAGAGAGAGAGGGAGATCTTGTGAATGTTTTGTTTCCTTTTCTTTTTCTACTTTGAAATGATTACGTCTAAATATATTGTTTGTTTATCGGAATTGGGTTTTTTCTTTTTCTTTTACCATCTCTCCATCACAATTTAATCAAATCGAAAGTGTACTCTTACCGCATCAATCATAAATTTGTAATTTAAAGAAGTGACTTAAGATACTACGCACACCTACGAATTTGGTTGCATTCTTATTTAGCTGAAAATCATTATATTGTCTTGGGTTAGATTTCAAATTCAGACAACCCTATATAAAATATATCAATAGTTTTAATTGCAGTTCCAAGAATCCAATTCTTATATGTCAATTTTTTGAGTATTTGAAATTTGGTGGAAGGAAACGATAATGTGGTTTAAATTCATAAATCAAAAGGAAAACTTTGAACTTAAAATACAGCAGAGAACTCGTCATCTTTTTTCTAGATACAGAAAACCAACCCCATCAAAGACATCCCTTCACAGACCTAAATTCAAATCCAATTCCTGAGGAGCATAAAACTCGATTAGTTACAACTCTCTTAATTTCTTTTCAAACTTGAACTTGGAAAAATTGTATCTGAAAAGTTATGAAACCATTGATATCAGTAATGATGTTAAGAATTTGAAACGTAACAAATCAACATCGGGAAGGATATTCGCAATTCAGTACACATCAACAACATTCAGATGCTGAATAAAATAGAAATGCTGAATAAAGGATGCCGAACAAAGAAATCAAAGGATTAAGTTTATAATTTTTGGTAAGGGATAACTTTATTCTAAATGCTGAATAAGGGATATGCCCAACAGATTTAAAAGTCGTTTACGTTTTCAAATACCTTCCTATTGCTGGCAGCAGGAAATAGCGAACCTTGACATGTCAGTAATTTATGATATCCTGTCAGATTTAGGTGAAACAATCAACAAGTAACTCGACATGATGCAAAGTTAATCACCCAAGTTGTTACAATTCGACACCCAAAGTATTTTAGATTTCACATTAATCCAAAATAGATCTTTTCTTCAAGACAATTTTCCCTGCAGAAGTCCAAGCCCATTTTTTCAATGCAATAAAGTTGAAAGATCAACTTCCAAGTCTTCTTCAATGTAATTCCAATCCCAAACCCACCCCCTCAAGACTCCTTCATCGCCTACTCCCTCCACACATCCCCCCCAGCAAGAACCCAACACCAACACCATTCTGATCCTCCTGGTTAATAAAAAAAATGGTAGTTGGCATGTTTGCATTGATTAAACAATCCTTATCCACAATGTTGATCTAGATTCTCAAGGATTACAATTGGAAGCCCTTTTCTCAATTTTGAAGGTAAGGGAGCTTATGTAAACCTCAAGAAGTGTCAATTCCCTCAGCCAAAGGTGGAGTGCTTGGGACACCAGATTATAGCAGGGGAGTTGAAGTGGATCCAACCAAAATCCAAGGAATGCTACAGTAGCTTACATTGAAATCATCGAAGGTGTTAGGACGTACTTTGGATTGATAAGATTCTACCAACGACTTCCCACTAAATATGGAAAATTGTTCCCCTCACTTAGGGGTTGAAGAAAGATGCATTCATATGGAATGAGGAAGCTACTTGTGCGTTGGACTATTAACGTAAGCAATGATCTCTTTTCCTATTTTTCCCTCTCTGACTCAAGCTTAGGGGCAGCTCTTTATATAAAACTACCTATGAGTGAGAACAATGGTCATTGCATCAATAGTATAGACATGATTACACAACATCTTGGAGCCTGCGCACCGAGAACCTTTGCGCATCAACATTAGGCTGGGCAAGCACCTCCAATTAGGCACTCACCTAAAAGAACCCTATCAGTTTAATTCTGTCTTTTATGTTTATTTTTTAAAAAATATACTCAGAAGACCCATGAAACCTAGTTATCTAAGCCCATGGAAAGCCATCCAAACATCGTTGCTTCTAATTCTCTCCCACATCTAGATTTGCACAAAAACCACACCTAGTCTTGTGCCTCAAGCAACCATCTCAATAAAGTTATAAATAAAAACACTTACATTTGTTGACTAACATGCAATTAGCACTTCTTCTTTTTTTTTTTTTTCCTTTTTTTTTTTTTTTTTTTTTTTTTTATAGGAGACGTGAGTGAGCACTTCAGTAGTGCTTCTAGGAAATGTAAGAAAGAGCCTTTTGCCTTTTGCCTTTTGCCTTTTGCCTCTTCCTCCTCCACCCCTTACCACTCTTCTTTATTTGACTGATCTTCTCCTCTCGTGGGTGAAAGGTATTAAGCCCACTCACTTAGGATATCACTCAAGAAATTGATGTCTCATATCATCTCTCACCATATGCAATCACTTGAGTGCACCTTGAAAACGCTATATGAGAGTCTTGATACGATGAACATAATTCAACGAAGAATTCATTCTTTGATTTTGAATCCTTCTCAATGTACATTGTGTCTAAAGAAGTATGAAGATATGGCTCTTCTATGCTTTACGTCCTTTTTGCAAGAAAATGTGCAACTCTGTATTGCCAATCTTTGGGTTCTCTTGGTGTTTTAATCATTCTTTAATAGAAAATGTGAAGCAATTGTTATGCATAATCTTGTTCAACGAAATCGTAAAAAGGCCTTCAGTTAATTTTATAAAAAAAATTAACAACATTTGGGAAGGGAGATTCAAACTTCTAACTCTTGGTCAAGAGTACATGTCAATTATTATTGAGCTATACTCACTTTGATAGTCTTCATCTAATGCTTTAAAAACTTTCTAAAGAAACATATGGTTGGAAAGGAATAAAGGTGGTTTAATGAGGTCTCTAAGGATTGTTGCAAAAAAAAAAAAAAAAAAAAAAAAATCAAGGAAGAAGAAGAAAGAAAATTATTCCTTTCGGGTTACTTTAGAAAGAGAGTTCAATTGCTATCCTTTTTTTTTTTTCTTTTTTTCTTTTTTTTTTTTTTTTGTAATAAATTACTCTATATAAATTCGAGATAGGATAGTTTTATCTTGAGGCTTTGGAGATGCATATTTGGGAAGAGTTTTTGAAGATGTACTACAATGCTATCTTTTCTTACATATTGTGAATGGGAGTTGTCGTTATCTCTTCATAACTTTATACAATATCATAAAATGTTCGTTTCATATGGAACTTCATCGCTAAAATTTTTAGAGTTCCCTTAGAACTAAGAACCAAGCAGTGAACACCGAACAAATAGAACAGTCAACTAACCTTTCGTATTTGATATACCAAGCATTCCTTGAGTCATCTGAGGGAGGAATTCTTTTTCTAACTGAACAAAAATGAGCACTGAGAGCATAGATTAAATAACGATAAAACTTTTATGGCCAGTATGATAAGTGAAAATAATCCTTTGTTCACTGAAAAATAGATCCTTGTAGGTTGTAACTTTTAAGCATCTTTTGCAACTAGGATAACCCACTTTCCATGAAAGATTCATACTCTAAAACGGTAGAAGAGGAAAATATATAATCATTTTGGGGTGGATCATTCATAATTTCCTTTTACTATCCTAAGAGTCTAACAGAACTTCCAGTAGCCCAACCTTACAAAAGGTACTACTATTAAATCTTAAGAAATTGGTACAAAAGATCAGTCCCTCTCACAAATAAAGCTCGAGGTGAATTTTAAGAGTCTTGAGTTGACCAGAAGAAATGATGAATGGACCTTTATCAAGTAGTCAATCGAGTAAGTTCATTTGAAAGACTTATGATATATCCAATTGTTTTCAAAACAACTTGGCCAATTTTAGTACCGTTTTGACACCCAATAAGAGCTTATGCTTCCAGAGCCCAAGCTTAGGAAATAACTGGTTTCCTTGGTAGTGCCCAAGTTTGGGAAATAATGATCCTCTTTATCTAATTTATTTTATGAAACAGGACACGTTCTTCCTTTTTCTCAAATCTCGGACTGTTTCGTACAACCGATTTTGGCGTATGACGCACACAAATTGCTACGTGTCAATCATAGTAGTATAAACGCCTTCATCCCTAAGTTTATGGGTTTTCTTATCCATAGCAACAGCACAAGTCGAGAGAAATAGATCCAAACCATGCTATAGGTCAAACCATGAACCGGTATCAGCTCAAAATGATTACAGCCCTAAAAAAAGAAGCAAAATAGAAAAAAGAAGAACAATTTTAAACAATCGAACCCAGAGAATAAGAACGATGACACGGTAAAAAGAAAAGGGCAATAGAATCGAACAATAATGTTCAAGGAGATTAAAGAGGTAAAGACGAACTAACCTAATTGAAGATTGACGTCATACATTGGCAGTTTTGGGAATGAGATTAATACCCTTCTTCAAGTTGGCCTCCTCCTCACGGATCTTCAGCATCTGAAGCATCTGAAGCATCCTCTCCATAACGAGCTCATATTCACACTTCTCGTAGGAATGGCGCTCGTTTTCGCATTTCCATGGGAGGTAGAACTCTGATTGGCGACAAGTGAGCGCACTGGTCTCGGTAAGGGATTGGAACCCTAGCCTCGACCATCTCAGCCTGCGTCGCTATCATCTTCTTCGAGGAGCCCGAGACTTCCATAATGATCTACTCTCTTCGGCTGTCGCCCCGGTTCGTGAGCTTGACTGTGAATATCAATGGCCGTCCATCGCAATTGAAGTAAATTGTTTACACGAAAATTTGATAGTATTACACCAAACACAATTATTTATTTTTTTTCTTATTTTTCTTGGTTTATTCTCAAACATTTTAGATAAACCTCGGATCAAATTCTTTCTATAGCTTAAAATGACAAATTAAGAACAAAAAGTGTGATGAATTAATAAAAGTATCCTTTAATTTAGTAATTGGTCTAAAATACTCTAAAATTTGAAAAAATGCTTTTGTTTTAAATGAAAACTTTTAATATTTGGTTTCAAAGTTACTAACTTTCAAATGTGATCGAAAATTAACTTTCAAAATATTTATTAATATTCTTGATACTTACCTATTTTAATTATAGGTTATTTTGAGTTGGGAAGAACCAACTTTAAAACAAATTAATCTTAATTTAGCAAAATTAAGACAAAAGTTAGGTGCATTATATACTTACATATTTTACATATTATTAGGATGGAACTTCAACCAAGTTATTAAAGTGCCCTAAAGAATTAAACTTGCCAAACAAAAAAATAGTTTTGTCCCTTGCAAATCTAGTCTAAACTATAAACAAAAACTTAAAAAAGTATATTTAGAAGAAAGAAAAAAAAAAAAAGTCGATGGCACGTGATCACTCCAGTCCACATCGAATCATTAATTACTAAAATTTTGTTTCAAACTAAATAATAATAATAATAGGAATAAATAAGGCCTACCTTCGACGTGCACGTGATAACGATGAGCTCAGCCACCAACCATTTGACTCTTGCCACCGTCGTCCAGCTTTGACAATGGAGCTTCACCGTTACATCATTTCATCCCATATTTCTCTGTTTCTCTCCCCATCTCTCTCTCTCTCTCTCTCTCTCTCTCTCTCTCTTTCTCTCTCTCTCTCTCCCCATTTCCTGCGATCTTTTTCCCTGAAACCCCAGACCCTTAATCCCAATTCTCCCCGATGGGTCTTCATAGCTTCTTCTTAATCCTTCTTCCCGTCTCTTTCTTCTTCCAATTCCGCCTCTCCCTTTCCCAGAACCCCACAATTTGCCATTCCGATGATTTCAAGGCCTTGCAGGACTTCCACAGCGCGTTTGATTCCCAAATCGACGGATGGCACACCGGCTGTTCGACGAATTGCTGCAGTTGTATTGGCCTCACTTGTGACTCTTCTGGACGGGTTGTGAAGCTGGAGCTTGGTGGTAGGAAGATCAAGGGTCAGTTACCTTACTCGATTGCGAGATTGGAACACCTCAGAGTTCTCAATCTGTCTTCTAATTCTCTCAATGGGTCCATTCCCTTGGCTCTGTTTCATCTACCATACTTGGAAGTTCTTGATCTCAGTTTCAACGATTTGGTTGGGAGCATCTCATCAGGTACCATTAATTTGCCTTCCATCCGGCTTCTTAACGTTTCTCATAATAACTTTAATGGAAGTCTTCCACTTGGGGTTTGTGTTAACTCCTCTAGAATCGAGATTCTGAATCTGGGTTTCAATCGTTTCACTGGCATGTTTCCTGTTGAGCTTGCTGAATGTGTTTCCTTGAAGAGACTGTTTGTGGAATCGAATTTACTCAGTGGTGGGATACCTGATGAGGCTTCTGGATTGAGGAAATTGACACATTTTTGTGTTCAGAATAACAAGCTTTCTGGTTCTTTGAATGGTGTTGTTGGGAATCTCACAAACCTTGTTCGATTGGATTTGTCATCTAATGGGTTTTTCGGCGAAATTCCAGATGTTTTTTATAACTCTGTGAATTTGAGTTATTTTGCTACCGAATCTAATAGGTTTAGCGGAAAGATTCCCAATTCTTTGTCAAACTCTGCTTCACTCACTGTCCTAAATTTGAGGAACAATTCAATACAGGGAACTCTTGATCTCAACTGTTCAGCAATGAAAAGCCTGGTTACACTTGATTTAGGCACTAATAGGTTTCATGGCTCTATACCAAGTAATCTTCCCTCTTGTACTCAACTGAGAAGTATAAACCTTGCTAGGAACAACCTTGGCGGTCAGATCCCCGAAAGCTTTAGGAATTTTCAGAGCCTCTCGTATTTATCACTTACGAATACGAGCATTGTTAATGTTTCGTCTGCTCTTAACATCTTGCAACATTGCAAGAATTTGAGTACAATGGTCCTTACCTTTAATTTTCGTGGTGAAGTGTTGGAAGATGATCCTAACTTGCATTTCAAGAGCCTCCAAGTTTTTATAATTGCTAATTGTGGATTGAAGGGAATCATACCCCAGTGGTTGAGAGGTTCTAGGAAGCTGCAGTTGTTGGATTTGTCGTGGAACCGTCTTGGAGGAACTATTCCACCCTGGTTCAGCGAGTTGCAGTCCTTGTTTTACTTGGATTTATCTAATAATTCATTCACTGGATATATCCCTAAAGAGATGACTATAATGAGGAGTTTCATTGACAGAAAATTCTCGCCCGATGAACCTTCCTCACTAGATTTTTCCCTTTTTGTGACAAGAAATGGAACTGGATTGCAGTACAATCAAGTATGGAGGTTTCCACCCACTTTGAATCTCAGTCTCAACAATCTCAGTGGGCCAATCTCGCCAGAGTTTGGAAATCTTAAGGAGATTCTAGTTCTTGATCTGAAAATCAACAGCCTTTCGGGATCGATTCCGAGCAGCCTTTCGGGGATGGTTAGCTTAGAGACTCTGGATCTTTCTCACAACAATCTTTCAGGAATAATTCCTCCTTCACTGCAAAATCTCAATTTTTTGTCTAAGTTCAGTGTTGCATACAATCATTTACATGGGGCAATTCCTGAAGGAGGTCAGTTTCATAGCTTTGATAACTCTAGCTTTGAAGGAAACAATTTTTGTGTCCGAGACCGTATATGTACGTCAATTGATCCTCTCGTGCCATCCCACAAATCAAGAATGGATATAGGGAGTATTGTAGGTATTGTTATCGGTATTGTGTTCGGGATCATGTTTCTTATAACTCTTATGGTTGTGTTTATGCTTCGGGCTCCTCGGGGAAGAGTTGGAGATCCCGAAAATGAAGTGTCTAATACTGATGATAAAGACTTGGAGGAAGGCAGGTCAGGATTGGTAGTTCTGTTCCAAAACAATAACAATGGAAGCCTCTCGCTGGAGGACATTTTGAAATGGACAAATGATTTTGATCAAGAAAACATCATAGGATGTGGGGGTTTTGGTTTAGTTTACAAAGCAACCCTTCCTGACGGCAGAAAGGTTGCCATAAAACGGCTATCTGGTGATTGTGGTCAAATGGACAGAGAATTTCGGGCGGAAATCGAAACGCTTTCTGGTGCTCAGCATCAGAATCTTGTTCTTCTTCTAGGGTATTGTTTGTATAAAAATGACAGGCTTCTGATTTACTCTTTCATGGAGAACGGTAGCTTAGATTACTGGTTACATGAAAAACTTGATGGTCCGTCTTGCCTTAATTGGGATACCAGACTGCAGATTGCTCGGGGGGCAGCTGCAGGGCTGGCTTATTTGCATCAATCCTGTGAACCTCATATCCTCCATCGAGATATAAAGTCGAGTAACATTCTTTTAGACAAAAACTTCAAAGCTCACTTAGCCGATTTTGGTCTTGCCAGGCTCATTCTTCCCTATGATTCCCACGTCACAACCGATCTTGTTGGTACACTGGGCTACATTCCACCAGAGTACGGGCAATCCTCGGTGGCAACTTACAAAGGGGACGTGTATAGTTTTGGAGTTGTTCTATTAGAGCTTTTGACTGGTAAAAGGCCAATCGATATGTGCAGACCGAAAGGAGTTCGAGACTTGATCTCTTGGGTGTTTCAAATAAGGGAAGACAGAAAAGTAAGTGAGGTGTTCGATCCATTAATATACAATAAGCAGCATGAGACAGCGATGTCTGAAGTTCTTGATATAGCATGCCTTTGCTTATGCAAGGTACCTAAAGAGAGGCCTTCAACTCAACAGCTGGTTTGTTGGCTTGATAGAGTAGGTTAAATCTCCCAAGCTTCTCAACTCAAACATTTGTACATTTTAGTATACTGCATATATTCCACACGGTAATTCTCTTGTGTACATATGCACATCCAGCAGTCTCAATTGAAGATGTGAAGCTTCATTTTGAGATTAAATAGTAATATTTTGAAAACTTGTAAACTAAAAGTAGATAAGTTGTTGAAAGGAGCCTAAAAAGTCTCACTTTTGACTAATAAGATAACGTTGATTTTCCCTTGTGCGGAACTATGAATTGTATTTTGGGTTCATAGGCTAGACTTTGAATAATGTTCTCTAAAATTTTAGATAACTCTCAATATATATCTTTAAAACTTTTGTTGAGGGTCAGATTAGGCTTCATGGATCGACCAATATTTGATGCCTACTTTTGATTAACAATTTTCCCCCCCTTTTTCCCTCTTCTTTCTCCAAACTAAATGGTGGAATTGAAATTTTTTAATATGTGAGGGCAAAATCTGCGAATTTTAAATGACAAAAAGTAAGAATCATTTAGAGGAGTAGAGATCATTTTGTGTATGT
The DNA here is from genome assembly GCF_057944985.1 of Cucurbita pepo subsp. pepo. Taxonomy (NCBI): domain Eukaryota; kingdom Viridiplantae; phylum Streptophyta; class Magnoliopsida; order Cucurbitales; family Cucurbitaceae; genus Cucurbita; species Cucurbita pepo. Next base: position 20,825 of record NC_141798.1, read on the forward strand.
AAGGAATAAATTTTGTGGCTCCCATTTTAGAGCAGGTTTCAATTGTGCTTATCCACGTTATGGAGTATTTTCTACCATAAAATAATAATAATAATAATAATAAATAAATATTGAGTTTTTCAAACATAAGATTTGATTGAGATAGCGAAATGGTTTGACATTTGATTCTAAATAAAGATGGAAATTTGACCAATGAAGGGATAGGAAGGAATGATAAAAGATGGTCAAATATGGAAATTCCATGACCACATTTGTCAAATTTGTGAGGTCACACCATTATTAAATGTAGTCAAATCAATCTTTTTTGTTAATAGAATAATCGGAAATGGTCAATAATATTCTAAATATACATAAATCTATTGATTTTTTTTTCTATGCCTATTTGGTGTATAATTTTTTTAATGTAAAGTTTGGAAAATCGTTATTGGTACTCATTCATGTTAGCCACAATTTGAGATCAAAGTGTTTGCCCGATTCTATATCGAAACATATGAAGCATTCTGAAAGTAAGTAAAACAAACATTTTTTATTTTATCTTTTTTCTCTTGAAATCAAAAGACAAAACTGGAATGCCACAAGTCAGGGAGTGGAGTTGCATTTGGAGTTCGGCCAAAATTTTCATTTTCTTTATCTATATGTGTTGGCCCAAAGTTTTCTCGCATTGGGCTTTGTATGTTTCGCCTATGATTTCTTGTTTTCTTTGTCCAATTTTATCCCATAATATTAGCTTCCACTTTTTTTTATTAGGATTTTGGGTTTGACTTGTTATAAGACGATAAGCAACCTTTGTTTAATGTATATATACCAGACACACGCATATTATTACCACACACACATAAAGATTAGTGTGATTGTAACAGAAATGGAGTGTGAATGGATGATTTTCTGATGAGATCCCCCAAATGCAAGGAAGATGGTTGGGCGTTGTCGGCAAAGACAGAAAAACAAGAAACAAGTTGGGTCTTCCTCTTTTGAGACGTGGTTAGTGGTTACAACGAATGATTTTAAGAAAGAATTAAAAAGATCAATTGTTTTAATATGAAAATTTTAAGATTTTTGGACAGAAATGAAAAATAGATAGCCAGCCCAGCCCAGCCCAGCCCAGCCCAGCCCAGCCCAGCCCATGTAAGTGAAAATCGAAACCTGTTTATTTCTTTTGAGGCCGCCTTCTCGCAAATACCTTCATTCTTCTTTCTAGGGCAGCAGCACTAGCAGCACTCCGCTCGTAGCCGCCGGTAACCCCTCTCTTCTTCTCTCTCTTGAATGCCCGTTCGTTTTTTCGTTTTCATCGTTATGTTTTCTTTCTGTCTTTGTGTACTCAAAACAAGAAAATATTTCCGTCTTTTACTGACAAGAATCAACAGTCTTGTTCAATTTATCTATTGCCTCAAGACTTCGGGATCTTTCCCTTAAGTCTTGCCTATTGTTTTGATTTGTTTGTTACAGTTAGAGTGTTGTGTTTTCATCCTTGATTTCGTTTATTAGTGCTATTCTTATTGATAAATTTCCTCCCGTTTCGTTGTTTGGTTCGGGCAGGAGGGTAATTTTGATACAGGGTTTCAGCGATGGCACCTAAAGGTATGTGCGCATTGTGTTTTTGTGGTTTCAGTACGCAATGTTCGTTTATTCGAATCAGTGAGTTCCATTGTAATCTAGTACGGGGATATTACTCGAAAATTTATGATATCCACTTCTGCTCTGAGTTACATGGGTCAGTGGATTTCTATGTGCCTGGTGTTTATAGAAATTTATTTTCTTCTATTCCTATGTATACAATTTGGTGTTAGGATTTAAACATATTATATTGCTGTGAAGATTAGTTAGTTGTGACCAATGCTCTCTATATTTTCCAGTATAGTTGGTACCGATCCTAGAAATTGTTAGTGCATTATGTCCTCTTTCATTTAGTTGTTTTCTCCTCGTTTGATGGAAAACAAATTGATGTTCTAAATTTGAATTGTTTTGAGAATATACTGGAAGAATGGCATCTGAGCTCTTAATGTACTGTACTAACTGGTTGCTCTTGAGCTGTTGCAATTCTTTGTTGTGTTCTATTCTAAATTGATGGTTTTGCAGCTGACAACACCAAGAAGACTGATCCTAAAGCACAAGCCCTGAAGACAGCCAAGGCGGTCAAGTCTGGACCAACTTTCAAGAAGGCTAAGAAGATCAGAACATCGGTCACATTCCATCGCCCCAAGACATTGAAGAAGGATAGGAATCCCAAGTATCCTCGGATCAGTGCGACTCCTAGACATAAGTTAGACCAATACCAAATTCTTAAATATCCATTGACCACTGAGTCTGCAATGAAGAAGATTGAGGATAATAACACACTTGTTTTTATTGTCGATATTCGTGCCGACAAGAAAAAAATTAAAGATGCTGTGAAGAAGATGTATGACATTCAGACCAAGAAAGTGAACACTTTAATCAGGTACGCATGTATGAATTTAGAAGTTACACTTGCCACCAAAGTTTACCATCATCATTTACCTAGGTGGCATGGAACAGAAGAAATAATAGTTCGTATGATTCTTTCTAGCTTCGCCAATGGCAATACATTAGCTATAACTGCTTGGCTGTTTGGGTTCGATAGTGCATGCCATTTTATTTTCAGATATTTTTCATAATGAATAAAGTTAAAATTGATTTCTTAAATGCATATGTTAGGTTATGACTAGTGTCCTAACTATATTCTTGGTATGCAGGCCTGATGGAACAAAGAAGGCATATGTTAGGTTAACCCCAGATTATGATGCTCTAGACGTGGCAAACAAGATTGGAATTATCTAATCGTCCTAGGGGAGTTTTTTTTTTTTTTTTTTTTTTTCTCAGATTAGTTGTGACAATTTTGTTTAGATATTTGAGTGCATCTTGTGGGGACTCTTTTAGCTGCTTTTTTATATAATATATTGGTAATAATTAGCCACTCTGGTTGACTGAGTTCAAAATACTTGTGGAATACGATCGAATCTTTTGTATTAGTTGTTTTCGAATACCGTTGTCACACTTCTAAATTCTTCTCTGTAAAACTGTTGACTTCTCAATATATATGGCAGTATGGCCAGTCAACTAACCCAACCCCACTAGGTGTGGTCGGTCATTAGGACCAATGGTTTAGAGATCCTTCTCAGTTTGCATGAGCTGGTCCTTCACGTTGTCTTTTTTTTTTTTTTTTTTTTTTTTTTTTTTTTTTTATATTTATTTAATGAAGCTGACAGTTTATTCCAAAATTACTTGAGTTTAAGCTTGTATGTTTGCTCATTCCTAACATACAAGAGATGCGTTGTTCAATATCTAGAATACTACCAAAGTCATTTTGCTTACTGCTTTTTTCTTCTTGTTTGGAAAGATAGCATGCTAGTTTTTAGACTTGATAGAAGGAAAAAAATGATCTTTTTATTTATTTCTGTAGGCTTGTAAAAAAATTCTTCAACCAATGCTAAAGGGCGATTGGAAAAAAAAATGCAATAGAATGTAATAATTATTACGATATAATACTTATTTTTTACTAATTATATTTATTATTAGTATTTTTAATTTTAATTTCAATCAATTAATTATATTTTAAAATAAAATACATTCAACTAAAAGAAAAAGAAAAAAAAAAGAAAAAAAAAGGAGAATAACTCAGAGAAGCAATACAAAAAATAAATAATCGGAAAAAAAATGACATTTAGAAAAATAACAAAGAAAATAAAAGAAAAAGGAAAAAGGTAATAAAACAAATAAATAAGTGGATTTTAAATACCTTCCCATACCCACATTTTTTATGGCTATGAAAAGAGCTTTCCCAAGCAATAAATTAAGTCCCATGCCCCAAACATAGGTTTTAGGAACCCATGTCATTTCCCATCTCAAGTCCCATCCCAAACAATAAATGCCCCCTAAATGGTTATGGAGATGAAATCTTCGGAGAGAGAAAATGACAAATTATCTAGAAACTAAATGTTGTAATATTTAATTTGTTTCATCAGTGCATTAGAAACTATAAATGTTAAAATAGGAAATAAAAACAAGAAAGGAACAAATTTGAATTGTTTGTAACTGGAACTACAAATGGAGTCCACAATTTAAGTCCTAACATATGGACTCTTTTAACCCACCTAAATAACTCAACACCCAAATACACATTCCTAAATGTGGTCGAAGAGCTAAAAAACAAAACCAAAACACCCGCCATAACCTTAAATTAAACCCAAGCAAATGAATACTTTAGCATCCATCAGCCCATAAGAGAAATCTCTGTTTGCGCGTAGTTTTCCCATCTCACTTTCGGGATCTCTCTATTTTTGCTGCACATTCTGTATTTCCCCAATTTCGTTAAAATGCCGCAACACACCTAGATTATTTGCCCCAAAACGAAGAACCAAGAATATTCACTCACAACACAGCTACATTATTTGCTCGATTGATCGCATTGCTGTTTTCTTTTTCGTCGTTGAATTTCGCGGAGGAACGACGATTCTCTATAATTCGTTTCCACGTGAAAGGGGAGGAGGATTAATGGAGACTAGCAGCGTCGGCATGGATAATTCGCCGGCGAAGGCGTTTTTGTTGATCGACGCAACCACTTGGTGGCAAGAAATCAATGATTCTCTCCTTTGGCAGGATCATATCTTCCTCACCCTTGCCGCTCTTTATGGCATCGTCGCCATCGTCGCTCTTGTAGGCTCCTTCTCTCTGTTTCTATACCCTTCTGTTCCCGTCCTTGTCCTTGTGTTTTCTGTTGTTAATCTCTCGTCGGAATTGAATTTGGGGAATTGGGTTTTTGTTTACTAGACTGAATATTTGATTTTCATGGTGTCCCTTGTTTCTGGTTTCCTTAATTTCGTTGTTGTATTGGGTTATTTGCTCATTGCACATCTAATTCACCTGGACTTGAATATGGGGTTTTATTTAAGGATTTTGTTGTTTCTGATTCATAATCCCTATCTCTGTGCTAGGAAAAGAACGAAGAGCTAGCAAACATGGAGCTTTCTTTGTCATTCTACTTTTGATCCTTAATTGTTTCTTTAGAATGAAAAACTGTAGTGGGGACTCTCTGGTTTTAGGCAATGGAAAAAGAATGGATGAGATAATGAATTCGATTGTATGAATCGTTGTTGGGGTTCTTAAATGTTTAATGTTAGGATGTTTGTGCCTGGTTTTAGGTTCAACTAGTTCGTATACAATTGAGGGTGCCGGAGTATGGTTGGACCACGCAGAAGGTCTTCCATTTTCTCAATTTCTTGGTGAACGGAGGTTTATTTCATCGGTTTTGTTTTTCCTTTTTCCACTTACCTTTTCTTTAATTGTTGTGAGTTCTGTGAATCTCTGGGCTAAGTGATTAAATGTATCTCACTGCAGTGCGGGCAGTCGTTTTTGTATTCCGTCGTGACGTACAGAGTTTGGAACCACCGGTGTGGTTTGGTTCTTAATTGGTTGTTCTGATTTCTTTTTCCCATCACATGTTTAATGTTTCCCTTGTTTGTCTGTCTTAATAGATTCTCCATCATATCTTGCTTGACATGCCAAGCCTTGCCTTCTTCACAACTTATGCTCTATTGGTTTTGTTTTGGGCAGAGATTTACTACCAGGTGGACATTTTTATTTTTGAATTCATAATGTTCTTTTTGCGAATATGGAAAGACTATATATACACACCTTACAAAAACTTTCCTCAGGCACGTGCTGTATCAACTGATGGGTTGAGACCAACTTTCCTTACGGTAAATGCAGTGGTCTATATTATTCAGGTGAGGCTCATTGCTATATCACGATTGAGAGATGAAGAATAGAATATTAGGGGCGAGGAGAGTTCAGGGGAGGAGGTTTGGTCTTTAGCAAGGTTTGACGCCTCATTTTGGGCGTCCATGTTGAAGGAGTTTTGCAATTATTAAGTTAGGTCTTATTATTCTAAATGGTAGCTCTTTCCTAGGCCGCCAAGCTAGGTATCATCAGCCTCCTTTTAGGTGGTTGTTTTGTAGGCCCGTTTTTTATTGGCTCGTGTTTTCGTCCCTTGTTAGCTCTCTTGTCCTCTTTCATCTTTTCTGATTTTTTCATTTTAAAAAAAAATGTGTATCAGGGTGTTGGCTCGTTGTGGCCATTTCAATTAACGACATCAACAATCATTTGATTCATAACACCAGTTATTAATTTCATAATCTAGTGAATATGAGTGAGAATAATGCGTCCTTAAGCATGTTGGATGGTAAAGCAGACCATTGACTCAACGTGTAACTAACCATACATGTGTCGGCTGTATTTTGCATTCTGCCTACTACGTGGATCATTATTCATAGTCAATAGCCAGCATGTTAACCGATTAATATATTTAACCCTTCTTTTTCTAAAAGTTTGATTGAGTTGCTTGCAGATTGTTTTGTGGCTGATATTGTGGTGGAATCCTGTTCATGTTCTGGCCACCCTTTCTAAGATGTTCTTTGCCAGTGTCTCTTTGTTTGCTGCCCTCGGGTTTCTTATTTATGGGGGAAGGTAATATTAGCATCTGCTTTTTCTCTGTTTCTTTATGATTTACATACATTTAAATAATCCTTTTTTCTGTGATGGAGGAGTAAGAAAAAAATCTATGTTTATTGCTTATAGAACCCATACACTACAAGGGAAGTTTGTGATCATGAACTTCTAAACGGGCCTTGTGTTTCTTTAATTGGGGAGTAATTTTGTTAATGGCTGCTGTATTTTAAAGGTATATGTGCCAGATATGATTTATAGCTTAGGGAAGCTGTATATGTCCGAGTAAAAATCCATTTGCCTATAGATTTAATTATTAAAGGTGGAATATAAAGTTGCAGCTCACTGGTCCCCAGTGAGTGGTTCTTCCAGTTGAATAATTTCATTTCTTCCGGTGTTGATGGATACCGGTCATTGAGATTGGAGAACCTGAGATGAATCGGTTGAGACGACCCTAATCAATTCTGAAAAGTTAATGAAGACTTCTAGAAGGGTTTTTTCTTTTTTTGGTGTTGTGTGTGTGTGTGTGTGAGAGAGAGAGAGAGAGAGAAGAAACTACTTTCATGAAAGAATACACCAACAGAACATAAGCCAAAGGAACAAGGGAGCCACAACAAAGTTAAAACGAAAGGCTCCTGTCATTTCAAATTTAATCCAGGAAACAGAAAACACTGAGAACCAAAAACGTGGACAGAGCGATTGAAGGCGAGCCATTCTTCAATTGTTCTCTCTGTGTGAGTCGTATGATATTTTCCCCCCTGAAATTCTCAGTTTAATTGGGGTTGGAGAATCCTTTTTTTCCTCAAAACAATTTCAAGGATGGGGGGCAGAATGTAACCTTGCTTTGACCCCAATCTCTACCCTGAAGTTTTTTTTAAAATATTTACAGCACAAGGCTTTTTGTTGGTTATGGACCTTATGGTTAGAAAGTCAACCATAAATAAGTTAGCGTCTTGGCAAGACTTTTTTAAATCTATATTTAAAAATATTAAAGGAGTTAGATTATTCTTATTATTTTTAGGGAAACGGTGCTGTTATAACTACAAATAGTTGAACTTTAGCAATATGCATACTAGCACTGAATTTTAAAGGTTGGAATCCCAAGGTATTTCTAAATTGCGAGGGTTGCTGCAATTATTTGCCTTCATACTTATGAAATTTAAATCCAATGACTAATGGAGATATAGCTATAGGGTATGTAATATTTTCAAATTTTTAGGAGTAATTTTTTAGATTCAAAGTTGGGCGTGACAGTACCAATGTTTAGTTTTGGAGTGGTTTCTTGTTTGCCAAAAATAATTTAAGAGTTGAGGAAGGTTCACTTTTCTTGTCATATGATAACCCTTTTCGTGCAGAATTATTAAATCATGTGATCTTCAGTAGTTTTCACTTCCGTTGGCTTTTCTCTTTTGGTGCACTATTGGCATCTGGCAGACTTGGAAATTCCCTGTCTGTGACATTACTTGTAATTTGCTAATGGTTACTTTAACTGTCTCTGGGTAGATTGTTCTTGATGTTACAGCGCTTTCCTGTGGAATCCAAAGGAAGACGTAAGAAGTTGCAAGAGGTAGGATGTTATAGACTTCTTTTTAGAATTTTGATTCGTTTTAATCTTTCCCATAGATTCTCTCTTTTAACTTTTATTTGTTTTGGGTGGGACAGGTTGGCTATGTGACAACTATATGTTTTTCTTGTTTCCTCGTCAGATGCATCATGGTGAGTTTACTTCTCTCCAATGTTGTTATGCTGTACCATTGGGAGTGATTGCATTAGATATTCTGCCTTGTAGAGTTAGTATGTTATCATACTTACAATCGGTGTGTAGAACAAACATCTCGCTCATTATGATTGATCAAATTTTTAAAAATATTTGTGACAAGTTTAAGAAGTTGGACAATTGTAATTTATAATGGAGGTGCTAACTATTATAATCAGCTTTTGTTACTTGATGTGCATGAAAATTAGCATAGAATAATGTTTTAATAAGATATGAAGACAAGCAACTCAAGAAGGTTAGTTGTATCGGCGGTTACCTACATGTTTTACCGCACCAGTAACTAGGCCGGGCCTGGGTATTATAATGAACTTCAAATTCATTTTCGTTTGGGTCCTTAACCAATCATCAAGGAAAGCCTAACGCCGTCCTCAAGGATTAAGCATAACGTAATAGAGTTACATATAGGCTTATCCTTGTAGCTATTACTTGTGTATTATTTAATCGCTGTTTTATGCATATACTATACAGTGAAATGAACAACATGTTGTTTTGCCTTTCAATTGCTTTATATTCATACTCATTCGTTTTAATCTTGGTTTAATTTTCTTGCGCTGTAGATGTGCTTTAATGCTTTTGATCAAGCTGCAGACCTTGATGTTTTGGATCATCCTGTTCTAAATTTTATATACTACCTGGTAAATTCGGATTTACCTATGATATTTCGCTTGTGGTTGTTTGTATTACTAGTCAATTGGGGTATTCTAATCAATATGATGAGTTTCCTGCATTCTATTAGTGTTCTATGATGATGAATTTAGTTCAAGTCTCAACGTTAAGCTTGGGACTTGGTGCCTTTTCATAAAGGTGAAGCCTTACCCTTAAAATTATAATATTCTCCTCGATGGGAGATGGGTTATTCTTTGAACGGAATACGTTGTTCCTTAGTATTTTCTACTTCTTTTTGTTCAGGAAAATGTGGAACGTCATTCTCTTTCAAAAGTATGAGTTCTTACTTGTGTTTCCATGTATGCAGTTGGTTGAGATTTTACCTTCTTCTCTGGTCCTCTTCATTCTGAGAAAGCTGCCTCCCAAACGAGGAATTACGCAGTACCATCCTATCCGCTGAAAGGGTTGAGGAAGAAAAAGAAAGTGTGGTCAAGGTTTCAACTTCTTGCATCAGAAGGAAGCGGAAGAATTGGGAATGAAAAGGTACATGCTTTCTAGGGAAACATGCCTGAGGCATTTGGAGTTGTGTTTAAATAGAAATGAAGAGGTACAGGCCCGAGATTAGTGTTGGTGTGGCATATGATTTAACCTAACTCGCTGGATCTCTTGTTGTTGCCTTTTTGGTTCAATAATAGCAAGAGAAACAGTGACATTTCTAAATGCTTTTCCCTGTATATATACCCAACAATTGCATCTGAATTCTGCTTTTATAACTCATGCTCTATGACTCGTTAATTTTTTGCGACAAAAGCCATTAGAGGCGGAGGAATTCAAACCCAAGACTTGACATTTTTAAACTAGCCGCTCTTTTCTTCTTTTTTTTTTTAGTGCAACAGGGATTGAAACTTGAACTCCGACGTGAAGGAAAGTAAATGGTGCCTTAAATGTTGAACCCTTGTCCTCATTTTTTTTTTCCTACATCATTTTTGTACACTAATTTCTCATTTCATTTCCTATTGTTTAAGTTTTGATCAATAATTTGGTTGTGTTTAAGCTATCCACCAAAATGGATGTAGGCGAAAAGTATAAAGATTTAAAACCCCTCTTAAGAAAAGGCAACCATTCATGTGACATTTTGACCCACATGCCTCCAATTTATGTTGAATCTATCTATTCGTTGGATTTCTTGGCCCTACCCAGGTGACCACCGCCAATTGGAATAATAATTATTATCAAAGATATTAATGAAACGGACAAAATAATGTCAAAGAAAGAAATGGACAAAGCTCCTACTTGCTAACCTTACCCACACCGTCATTTTCGGATTGACACACCAACCAATGAAACTATTCAAAAAAAAAAAAAAAAAAAAAAAAAAAGCTTTTAAATAAAATCAACGTTAAATGAAGTGCTTGTCCAAAGGGAGTTGAAGAAGTTTTATTGAGAATTTCTGAGATGTTAGTGTCTTGCTCACGAGAAGAAAGGCGAGACAAAGATCCAATGTTAGATAAAAAAAAATTTAAGATGCTTTGGAAAGAGAAGATTGTTGTTGGGTTATGGTTAATGTTAGAGTAGTTATGACAACTACACCTCTAGTACCTACCGCTTTCTTATTACATAGATGAAATTTGGGTCAAAGTGGATAATTGTAATGCTAAGAAGGAATTGAGTCGATATACAAGAATGATAAATGGAAACTTTGGAGCTTCCTCAAGGTAAAAATGTTGTTTGTTGCAACTCATATGCCTTGTGTCTACACTCAAATGATGAGATTGATTATATATCTCGAGTTTTATATTGAGTGTAGTTGAATATTTCGTGTATGCAATAGTTTGCACATGTCTTAGATTTATCCTAGGTAGTTATTGCAACTTGTAAATATTTGAGCAATCCTAAAAAATAAAATTGGAAAGTAGTTCAATCGAAGCTTGTGAGGTACTGTTTGTTGAGGATTATTGGGAGTGAATCCCACGTTCGTTAATTTAGTGGAAGATCATGGGTTTATAAGTGAGGAATATTATCTTCATTGGTATGAGGCCTTTTGAAGACGCAAAAAACAAAATCATCAGAGCTTATACTCAAAGTGGACAATATCAATTCCTGACATGGTATTAGAGTCATTCTCTAAACTTAACCATGTCAATAGAATCCTCAAATATCGAACAAAGAATTGTGAGCCTCGAAAGTGTAATTAAAAGTAACTAAAGTGTGAGGGGAGGATTGTTGAAGATTATAGATAGAGTCATTAGTCAAATAGTTCCGGGTCAACATTCTTTTTTGTGATAGTCAGAATTCTATCTTCTTTTCCGTGAGAATAAAAGCTGTATACCAATTTGAGCACTAAAAATAATAGGAGTGATAGAATGACTAAATGTCTTCCTTTCAAAACTACTTATACATTCGGTTGATCAACTAAGGTCAAAATAGAGATTTGTTGATAAAAAAAAAATCACCACCTAAAAATAAAGATTTTCTATGAAATTGACCGTTACCTCCTACTTCACATGAGAGTTTTGAAATTAGTAGTGAGATAGAAAAAGTTGGTGTGGTCTGAGAGGTCAACTTAGTTATTCACCACCTAAAAGTCAGCAATTATACAAGACATTGGATACCAAAATTCTCAAAACATTACCCAAAAAAAAAAAATAATAATAATAATAAAAAAATATATATATAGGTATATGCAAATCATTCTCTGTCGTTTTACTTTTACTTGAAGCAGTAATTTCAATTTATTTTATATTTTAATTGAAGCAAGAAATTCAAATTTAAACTTAAAAGGAAAGGATGACAAACAGTATTTTTTTTATTTATAAATATCATGATTTTTTTTTACCCATTTTTGAAAAGTGATCATTCATTCTTTTTTCAAAATTTGAATACAAATTCATATATTTATATTCTGGGTTCATAATAAAGTTTTAATCAAGTGTTGTTTTGGTTTCTTTTATTTTTTTAAACTCTATTTTTATTATAATTTTAGCATAATATTAACTCAATAAAATTTTGAAATGCAGTAATAATTTTATATTAAAGATTTTTTTTTTTTTTTTTGGTTGGGCATGTAATTTGTGTTAAAATTTTGAGTTGGTTACTTTTTAAAATAAAGGAACAAAGATGAACGTTTCCAAAAGGTATTTTCAAAAAAATATATGGAAACTTTAGTGGACAAAATTTGAAATATTAAGAACCATAAAATGAACTCTTTGAAAGTAGAGGGACCAAAGTAGAGAATATAAGAAAGTAAAAGGATTTGAAGTGAAAAAAAGGAGAAAGAGAATAAAGGTCCTTTTCCATGGTCTTAGTAGAAGACGAAATAGCTGAAGATGCAGAGGCAGAGAACGGTTCAGTGTACAGATGAATTGAAGCAGCGCGCGCACACACACACACACACATGCTTGTTGCCTTATCTCTCAGTCTCATAGCGGAAGTGATGGAACTTCCCTTCACTCCTCTTCCTCTTTCTGAGCTTTGACCATGAAATCTCAATCTCCACCCATTAATTCCCTCCACAACCCACTCTTCTGAACTCGCCTTTGCGCGAAGGCTTGTAGCATTGCTCGAAATCCCTTCGTTTCTTCTCCTTCTGCTAATCCCAGACGACGAATTTATTTCATGGACTACGAGAGGATCCAGAAGCCTCAGGTTTTTGCTTCGTTCTCTTCTGTTTCTCTCTCTTCTCGCTGCCTGTATTTCCATGACCCATCATGAGGGGACGATGCAGAGTTACCGAGGAATTGATTTGTATTTTCATGTTCGTTTTTCTTTTATGCTTGTGTTGTCTTGTGTTGTTATCTGATGACTTCATTTTCGGCAGGCTGCCGGTGGAGGGGGGTTTTCGCCCGGGAAGCTTAGGAATATGCTGCTTGGGTTGGAGAAAAAGAGGAAGGAAGAGGAGGAAGAGCTTGGATCCACTTACGACTTGAGATCTCAACCTTTGCCGATCGATGAAGCTGGTAAGCTGAAAATGTTAAGGATTTGTTTTCTATGAAGTTTCATTTTGACCCTCGAACGGATTGGATGCTCTGAAGGCTCCAAATAGAAAAAAAATGGAAATTAAAGCTTCCATAAGAGGTAGAAGTACTAAAGACCCCAGAGAGGGCCGTTAGGAAGCCCTACTGTCTCTGTATAACACTTATCCAGAGGTCGCGATGTCGAATCATTGAGTGTAATGAGGAAAACTTAATGTCTCTGAAGTACCGTTAAAGAGGGCGTAAGAAAGTGGTGCTTTTAGCCAGCTAAAGAGGGCGTAATATCTCCCATGTTTCCATATATCTTTTAGCTAACAAGTTCCTGTTAACTCATGTCTATTCCAGACAAAATGATGCATTATTCTCCCATTTTCAATGTTCAGATGTCTGCTTCACTAAGAGAAAAGGCTTGATCTTTTGTACTTCTTTACGTTGTTGCTTCTTGAGGTGCTATTTACAAGGATATATAGTTTATAAGTGAAATGCACATGATTTAAACTGAACTTCTGAATTTTACAGTGAGTGAGTATCCTGTTTTATTGAAGTTGAGATGTTTTTAATAGGCACTAGCGGATCTGATATTTGCAAAGATGTGGATGTGGTCAGTGTCCTTCCAGAATGCTCGACTTCAAAAAAGGCTGATTCACTGGACTCGGAGATGATTAATGAGCACAGGTTGAAGGACAACACTCATAATTCACGACTTAGGATGCAGGACGAGCCTTCTCTAGATTATGATAGTGGACAGGATGCTTCCACTCTGCTCACTTCAACCTTTGAGTTCCAGAAGTCAGAGAGGTCCACACGAGTTACCCTGGGGCCCTTCTCTAAGCCAGCACCATCCAAATGGGATGATGCTCAGAAATGGATCGCAAGCCCTACCTCAAATAGACCCAAAACAGGGCAATCTCAGATGCAGGCTGGACATCTTTTTGGATCACGAAAATTAGGTATTGGTATTGGGAATCGTCAACCATCTCTGAAGATCGTGGTTGAGGTTCCAGATCGGAAAGTGGCTGCTTTTGAAGAACCAGATACAAAGCAGATTGATAGTGAAGCTAACTTTGGAAGTGTTGCCCAGAAGTTTGTTACTTGGGATGCTAATCCATACACAGTAGCAGATACACATGGCAAGCCTATGTTGATGATTGAGAACTCTGTTGGAGAGTCAGCAAGTAAGAAGATGTAGTTCTTAATAAATTTTGGTCTTACAGTATTCTTAACTGTTATCTCATTAGTCTAGCCAGGAAATGGCCGTTAAAGATTTAGTTGTTAACTCTCATATTTATAGATTAAAGGTTTCCAGAACTTTTACAATATTTGGCCTTTATTGTTAAATTATCTTTCTGGTGGTTATGGCATGTAGCATGCTTTCGGGACTATTTTGCAGAATAAATTATGAATCACCAACTTAAATAAGGAAATGCTAGGAAGGCTTTCAAATATGTTCGTACTCTAATTCTTGGACTTCGAAGTTGGAAATGAGTACCCAAAAATGAACTGGTAGTTGTTTCTTTACATTTGGTAGTTTTATCCGCAATATTTTGGCTATCCATTTCTCTGCTCTACTGAATTTGTAGTTACAGATTGATCATTTTGAACTCCTCTCATGTACCTTCTCTTGGACTGCTTGTAAAGTTTATGTACTTTAATGAATCTGAAGAATAGTAGTCTGTGTTTGAACTTGGGAGGTAGAGAAGGTGGAACATTTCTGAATGATTAATTTCTTTTAGAGACATACTCTGCTTCATCCTTTGTCATTGTTTTTTGCGATTAATAAGACAAACACCAGTTGGCTACCGAGGTTGAGTTCTATTTCTTATGAAATTATTTGTTCGTAGTCATTGATAAAGTAGTTTTGAAAAGTAGCTGTTTTATAACCTCAGGTGGGCTTCAACAATGCTTATATTGCTTTCACTTCTATGAAATGTTGGATTGTAAACTCATTTTGAAACTAGTGTAAAATAATTTTATTTGAAGAAAACATGAACTATGGAACTTGTTTTTCTTCATCCCCTGCCCATCGTAGTTACCAATAATTTTTCTTACAAGACATGGCATCCACTGGAAAATAATTATTTGAACTCTGATGTTGACCATGCTGATTTATAGCTGTTTCATATGATCTTTAATGTGAATCCCTTTGCAGAAAGGAAAAAAAATATATATATATATACTTAAAAGTAAATTGGATTTCACCTTTTTTTTTGTTTGTTCTGTACATGTTTTGCAGTTAGTCTTAGCCAACATGATTCATCTTTGGCCATTCAGACTGCAACTACATTTATTCCTCCTCCCACGACTGCTCGTTCTGTCTCGATGAGAGATATGGGTACAGAGATGACACCTATTGCAAGTCAAGAACCTTCTAGGACTGGAACTCCTGTGAGAGCAACAACACCAATGCGTAGTCCAAATTCTTCTCTTCCATCAACTCCTGGGAGAGGTGCACCAATCTCATCTCCGACCACCGCAGCTAATGATCGTGTAGATACTGACCAGGAGTTATCTGAGAAGGAGATGCAATTAAAAACTAGAAGAGAGATAATGGTTCTCGGCACACAATTGGGGAAACTGAACATTGCTGCATGGGCTAGCAAGGAGGAGGAGGATAAAGATGCTTCAACGTCACTTAAAACTGTTGCAACCGAACGACCAGCTAAAAGTGTGATAGAAACACGAGCTGCAGCATGGGAGGATGCTGAGAAAGCCAAGTATATGGCTAGGTAATCTTTTCTATCATTTTACCGCGTGCCGAGTCTTTCAAATCTTTCAGAAAAATAAAACTAAAGTTTGGTAGTTTCAGTCCTTTGTTTTTGTTCCTATTCCAATCCATATCCCTATTCAGATCTTAAGTACTATACTTTGGCATGGAAAAGTATTGGGTCCATTGGTTACAATAACTAATGATGATGAAAATTCATCAGGTTCAAACGTGAAGAGATGAAAATTCAAGCATGGGAAAATCATCAGAAAGCGAAAACAGAAGCTGAAATGAGGAGAGTTGAGGTTTGTGCATACTACTTGATGCTATTCTTGAATGACATTATATGTTTTGGCTGTTGAGTTTTCAGTGAGTTGTTAACCTCCTGGATCCAGTGGCTTTGGGATATGTGAGAAAAGAGTAAAAGGAAATTTGGAGAATGAGTTCGCCTATCAACATTTTAACTCAGGCCAACTTTTTATTGGGTTTTGGTTAGTCAAATGTTCTTTCTTTTCAAATGTGTACATATAAAGGCCAACATAAGGTAGCTTAGCGGTTAAAGCATTTACTCCTCGTAAAGTTAGATGTTCAAATTCCTACTGTTTCCTCCTCATAAGGTCAGTGTTTGAGCCTATTTGAGTATTCGTTAAGAGTCGTGCCTTCATGTGGTAAGTTAGTTATGATGTAAGCATGTTTATAGACATTACGAATGGCGAGGAGAAGCAAGTTTTGGTTTTGGCTCATGTCTAGGGGGAGTGGAAAGCACGAGTATTCCGTTGTAGAAATACTTCTGTAATACCATGAATAGTTGAACTCCCATAATACGTCACATATACTCATTCCTGATTAACGTTGGAAAATTTCCAGCCAAGAAACTCAAATATCAAGTCAATCTTTTGATAATGAAATTATGCATTGAATTAGTACTTGGGGTTATGCAGGTTAAAATAGAGAGGATGAGAGGACAGGCGCACGATAAGCTGATGAACAAACTAGCGGCAGTTAGACACAAAGCTGAAGAAAAGCTAGCAGCAGCAGAGGTCAAGAGAAACCGCCAAGCTACAATAGCTGAGCAGCAAGCAGATTATATTCGCCAAACTGGTCGCATCCCTTCTTTATTTTCCTGCTGCTATTGTTGCTCTTAAAAATTGAGAGTTTTTTTTTTTTTTTTTTTTTTTTTTTTTTTTTTTTTTTTTTTCACTATTTGTCTATGTACTGTCCATACTGTATACAAATTCCGGTTATTGCATGGTTTGTTTAGTTTCTATATGCGCTTATAGAAGAAAAGATATGGGCTGCTTCATATTTTGTACATTATCACTTTTATGTTTTCAAAGAGGTGCCAAAAATATGAAAAATCATTTCGGAGGTCTGTTACCATGTGATTCATAGTTTTGTCTCATTGGATGAATGAGATAAATTATAAAAGTATTTTGAATTTGTTTGGGATTGATTATCTAATGCTTGATAACTATTAATCCAATGCATGATATGACCCTCGACGAATAGATCTTATCAGACATGATACCCACCAACTTCCCATGCAAGCTCGCAAGCTCTAGATCAAAATGAGCCATTGACAAGTACTTGTAAATCCACTAATCAATTACTAATCAATCCACTCATCAATTACTAATCAAATTATGAACTAGTGTAAGATTAATTGAAGTTTTAAGAGTATTTTAAAAAGGAGTGGAAGTGAAGATAGAAAAAAATTAATTTATATGGGTATACTAAGATCTCAAATTAATAATAATGATGTCAATTAAACATTAAACCTTTTCTCTTAATTTTTTTTAAAGATTTTAAGTTAATTTATATGAAATTAAGGGAAAATAGTTATAAATTATTAGCGGTAAGATTGTTCGGTATAAATTAAATATTCACACAAATTTGTCATTTATATTTTTTAAAAAATAATATACATGTAAAAATAAAATTTGTTTTCAAAATTATTTTTATTACAAATATCTAGGAATCCAAAAGAAATCAGGATTTAAACACATAAAATGGCGCACATGCACACATAGAGAGCCTTGAATTGCATCTCAGCCATTCTCTTTGCCCTTTCCTTCTTGAATTAGGGATTTTGCCTTTTCCCCAAATTCTGTAAGATACTCGCTGCTCTTCTTCATATCCTTCATCTTCTTCCTCCACCACCGCTTACATCTTCTCTTCCCTTATGGATTTCTCCTTTAGATTCATTTTTTTCACTATATCTCCTCTTAATCTTCGCTAACAATACTTTCCTTCGAGCTTCAGCTTGTTTTTCCCTTTTTTTGGTATAATTCTCGCCATTCCATCGCTTTCTCAGTTGGCTCTTTTGTTTCTGATTTCGTTTGCTGGTCGTTCTTTTGGATCAGAATCGCTATTGGGATTTTTGGGGTGTTCTTGGATCTGTGAGCGAAGCGGTATTGTGGGGTCTTTTTTTTCTTTTCGATCGGTATGGTAGGAGGCGGACCTCAAGTTCTTGAGCAGCAACAGCAATCTCTGCCTCAACCCCTATCGGCTGCCAACGAGGAGGCCGTTAAGAGGAACACCGACTGTGTTTACTTTCTTGCTTCACCTTTGACTTGTAAAAAGGTTTCTTTTCTTTTACTCAGATTTTGCTTGATTCGACACTCTTTTGCCCTTCTATCTTTGAATTTTTTGGTTGCGTTTGCTCTTTCTTTTTTTCTTTGAATGAGATCTGTGTAGGTTAAGATCCCGAGAGTTGGCTAGTGAGGATTAGGTTGTGGAAATTGAGCTAGTTCACTTAGAAGTCCTTTTTGAATGCGTTTGATGTTTATTTCACCCAAGTCACTAGGGACTTACTGTAATTCCTATGTTAGCTTCTGGAGAAATTTTGTTGTCAATTTCATAGTTCTCCTTAACTTAGGGTCAAATTGTGGCGTTGTTAGCCACTTAACGTTATTGTGCAACTTTGGGAGGAAAACTGTTTGTTCTTGATTGTCACGTGTATGTGTAGATGTATGATCTTGTAGCTTGTAATTGAATGCATGGAATTTAAATCTAAGGTATGATTGTTGTAGAATATTTCCTCAAATTTATCATGTGTCCCAACTTAAGTTTGCAAATTCTTGGTATTTAATACCGGATCGAGATGTTAATTGACCACTTTTTAATTCCTGGTTAGGTATACATAGTAGTTTTTAGTATCCTTTTAAATACACATACATATTTCATCACTTCTCGAGGATTCGAACTCATTGGATTTTTTTCCTACCTTTTCCCCTTGAGTTACATTTTTGTAAATCCTCAATTGAAAACATCTGATTTGTGTTGTAGGGTTATAAACAACCATGAGTATAAAAAAAAAATCTAATATGTTTCAATATATTTCTCTAACTAATAGGTTCCTCTTCCTAAACTTAATTTGGTTATGTCCTATTAATCAAGGCAGTTATTTGGCATTCACGTAGTATTAGAAAGAAAATCCTTTGATAACACTATATCCCATGATCAAGACAATTGATGTTTGTTGAAAATACACTGTGGATACAATTATATTTATCATTGATGTTGAATTGTGTCCGTAATATCTTTCTATGTGATTTCCAACAGGGGAGTGAATGCGAGTATCGCCATAGTGAATATGCCCGGGTCAATCCTAGGGATTGCTGGTTCTGGTTGAATGGTAACTGCTTGAATCCAAAATGTTCATTCCGACATCCAGTAAGTTCTATACATTTGCTTGTAGCAACTGTTTATGTTTCTAAGTAAATCCGTGTTTATAATTTCAAGTGGAACTAGTTTCTTTTTTGACTGATTTTCATCTTCCTATCTTTCTTGTTATGATTTTCTTTTAGCCTCTTGATGGCTTGGTAGGAACACCTCATTCAACAAATTCGAGTTCTCAGATTCCTTCCCAAACTTCAGCAATTCCATCCGCTCCTGTCAATTCGAGTAAACAAGGAGTCCCCTGCATTTTCTTCCAGAAGGGTTTGTGTCTTAAAGGAGATCGATGTGCATTCTTGCATGGGCCTTCTCCTGTTCCAATGAACAAAGTCCCTCAGACAACAGCAAATGCCCAAACTGGCAAGCCACCGAGTGTCAAGAAAGTTTCTGGTGGTACCCTGAGAAGTGGTCAAGAGCAGAAGATACCTCGAGCAGATTGTTCGAAGTCAATTGATGGGGCACCTCTTAAGCTTGCAACAAAAGATGAAACTGTGCCGTCAAATGTTGGTGACGTCAATGAGAAGAGTGGACCACCTGCAGAAGTGGCTGATGATGGTTCAAGGTACAAGGCTACAAATTCTCTTCCTGTTTTAAATGAAAGCTCATTAAGTAGGGCCAGTCGACTGCAACCGAGTCATGTAATAGATGATTATGGGTTACAGAATGGTAAGGATGCTGATGAGTTTTTGAGAGAGACCTCTCCAGGTTTTGATGTTCTTGTTGATGATGAGCTGAGAGGCTCTGGTTATTATGAAAGTGAAGAACAGTACGGGAGAACAAGAGGTCACGAGGGAACAAATATGATTTCTATGAATGACTATGAAATTGGTCATTCTTCTGATTATAAGATGATTTCTGATGTTGATCATGATGTTTATAACAATGTAATTGACTATGACTATGACAGTAGGCAAGGGCAGTATGGTTGGGATCGGCATAGGTCCTCATCTGAGAAGTTTTCGATGGGGTCAGCGCAGATGGATAAGAGACTTTTCCCAAAATCTAACAGTCCAGAACATATTCAGACTATGGATTTACGTCATCGTTTAAACAAGCAGAGAAGGGGAAATGGTTTGAGATCTGTGATCAATAATGAGCATACTGCTGGTCACCCTGAAGAGCGAAACTATCACGCTCCTAGGAGAGATTCTCACCTCTCTCAAGAGAACTCCACGAGTAACCGTCTCCGAGGTAGGATAAAGCTCCCAAGGATACCGTCTCCAGTTAGGAATAGCAATTTGCAGCCAGAAAGAGATTTAAACCGGGGTAGACCCTGGGGAAGATTGCTACCTGGAAGGTCACAGTCCTTGTCTCATGAGGGAAGCAACAGAGATGAAATGAAAGGCAGACTGGAAGAAGATTATAACAATGAGGGTAGAAATTTCAATGGTCTTAGTTCTAGAAGGGATAGGATGGATGGAACGTCGGACTTTGCTGCTCCAAAAAGTCTGGCTGCGCTGAAAGACAAGCATGTGGGTACTAAGGAGCAGCAAACCCTTGGCAAAAGAAAAGGCTCAGATAATGAACAATCTGGAGGTGAACTTTCGTTTGAGGGACCGAAGTCTCTTGGTGAGATTCTTAAAAAGAAGAGACAAGTTAAATCTGATGTTGACCCTCTTGTGAATAATGATGAAAGAGAACGCTGTGTCGGATCAATTGAACGCTCCACTACTCCCCTCTTGAAGCAAAGTGGTCTATCATCAACGGCCAAGCAAGAATCGAACAGTCTTGAAGGAACCAAGTCCTCTCCAGCTGAAGCTTTTGGGCTAGAGGAAAATATCGACGTATCTCATCACCTTTCTTCTCAGCTTATGCATTCGACTGATGGCCACGAGATTGAAGCTTACGATGAAACACTGGAGGAGGATCATGAATATGAAGGAGATGATCAGAGAGATTGTGAATACAAGTACGAGCAAGTCGACTATGGGGAATACAATTACGAAGAAGGTGAGAACATAAATCCTGAAGAAGAATACATGGACGATGAAGATGGAGATGACTTTGCCAAAAAAATTGGTGTCATGTCATGATCACGATCATGAGCAGCGCAGATCACTCATGCTCTTTGCTATGAACATTTTGTTTCTGAGGACTTGCATGGTCAGTTCAAGATTGAGTACATGTTGGTGGCTGCAATGAATAATCTTCTGAACCATCAATTATTGGACACTCCTCTTGTATTAATTGGAAGAGAACCGTCTTTTTACTTGATTTATTTTCCTGCTTTAATTATATTTTAACAACCCTGATTTGAATGGGAGATGTTGGTTATGCTTGAGGCATGTAGTCGTGCTCACCAGTCGAAACGAAGTAAAAGTATGTTGCAGTTGGCGAGAGTGAATGGTGTAAGAGTAGAAAGTTGAATAAGAAAATTGATATTCTTATGCACCTTTCAACATCAACTTCCCGTGATCCTCTTTTTATTTCCAAGTCTTTTATTTGTGGTTCATTTCTGTCCTTTTGATTGTTCACCTCCAATTTGTCGATGATATTCTCATTTTTTGCCCTTCAGGACCGGGGAGACTTTTGGGTATAAACAAGAATCAAAAGCAATAAATGCTCTGCTTTGCTCCTAAAGGAGTAGATGAAACTTGGAAGGAGATCAAAAAACAGGTGTATACACAAGACAGGTTACAAAGAAAACTCAGTTTCGAAAACAAGAACAAAAAAATATTACAACATAGCAAGTGACTAAAACAAAAAATGAAAAAGAAAAAAAAAAAAAACAATTGTAGCCCCGCAGTAAACGACCCAAAATTCATTAAATTTGAATATTTCTCATAACATGGTTAAAATATACTAACCCTAGTTCATTTTTATTTAACATAATGACTCGAATAGAGTCTTCTCGAGAAAGTTTGGATGGTGAGATCTTATGCACATAACTATATATTTTTATTTCAATCTTCGTACAATTTCTAGTGAATACAGTAAAAGGACGTCCCAATTTCACTAGTTTGAATAAAGAAAAAAATCACAATAATAATATGGAGAATGACCGAAAAAGGGACAACAGTGAAACTATTTGGGCTAGTTTTTTAGTAAATATATATTGCACTATGTGTAATTTAATTGTATTATGCACTACACTGCTTCTGCACTACTTCTGTGACTTATTAAAAGAGAGAGATTCATCCGTGAAAACAGTAGTAGTGGATTACGCTGGTAGGTAGATATTTTTAATACAAATGTTAGTAAACTGAATGAAGGTACAAGCGACAACAGACTTCTGAAAGCTAAGAAAAAAAGACCTCTAGATTTGATCACTATGACTTGGATAAATAAGCTTACATATAAAAACAAATATAAAAAAGGGATATTATAAACTTTTTTTACTTAAAAAAAAAAAAAAAAAAAGGTGGTGTCAAAGGGTGACGGTAGTTGACGTGGCAAGGCAACACGTTTGACTCACGAAAGGTAAATGTCAATTACTCATTACCATTACCCCGTTTTGCCGATATTTTGGGAAACGATAAATTGGGAGGAAAAGAAACGAAAGCGTTCGAATGGGCGGTGAGAAGAAAAGAAAAGAAAAGAAAAGAAAAGAAAAGAAAAGAAAAGAAAAGAAAAGAAAAGAAAAGAAAAGGGAGAAGGGGTAAAAGGGTCATTTGAGAAAGGGAAAATAATAAGCCCTGAAAAAGGTTATGGTGTTTGTTTGTGATGCAAAAAAAAAAAAAAAAAAAAAAAAAAAAAAAAAAAAAAAGAAAAGAAAAGGCGGAAGTGTCAGGTGGAGGGCAGAACATGGTGGGGAGGGGGCAGGGGTAAATGTGGTGAAAATGGAATTCACAAGGTTTGACCAGTCGTTCTGACAGAGTCTGCAAAAACACAGTGTGATCTCTCTCATATTTAAGTCCGTGGTACTCTGGCATTTCATTTTGGATGCTCAGCGTTGGTTGTGGTTGTGTATGGGGAATAATAATAAAAATAAATTATATTAAACAAGTTTTACAAAATCATTAAACTCCATATGATATGAAACAATGATGAATTGTAGTAATTTTGTGAATGAATTAATAACCAATTATTTGTAACCATCTCCACCTGGGTCCTATACAAACAAAGATGAACAGAACATATAGTCAATATTATATATATTATTTAGAATAATATGGATGGATGCATAGGGAGGGAGAGGGAGAGGGAGAGAGTACCATGGAAGGAGGAGGAGGAGGAGGAGGGATGTTGTGCATCGCATTGTGCATCATGGTTCGCACGAGAGAGGGCATTTGGTCTCGGAGTTGAGAAAGCTCAGTCTTGACGCTCGAAAGCTCAGCCTGCATTGCCTCATTTTGTTCTTTCAACATTCTCACCTCTTCTCCACTGTATAAACATTCATACTCTTCTGATCTTCTTCTTCTTCTTCTATTGTTTATGCCTACACTCAAAACATCCCCCCACCAAGTCAACATAAACCCTAATTCCTTTCTTTTTCTTATTTATATATATATATATATATACATATGCACATGTACCGGAGAGGTTGGCAACCGCGGCCACGAGGTCGGCGATGCCTTGACCCTGAATGTGGTTGCGGGCTTCTTGGATTTGAAGGCGCCGTTTCTTAAGCTCCATCAGTTGTTGGTGTCGGATCTCCCTCTGCTCCTCGCAGGTCCGCAGCGTTTGAGCCACCGCCGACGCGCTTCTCTCAATGCTTCTTCCCACTCTTCTCCTCTTTCTCTCCCTCTTCTCTTTCTTCTGCCCCGACGACGACGACGACGACTCTGTATATATATATACACATATGCCCACACAATCAAATTTCAAATATATATATATACATAAAGCTCAAGAATCTGCATTTGGTAAATATATCCATCCATAAATTTTAAAGAAGCGGTAAAATAAGAGAGATTTTAAAAAGAAGAAGAAGACAAAATTAGTAAGTAAACAATAAATATTTACTTATGGGATTGCATGCTTAGATTTGTATTAATCATGATTGCAAAATTAATCCCACTTATATTAAATTCATATGGATGACTGTATCACCCAACGTAATCGGAGGGATAAGATTTGGAGGCCCCATCTGCAGATGGTAGAGGCGTCCGTAGAGGATTAGAAAGCGAATAACGAAATGAAAAGGAGGAAGGAGGGTCCTATTCAAAATTGTGGCAGAGTCAAACCCTGCAACTTTGACCCACACTATTAACTCGAACCAGGCCGAAAACGAAAGGTCCGGGCCGAAAATAATATAATAAAATCAAATTTAATAGTACCCCACACACACCCACACACAAACAAAAACACACTCACCTGAAGCCGCCGGGGAACTAGTCCCCGCCGCAGCCTCGCCCTCGGCGGGGGAAGGAGGAGGCGGAGGACCAGCAACAACAGCAACAGACACACCTCTGAGCTTCCTCTGAACCACGTCGTTTAAGGCCTGATACACCTCAAAGGCCATGTTAGAAGGAAGATTGTTGTCCTTACGCTCATGCTTTTCCATTTTCCAGTAAGACGGAATTTGGGATTGATCGCACGCGCGGGATTCGTGCTCCCGGACTTTTTTGTAGTCGCGGAGTAGGTTATCCCACTTGTCGTTGCACTGATTTTGGCTCCGCTGGCACCCCTGGCTCCAGCAGTAGTTTTCCACCCACTTCCACCGCAGCTCGCTGCCCTTTCTGGCCGTTCCTTGCTCCGCCTTGTTCCGCCGTTCCTCGTCCAGCTTTTTCGCGGTTATCAGAATCATCGTCTCTTGGAGATTCCAGTTCCCTTTGCGGTACTCTCGGACTATTACTGTCGAGGGTGAGGTTGCTGCTGCAGTGTTGATTCGGGCAGTGGTGCCCGTGGATGCGCCACCGTGGATTAGGGGTAAATGTAGGAGATGGTGGGGATGTTGCTGCTGCTCATACTGATGCTGATGCTGACGCTGTGGCTCCGTTGATGTCGTCGGAGGCTCCGACATGGCTTTGGCATCTCAGAGACTCAGGAATGGATAGAGGAAAAAGAGAGAAGTAGAGAGAAAAGAAGTGAAAGTTTTTCCTTCCTTTTCTCTCCCTCTCTCTCTGTCTTAATACTATTAATTTTATTGCTTATTTTTTCCTTTTTCCTTATCATTTTTTGTAAGTTACAACTTCTCTATCATTTTTATTTTTGTATATTTATCCTAAAATTTAATTACAACTTTACCCTTTTATATTTATGTCATCAACTGCATCTAAGAAATCAACAAATATTCAATTTTAACTTATGTCAAATATAATACATCTTTTTATATCAATAATTTATTTGACATCAAGTTTAATAATTTATTACATACTCACTCTTTAATAGGATGCCTTTTGTACTTCCCATCCCCCCTTCATTTATTGATTTTTTTTTCTAATTATATATATAAAGTTTTATTATTAATAATTTAGATATGTTTGAATAATATGCATAATTAGATGATATGATTTCTTATGAGGTTTAAAGTTTCTATTTATAAATAATGATTGTTTTGGAAGAATTAACTATCTAGTTGACGATCATGGAAATGTCTAATGAGAAATTAAGTATTTTAAAAAACTATTTGATTCAATTGAGATTAAAAAAAAAAAAAAAAAAAAAAGAAAGAACTAAATGGAGAATAAATTAAAAGTACAAAAACCTATCAAAAATTTGGTTGAAGTAAAAGTTCTGTTGCGTCGGAGCTAGAAGTAGAAGAGTGCCAGGTGGAAGGTGAAAGTGGGGTCCATCGTAAAACTTGACGTGGAGTGATTTTATAAGTGGTGGTGTACAGTATGAAGAGATCCTTCCAACATCCAATCAATTGTAATTGTAATTGTAATCGTAATTGTAATTGTAATTGTAATCGTAATT
This sequence comes from Cucurbita pepo subsp. pepo, assembly GCF_057944985.1. Classification (NCBI taxonomy): domain Eukaryota; kingdom Viridiplantae; phylum Streptophyta; class Magnoliopsida; order Cucurbitales; family Cucurbitaceae; genus Cucurbita; species Cucurbita pepo. The sequence goes on from NC_141798.1 coordinate 46,821, forward strand.
GTAATTGTCATTGTAATGGCCGATGTCTCCTCAAGTATTCCCAATCCTCTTTCTCTCGTTCTCCTCATATATTCCTCAACTGATCCACCATTAGATTCGCACCGCCTATTTGACTGTCGCAACAAATTCACCCTTCCAAACCAAACAAAAAAACAATCCACCAACAACCTTTCCAACCTTTCTTCCTTCTTTCTCGCGTCAACTCTACTTTGCCTTCCTGCGGATCCTTGCCATCCGATTTCGGGAGGGAGTGGGGAAATGGAAGGCCTGCTCTTACCCACCGATCAGCAGAGTATGGTCTCCTCCTTCCTCGAGATTGCTGTTGGCCAAACTGCTGAGACTGCTACCCTATTTTTGCAGGTTTTCCCCCTTCCTTTTCTTACTTTTCTTACGTTTCTTACGTTTAACATTACACATGGAATTGCCTAATTTCTTTTTTCTGATGATCCATTCTTCTCCGGTTCAATTCCACATTCATGGGGTTTTTAAAGTCCTTGTTTCATGGTTTCGCTACTACATTAACACCTCCCTATTTGTTGAGTGAATTTCCCACTGTCAACAAGATGTTGGAAGCTTCTGCATCATCTTCTTCTTCTTCTCCTTTTTCTCTTAGATTCGGAACATTGTGACCACAACTTCTACTTCTAAACTCTTTTTATTACTCCACATATTCAATTTTGTATGGACAGGCCACGAGTTGGAAGCTTGAGGATGCTATTCAGCTGTTTTATGTCGGTAATGAAGGAGGAGCGGCTGGACCACCCTCTATACCTTCTCCACCCACTACAAATGAACAAATCAATTCTTCAACCGGTCAGACATTCAAGTATGTTCGCCACCCATTTGTTTATGTTTGTTACTACCGGGTTGCTGGAGTTCGATTCATAGTTTTTTAACATTTGTTCTACAATTGGCTCAGTGAATCTGGAAAACATGTGGGAGCTGGTACATTTGGACAATATGAGGATCAGGTCCGCCCTCCCTTACCTGTTATAAGGGAAGCTCTTTATGATGATGCAATGCTGTATGGGTATGCATCTTTTTCACTCTCTTTCTTCTTTCTTATGTCCTTTAGTTGTACCTGTGATGATTTTTCTTCTATTACTAATTCTACTCTAGATTATTTGATTGCTAGTTTCCATTAGAAATTAATATAATTTCAACGGGCAGCTGCCTCATCTGCAGACTTTCTTAATCATTACTTATCCTTTCATAACATATTCATTAAGTAATTAAGTTTATCGGATGAAGGTGAACTCCAGAAAAAAATTTGATATAAAGTTGGTCAAAAGCAATGGAGTTTATACTTTGTATTTCATAAATGTAATGTGGTGTGTGCCATGGGATCATGTATTTATATGTTTCTTTTGATCGCCTAATGACTACATATCATTGATATGTAACTTTTGATTTCCCTGAATTAATTAAGCCTTGGATCCTTTAATGAGGTAACTTGTCAAGTGAATACCAAAGCATTACTCGTTTGAATGGGCTGCCTCAAAAAGTTTATTTTTTTTTTTAAATGAGCGACAATGAAAAGGGAGGATGCAAACAAAAGGCCTTCAATCTAAGTTGATCAATAAAAGAGGTATGGTACAAAAAAGGATTGTATAGGGCAGTCCATACTGATGCTAAGTGGTCATAAAAAATGATAAGAGAATTGTACTTATCTGAGTAAGTTCTGGAATTTCTTTCTTTCCAAATATACCGAAGAAGAGTTCTGATTGCATTAGTCCCAATAACTTTGCATCTTAGTATGAACCACCAGCTGCAGTATAATTCAATTTTTCTAGCATTTGTATCTTTGTGTGATCTTTCCATTTTATGTTTAAATTAGATTTTACAAGCTCTTCATTTCTACAAGCCTTTGTGTTGCATATTTTTGTTCCTACATGATACGACATGCAGTTCTGAACCTGTTAATCGATTAGCTGTATTTCCTGACATGCGGATATTGGTTAACTTTATCCAGAACAACTATGAGCTATCTGCCAAATGAATCTGGCTCATCAGTAGGATTCCGGAACTTGCAAAATGAAGTGAAACATCATGATGTTTGGAACTCGGAAGAAGGTGCAGCATCAACAAGTGGCAATTCTCGAGATAATTTGGCTTCTCTATACCGCCCTCCTAACCATTTGATGTTCAATGGGCCCTTTGAAAAGGTCAGTATTATGTCCCTTATTTTACATTGTTTCTGCCTTCTCTTTTTATTTTTATTAAAGGAAATATATTCACACAAAGACAACCCCAAGAGGAAGGGGTAGAGAGGACCCGTTCCCAAAGGTCAACTACAGGATGGCCTTCCAGTTATTAATAATCATGTTCAATGGGCTCTTTGTGTGAATTGTGCACCACCAAGAGGCACTATGCTACACATACATACAAAAGGAATAAAAAGACAAACTTATCTTCAAAGGTCCTTCGGTTTCTCTCTCTATAGATTCCACAAAAGCGCTCTACAGCACACTGCCAAACTGTCTTCTCTTTTCCTTTGAAGCATCAACCATCCATCATTTCCAAAAGCCAATCATTGACCCTCCTTGGCAAACAATCAACGACCCCAAACTCCTTATAGATGACTGACCACCCTTTATAAGCAAACGGACTATGAAGGAGGATATGATCTGGGGACTTTTCACTATTTTGACAGAGAACACAGAGGGTGAAATTGCCCAATTAGGAACTTTTTTTTGTTATCTCTCATAGATATTTAAGCTTCAAGAAGCCACTGACGATGTAAAAAAACTCTGGTCTTCTTTGGAACTTTGCTTTTCCAAATTTTGTGTGAAAACTACTGACTTACCGTCCCATCTTTAGTCTAAGGAAAGTAGACTTCGTTGACAAGAACTCGAAGGCTCCAACTTCCACTTTACCTCATCACTTTTAACATTTGTCTTTGCGGAGTTTAAACCTGGATTAGGTTGTTCCAGCTTTCTAATTCTGTGAAATAACCCCTTTCTCAGACCAAGGTCCTGTGTTTGCTGCTCTTCACACCAAGAATCAGGTACCATGGCTTCTTTTCTGAGTGAAACAGGGTAAATGTCTGGGAAGGAGCTAGACAAAGGAGATGAACCCACCCAACTGTCTTCCCAAAACACAATCCTTTTGCCATTTCCCATTTTGAACTCCAGAAACTTAGAACACTGATTTGTTTTTGGTGATAATGGACCAAAGTCTCTCTGCCCTTTCTTACTAGCAGAATTTGGCAACCTTCCAACTTCTTTGCTCTACCCTGTAAATAATTCCAATCACTTTTCTCCATATCGCCCCTTCTTCTCGAGTAAACCTCCACATCCATTTCATCAGAAGGAATTCCTTTTTCTGGTATAAAGAGTCGATCCCAAGTCCCCATAATCTGTGGACAGAATGGTCCACTTCCAACTAAAGATAAGTGGTCAGCTTGTACTTTCTATCACTCCATACAGAGTCCCTAATACTCTTTTCCAACCCAATTTAGAACAATTTTAGGATCCCTTAGTAGAGAAGCGATAGCAAGGAAGGCTACTTGGCACGGATTGAGCTAAGGTAACATGTCCGTCTTTAGAGATAGTGATGTCTTTCCACTTTTCTACCAAGACAGCTTCCATTCATGAGATCTGGAAAAACGATAGGGGTTTTTGAGACCTATCCCTTAGTAGGAACCCAATGGAGGAAGAATTTTCTGATTGGGCTGATATGTCAACACACATCCTCCCTATTCCACTTTCATCTGTATGTGATTCGTGGGTTGTGATTCAATTTTTTTTTTGTGCATTTATGCCATTCTTCAATTTACTGGATGTTTTATCTTCTTCAGGCAAAAGGTGCTGCCTGCGTCCAGGACAAGTGGCTGGTTGTAAATCTGCAGTCCACCAAGGAATTCAGCTCGCACATGGTAATATCTTCTGCCATTCTGATTCTTCTGTCTTGGTACGTTTACCTTTTTAATATGCACTTACTTGGTATTACTATTTTGTTTGTGTAGCTTAACCGGGATACATGGGCAAATGAAGCTGTTTCTCAAACCATAACTACCAATTTTATTTTTTGGCAGGTGAGCTTAATTCTAGGGTAGATTCACAATGTTCTTAAATTTACTACTTCCTGTAGTTGTTTATAAGAATCAGATCTTATTTGCACTTAGTGCATGACCTCTCAACATCCGTATAGAAGTATCTGTATGGAATTTTATTTGTTGAAAAAGAAGGAAACAGAATAATTTTTCACACAGGGAAATTTGATTAAAAATTACATAAGAGTATCTTCATTGTACATAAGGAAAAACTACTAATCAAATACTAACTTACAAGACTCAAACCCATAAAACTTGAACTAAAACCAAATCCAAACTATACTAACAAAAGTAGACCGTCTAAGAACTTAACAAATACTGGAAAGCAACCAGTACACTAGCACCAAATAGAAACTAACCACGTTAAAAGGGCTTCATCCTCAATTGGAGCAAAAAATTGACGACGAACGAACCACAGAATTGCTAAGGCCACATCAACAGCAGAAAAATGTTGAAGATGAACTCTTTATGACCATGCAGCACCTCCTTGAAGCCAAGAACCACAAAAATGCTGGAATTGAGATAGCCACACTTCAACAATCTCTAAGAAAAAACACGGCTCCTCAACCACCTCCAAACTCTTCATTCAGAGATCTTTACAGCAACAATCAAGCCAAAAACTCAGAGGCCTGATCCACCGACAGCTATATCTTGAAAAGTAACCATCATCGTTAGCCTTATCCCCAACCACTCCACCATCCTCTGCAATGCAACTATCTTGTTTTCTTTTTCTAAATTTTTTGGGGATTTAGAAACATCGGCACAGTTTAGACAAGTACATTCTCAGAATCATTCCAAATGTGCTCTTCTGTAAGATTATTTCCGTTCCCTTTATGGTAAGAGAGATTTATCGATTACAGAACTGTCTTTTAGTGGAAATTTTTCCGTCTTTAATAAAAAAGTTTGATCTCACTTTTTTTCCCATTTATATATATTAGTTTTTCTTGGTTATGTATTCAGTTTAAATTTTTAAATCATATTCTGTTATTTTTACACAGGTATATGACGATTCAACTGAAGGCCAAAAGGTTTGCACCTATTATAAACTAGAATCAATTCCTGCTGTTCTTGTCATCGACCCCATCACAGGTCAAAAAATGCACTCTTGGTTTGGAATGGTTCAACCTGAACGTTTACTTGAGGTGAATATCCTAGAGATTTTAATTATCATTATCTCAATAATGGGTTCGGTTTATCTGAAAAATGTATCTTGTGTCCTGCAGGATCTATTGCCCTTCATGGATGGATGTCCAAAGTATCATCATGTCACCTTATCTCATAAACGTCCAAGGGAGAGTTCCTTGACTCCACCGAAAGTTAAAGGTCTAGTTTTTTATTTATCTCACTAATGTTTGGTTATTTATTCTTCTTAGGCCTTTTCTTGTCTGATGGGATTGTAAATATGGCAGATTGATGATGAATGTTCTCTTTTATTTTGGGAGTTTAAATTTGATAGATTTAAATGCTATTCGTTTGTTTTTGCCTCTCCCATTTTCATCTGAAAACTGAAGACAGAACATATTCCATTAAAAAAAACCAACCTTTATGTGATTTAATGTTACCTGAAGCCTTCTACCTAATTTACCGACAACCTCTCAACTAACTGAACAGCTATTTTAACTTGTAACTATTGATTCGCCAATGTTATTGAAACAAATGCAGATAATCTGATAGATGAGTAAAATTTTTGAAATTTTTATTCATAATTATGTGCAGAAGAGGATCATGAGGAGGATGAGGAAGTGCAACGTGCATTGGCAGTTTCTCTGGAAGGCATAAAAGAAATGGTCAAATTATCTTCTGAGGATAACAAGGATGCAAAAACTACTGAGAAGGAAGAAGAGAGGCGCCCAACTTATCCACCATTGGCCGAAGAACCCAAAGGTGACAGAAATCTTCTTTGCAGGATTGGAGTCCGTCTTCCTAATGGACGTAGATGCCAAAGGAATTTTCTCCGGACGGATCCAATCCAGGTAATACTGATTCTTGAGAGCTGCAATTGCATTCTAAATTTCTTCGGTTAATTCATCCACTTGGGCCTCAGAATTTGCTGCAACTTGTACTTGTTACTTTTCATTCTTTTCCTTTGCTTTGGTCCAACTATGTAGACTACTAAACAATTATATGATTTCAAGCACAACCAAAAGTAGTTTTTTCTATTATTATTATTTTTTTTAATTTTATTTTAACCCAACTCAGCGTGAACAAACATGGTCTTATAATTGAATCCAACTCTTATGATTGGGGTTTCAACCACTTCTGCATAACGAAGGTACATCTCTGAGGGCGTTTTTCTGTTGCAGTTGCTTTGGTCTTTCTGTTCTTCTCAGTTAGAGGAAGGGGAGACGAAACTTTTCAAGTTGACACATGCAATACCAGGAGCTACAGAGTTTCTAGACTATGATACCAAAATGACATTTGAGGAATCAGGGCTTGCCAACTCAATGATCTCTGTCACTTGGGACTGAGAATCAACATAGTTGGGGAGTTGTGTGTAAGTAGTCACTCACTGTATTTTGTGCTATTTCTTTTTCTTTTTCCATTTCGCCCTACAAAAGGGGCAGGGTTGTGACTACTCTTTATATTACAGGAGTTGAATTTACCATTCTCTGCTTCCCCCCCTCCCATGCATGTGAGCGTGGATGTGGTGCTGGTCTATCTGACTTTATTATGGGTAGTGGTAACAATGGAAAATTTCTGGTGGCTTTTTGCGGTGTCGTTTTGCAATCTTAAAATCCGAGAAATGTAAACTGGATTCACTGGACAACCTTTGAGGCTTATTGATAATATATATAAAGTTCTAAATGTTGAGAGTTGTCTTTGACGATGCTCATTTATCCCAAACTGCAGGAATAGAAACATTAATCAGAGAGAGGCATCATCCATTTGGTTTACAGCACAAGGTATTGTCCTTCACTATCACCGACTGTCCCACCTAATTCTAAATAAGCATTAGTTGCCCTAAAGTGTTGCTATTAATATCTTAAGTATCAAAACAATAAATATTCAATTGGGATAATAACTGGAAAAATAACAATAACTTTGATTCTTGAACTATTTCATTAAAAAAAACAACATTAGTTGTGAAATAAGCAAAACCACATATGGACCAGGACGACGGTGTTTGGTGTTTGATGAAATGATAGAATGATTTTAATTTGGTGTTTGATGAAATGATAGAATGATTTTAATGGTGGATAATGTAATTTAACTCTAAAATCTCCAATCAAATGGGTGTTTAAGTATTTACTTCTCTAAGAAATAGTGGGTACAACAAAAGGGAAATACAGGTTTTGTCACGTGTATGCGTAATAATACTAACCGAATAAATTAAAACATTATTTGCCAAATATCAAATAAATCTTCCAACTCTACAATTGTATTAAAGTCCTATAAAATACAAAATTTAATTTTTGAACTTCCCCTAGTCTTTCATTTGAAAAATGGTCAACGAAAGTTTTCATCTTCACGCGGATTTAAAGAATAAAAATTGTTTAATTCCAAAGTAACGAAGCTTAAGATATCACTGTCCGTTAAAATTTTACATAATAAAACTCAAATCACAAAAGATCCAAATGTTACTTTCAGCAATTATAAATAAAATATGAAAGGAAAGACAAACAATACTTTTGCCCTAATCTTCGTCCTTTTGTTTTTGTTTCTCTTAGACAGTCCCTCGTACCGTGACGCTCTCTCTGTTTTTCTCTTCCTCATCCACCTTCGCAGCCAGCAGTTGAGAGGGATATCCACACCAGGTCTTCCGTTTTCTCGTATCCATATCTTTTGATATTATATCGTTTCTTTATCTTTCTTTTACTTTCCGTTTCTTCGTCTTCTGATTTTTTTGGTTCAAATTTCTCAACTGCTGTGATTTGGGAAGACTGACAGCGTTTTTTGGTTCGTTTTGGCTCACCAAAAACTTACGGAAATGAAATTTTTAAAAAAACTACATTAAACAAAAGGAATTTGTTTCTGTTTGGTTTAGTTTGGACTATTAATTTTGTATCCTTATGCCCTTAGTCTACGATGCTTATAAATGGCTGTTCATATTCATATTTGCTTTAGATTTAAGAAATCCACAATGTACTTGAATCTTTTTCAATTTCTAGCTTTTACATAATGTTTCCTTTGTGAATCCTCATTATTGTTTAGACGTTCATTACCTCAATGGATTCTCAATTTCATTTTTGAGACATGCAGATTTTTCTGTTTGAGCCCTTGTTCCTTTTAACTATGGGGGTGTGTCATAGTTCATTTGAAATATATATTTAGTGGCTGTTAAATGAAAATTGCACATAAGTTCTTCTATGTTCGGTGATGGTCCTGAATAAATTTGACTACTTATATCTGATTAGCTATAACAAGTTGGTTGTGCAGATAGAAGAAAACCAGAGATGAGTATTGGTGGTGAAAAAGGTTCTGCATCAACAAAGACACCAGCAGACTTTCTCAAATCAATTCGGGGCCATCCTGTAGTCGTGAAACTCAATTCTGGTGTTGACTATCGAGGTATGTTTGCTTCTACTTTTCTTTTCCCCTGGATAAGTCTCCACATGTTCAATCTTGTTTCATTTCTATTCCCAGAATTGTATTACTAAGAATCTGATAGATGATGTAAAAAATTACCTGCAAATGTTGATGCACTATCCTTATTTTTTTTCTTCTTTTTTTTTTTTTTTTTTTTTTTTTTTTTTTTAATTCACGTATTTTCTTTGGCGTCATTTTTCATATATTTTTTTCTCTCTACATAATCGCTTTTATTATGACATTACTTGAACATGATATATTCTATAGGTTGATTTTTGTTCTTGCGTTCATATAATCTCTCCTTCAATTCCTTGTCCTTCAAACATGTCTCGTTTGTGAAAAATGTTTTCTTCTTTTTAAATTTTAGAAAATCAAGCTTTTAGGGGGAAGAAATGGAAGAATGCAAAAGGGGCAAAAAAAAAAAAAAAAAGTGCCCAAAAAGCAGAGCCCAAGAAAAATGCTGACCCTATCACAGGATAAAAGGGGCTCCAAGAGAATATCTGCAAAATGAAATATATGCTTAGGGATTGGCATTAAACTTTGTCAAGAGCCCACAGATCTTCCCATGACCTCTCGATCCTTCTAGAAATTCTCGTGTTCATTTCCATTCAAGTAGCAAAAGAAACTAGTCTACCATAGGGTACGACCCTTATCTTGAAAAGATGGATGGAATAAGACTTCCACCTCGAGGCAACAATAACTATTACGAGTTGGGCACACATCAAAAGTCTCCAAAAGAGAGTTCCAAATTGAGATAGCTAACCTCAATCCCAAAGAATATGACCCATGTGCTCAAACACCTCAATTGTGGCTTAAGCACAAAGGATGTGTATATCTAGATGCGGTTAGCGTTTTCCATGCAAAATCTGCCAGGCAAAGAGCTTGACCTTGCTGGGGACTTTTTCCTTCCGTAACAACGAAAAGATAGGATTGAGGAGTGTTGTGGGAATGTAACCAAAAGCAAATATCTCTATGGGTGAAGTTGGTCTCTTCTCAATAGAGGAAGTAGTGCGGACACATCCAAAGCTTCCTTGTTCAAAAGGTGATATCGAATGCTAAAGTTAAATGAATTGAATTACCTGCCCAAGAAATGACTAAAGTCAAAGAGGAAAGTATGTACAAAGGAGGAAACAAGTTATGAAAGGGTTTATCACCCACCAAGTGGTCCTCCCAGACATAGGTCTTTGAACCATTCCTGGCAGTGATTAATGAAGTTGGAAAAAAGGGACCTAAAGACATGGCTTTCCAAGGGTTTCGGAAAGAAGGGATGTGCTATACCTGTTCACTTAAAGTATTCAGCTCCAAAGCAAAACACTACAATAATTTAGCCGAAGAGCTTCATTGCAAATCCTCAAATTGCCAACACCTATCCCTCGAAACTCAATAGGTCTCCTAACCCTCTCCCAACCAACCAAATGTGAACTATCCCCTTGGCCAACACCCTCCCACATTAACCGCAAATGTTGTTTTGATTTTAAACATGACCATTTATAGACCTTTGTATTTTTGTCTTATCTCGTGCAGTATAACTGATGAAAAACAGATGTTATCTATTTTGAATTCTGATGAGAAGATCCCATTATACTTTTCATTGTATAGGTATTCTAGCTTGTCTTGATGGGTACATGAATATAGCAATGGAGCAAACTGAAGAATACGTTAATGGACAGTTGAAGAACAAATATGGTGATGCTTTTATCCGTGGAAATAATGGTAAATATCAAAATAATATCTGTGATGATATTATTGATGTTTTGAGATCAATATGAACATCAATTTCTTAATGCAGTTCTATATATCAGTACTTCAAAGAGGACGTTAGCCGAAGGATCGTCATAGCTTTTAGCTAAGGATCCGCCCAGGAAAGGCACATCATTTGGAGTTATGTTTCTTCCTACAGTTTTATGCTGTAAGATTGAGAGATCAATCGGAATTGGAAATTGATCGTTCAAGTTTGCATTGTACAAAAAAGCTTGTTTAGTTGGAAATGGAATTTACATTATGATGAACCTTTTGGATTTTTCTTTTATTGTAATTACTGATCTGACTGCTTTCACCTCTTCTTTGCGTGCTTTCTTAAACTTTGTAGCAAAATCGTTTCATTCTCAGCTGGAAAAGTTGTGTTCTCCTCCCATTGTGCAAGAGAGCGACTCCTCTATTGTGTTACTCAAATAAAAGTGGGTATAAAATGAGTGTCATTTCTTTGGACTAATTTTTTTGTCAATTTTTAAATGTGTACCCTTGCCCACTTTTCGTAGCTTTCATTTTTCAAATGCGTACCAAGGGTAAGTTCATAAAAAACTTGTTTTTCATTTTACATTTTTTTAATTTCGGAGATGACTATGCCAAAAATCCAAAAGATTTAAAACTCAAGCTTAAATAAAAGACACTCGTACCCAAAAGCTATACAGAAATTCTAAAATGGTTAAGGGATAAAACCTTAGTTATTGTCAATATTTTTCAAAATATTGATGAATTTAACACATTTTTAAGAAAAGAATGTTTCAAAACCTTTTTTCTTGGATTATTTTTCATGATTTTTAAAAGGAGTGTCATCATTTTTTTTCTCAAAAAGATTTCTCTATAATTTTAATTTAGGTTGTAAATTAAAGATCCTAACACTAAAAAAGATTAATTAGAAATTTCAAATGAATCATTGGAAGCAGATGGGTAGAAAAAAATAGAGTATCTTTGGCAAATTCAAATGAATCATAGCGAAAATATTAAATAAAAAAAATACATCCCAAAAGATTTTTTCACCGGCCATTATTTGTCCATTTTCAGTTTTATCAATTTTCAAATAGGTACCTTTGAAAAATTCAAAAAAAACTTATTCCTAATTTTAATTTATTTGTTTAGGGCTTCAAATTGTATTAGATCTTATCCAAGAAATCTAAACCTTAATTAAAATACCATAACACTAACAAAATTATAAAAAAAAAAAAAAAAAAAAAAAAAAAAACTAAGGAAAAATTTCAAAATATGATTTTTTTTTTTTTTTTTTTTTTTTTTTTTGGTAAGAAAATTATTTTTACATAAAAATATCATTCCATTTCTTATGATAAAAAGCATCGAATTGATTTTAAATAATTAAAAACTCTACCCACAATATGACCAAAAAAGATGAAGCAGACAAATTTTAACCCACTCACGCCCCTCTTATGCTGCCCATTTCTTGAAGCCAAGCCCTAGCCTATGTAAGCTGTCTGTTGTCTCTCTATCTCTCTACTGCACGCCGGTGATCCCTCTCTCTCTCTCGTATTCACAACTCGCCGCCGCCGGTAATCTCTCTCTCCCTCAACGCAAGATATTTCAGTTTAAGCATCAGCAGCTCCGATGAACAACAGTTGCTTCCTGCATCTTTTCTTTATAGAAGTTTTGGCTTAATTTTGATGTATGGATCGTGTGTATTCGAACTTCTATTGTACTCCATTGATGAATCCTATTTATCATTTTTTTTTTTAATTTTAAGAAATTGCAACTAGGTACTTGATATCTTCAACTTTTAGCTGAAATGATTTTTGGTGGGTGAATCATGTTGTTAAGTTCAAACATATGAGACCGAACCAATCCAACTCCATTTTGATCGAATTTTTAGGGGTTGGTTTGGTTTGAGTTTATAGCATAGGGAAGGGTTTTTGGTCCAAAATAATCTACATTTTGAAGTGTTGGGTCTTTAAGTATTCGCAAATTCGACCCAATACGACCCACGGAAGCAAACCATTCTATAGAGAGAGAGAGAGAGAAAAAAAAAAAGAGAAATAATATCCCTAACTTGACAGCCAATTTCAATGCAAAAAAAAAAAAAAAAAAAAAAAAAACCTAATAGCCAGTTTCTCTCGACGGTATCACCTTTGCCTGCCCCTTCCTTCCAAGCGCTACGTCGGGTTTTTGCTCAGTCTTCAGAATCTCTCAGTTCGCAGGCGCAAGTTCTTTCCACCGATCATTTTCGGTAGTTTTTGGCTGCGTTCCTATATCTTTAATCTAAAGTTCCAAAGATCTTTTTTTTTTTTTTTTTGTTTTGTTTTTTTAGTGCACAAATTATTTGAAGTTTGTGAATTATTATTCAGTGTCATTTTCTTAATGCTGCATACATGTTTGATTTTATATAAACAATTTTGGACCCAAAATCGTTTGTGATTTTTTAATGTGAAGTAGCTTATTATTATGATTCAATATATTTTCCTTGGTGTTTTATTAGTTTGAGTTTTCAAGTATGCAATTTGTTCCACTGATTTGCATTCTGATGTGGGGCTAGTACTTTTTTCAGTAGATGCTCTCTGTTTAGAGTCTAGACTATTGTGTTTGTTTATTTTGTTAGCTTCTTGGTGGCATCCTGATAATTACGTTTTTTTCTCTTTTTGGGATTGGAGGCAGACTGGTTTCTCTCTTGTCTTAACTTCACAAAGAACCAACTAAGACATCCGTAACTTGTTTGGACACGGACATTCAGCCAAGATGTCACGGAAGGGTTTGATGGAACAGGACTTAAAGAAATTGGATGTGACAAAGCTCCATCCACTATCACCAGAAGTTATATCTCGTCAAGCTACCATTAATATTGGTAACTTCTCTCTTCTTTATGATTTTTCTATTGCGCATTATTCCCCCTCATTACACTGTATACTAGAAAATTAGTCTTGTGGATCTTATCTTACTATTAAAGCTAACTATCCATTACTAAATTAATCTTTTCCAGGTACTATTGGTCATGTGGCACATGGGAAATCTACTGTTGTAAAAGCAATTTCAGGAGTCCAGGTGATTATTTATTCCATTACTGATGGTTACTCTTGGTTGAAGTTCTTTATAGAATTATTCTGTCTTCCTCCTTTAGCGTGATTGTTGGTTGAATTTTAAGTTCCATAGATGTAGCTTGAATTATCTGTAGACACAGAAACTTTGTTTTGCCTTCTACTTTATCTCTTTCTGCTTCTTAATGATTGGTGAAGAAAAAATTGTTGTTAGTAGTTTATGTCTATATTCACAATGGCTTCAATAACATGTATTATTTGCATGGATTCTTTATTCTATGCTGGATTTAGCTTACAGCCAGAAACACAGATTTAAAGTGATTTTCCAGTAGAAGTTTTAATTGATAAGAGTACAATTTCCCTAGAAAATCATGGTAACTTGTTCATTCTTGATGGATTTATTCATGAAATGTCAATCTGCAGACAGTACGTTTTAAGAATGAGTTGGAGCGTAACATTACCATTAAGCTGGGATATGCTAATGCAAAGATATACAAATGTGAAGATGACAAGTGCCCTCGTCCAATGTGCTACAAGTGAGTGTTTCTTCTATTTTTATATATTGCCTGCATACACAACATGTACTTGTACTTAAAAGGTCAATTAACTTCCAGTATTTGATTAACATACTCAACATGCTTTTGGTAGGGCGTATGGAAGTGGAAAGGAAGACAGTCCTGTATGTGATGTACCTGGGTTTGAAAATTGCAGGATGAAACTATTGCGACACGTATCCTTTGTTGACTGCCCGGTAAGGCTTTGAATTGTTGTATATGTGTAGCTAAGAAATTGTATAAAGCATGACAGGAGACAAAGAAAGTTAGTAAAGTAATCCTCGGATACTTTATAAATAGGAATGAGATAAGTTATATTTTCTTATGAGTTTCATGATTTTTTACTCTTTGATTTTATTGTTTGGTGGGTTAGTATCATGCATGTAGCCAAAGCTTATTTCTGCACTACTACCATAACACGGTTTTTTTTTTTTTTTTTTGTCTCTAGGGTCACGATATTCTTATGGCTACCATGCTTAATGGAGCAGCCATTATGGATGGAGCATTACTTCTGATAGCAGCAAATGAAAGCTGCCCTCAACCTCAAACCTCTGAGCACCTTGCTGCTGTTGAAATTATGCGCCTTCAACATATTATAATCCTCCAGAATAAAGTTGATCTTATTCAAGAAAATGTAGCAATCAATCAACATGAAGCAATTCAAAAATTTATTCAAGTTAGATTTTTTTTTACTCTATTGTCTCAAGATGTTGATATTTTCATATGAAACGATTTTCACTGTGTTCAGTTTATCTTTGATAGGGAACTGTTGCCGATGGTGCACCAGTAGTACCAATTTCTGCTCAGCTGAAGTACAATATTGATGTCGTTTGCGAGTATATAGTGAAAAAGATTCCAATTCCTGAAAGGAATTTTGTCTCTCCGCCTAATATGATTGTGATTCGATCTTTTGATGTTAACAAACCTGGATTTGAAGTTGACGAGATCAAAGGTGGTGTGGCTGGTGGTAGCATATTACGGGTATACTTGTTACTTTTTTCTGAAAAAAATTATCGTCAGGTTTTGTTTAAATTGTGATGCTATGGAGTACCTGAAGCAGCTTTCAGATGCTATGAAGTACTTAAGGCAGCATCCTAATGCTTATGGTTGAAAAGAGGGTTTTGACTTTTCATGTAGGTGATATTGTTAAATAGGTAGAGTTACGTGCAGTTGTGAACTTTATACAAGTTTCGGATTGGTTTGAGTTATTAGGATACTAGTTCGATCAAAAATGTAAAAAGTAGTAAAACAAAAATTCTCTAAGTTTTAGTTTGGTGGTTGGATGTTTTGACCTCCCTGAATTTTGCAGTTGAACCTGTTTTGAATAATGTTTTTGTAAGGAATTCATGTCATCACTTAACATTTTCTTAACCCATTTTACCTTTGGAAAATTTGTCCACAGTTTTGGTGGTGCATTATACATGGCTAACAAATTTGAAAATATGTTCTTTCCAGGGTGTTTTAAAGGTGAATCAATTTATTGAAGTTCGTCCGGGGATTGTGGTTAAGGATGAAAGTGGTAACATCAAGTGCACCCCAATATACTCGAGGATTGTTTCTTTGTATGCTGAGCAAAATGAGCTGCAATTTGCAGTCCCTGGAGGTCTTATTGGAGTTGGCACAACCATGGATCCCACTTTGACTCGTGCTGACAGATTGGTTGGTCAGGTTCTTGGAGAAGTCGGATCACTTCCTGATGTTTTTGTTGAGCTAGAGGTAAAGCTCTTAAAATTTGAATGTTTTATTATTTCATGGATGAAATACCTTTAGGTCCAACCCAGGACTACTTCTAAGATTCTTTAGAGCCCTCAGCTTCTTCTGGACTGTTGTTTTTTTTTTCACCTTTTGATTATAAGGGCTAAATCTTATGGCACGCTGCCTTCTTACAGTTCTGTGTAGAATTTTATAGAGGTTTTGACAGAACTTCGACAAGAGGTTTGATCCTGTGTAATGCTTCTCTTTAGGCAATGGCCTCCCATCATTTTTTTAATTATTTGTTGGGTCTTATTATCTAGGGTTAGAGCTCTTTTTTTGTATAGCTAATTTAGTTGTGTATATTTGTATTATTTCATTTTACGCTATAAAAACTCAGTTTTCGGTAAGAATAAATTTCATTCTCAGTTTCTCGAAGTTCCTCTGTTGCTCTGATTCGCTGGTTTGGACATTGTAATGAGAATTTGTGAACGAATTGGTCTCAAAGAGCTGGAGGGCAATTGTCCTTAAAAATTTCCTGTTTTGAGATTTGTCCTCCTTGTCTTTGTAGGTGAACTTTTTCCTTCTGCGGCGGCTCCTAGGTGTCAGGACGAAAGGATCAGAAAGGCAGGGAAAAGTATCAAAATTGGCTAAGGGAGAGATTCTAATGTTGAACATAGGATCCATGTCTACAGGAGCTAGAGTACTTGCAGTTAAGAATGATTTAGCAAAGTTGCAGCTTACCTCTCCTGTTTGCACCAGCAAGGGGGAGAAGATTGCTCTAAGTCGTCGAGTTGAGAAGCACTGGCGTCTTATTGGCTGGGGTCAAATTCAAGCTGGAACGACCCTCGACGTTCCCCCTTGCCCCATTTGAGTTATTCCTAGAAAAAGGTTAGAATCAAGAAGAAGCGAGTGAGGAGTTAAATTTCAGAACTAAGGAAAATGTGCGAAGTTAGACAGTTTCTTGGAACCATTTTTGTTAGGTGGAGAAGAAAACATCATCTGGTTTCTCATTGTTTATTAAGTTGCCCTTTTTATCTTTTTGCCCCCGTGAAGTCTTTCTGATCTTTTATATTTAAGTTTTGAATGATGGATGTGATAAGTGAGCTATTGGAGTCCACGAATTGAAGATGCGATAATACGATGAAACATTATTGTCACATTCTATGAGTTTGGTTGAGACATCTAATTTATAGAACCCAATTAAGGTTGCATTCAAGCTCAATGCAAGCCATGTATTGGATTAAATGCTCAATTCTATGGCTACCTGAGGGATTCTGATAAAGAAAAAGGGAATGCAAAAAGTTGCGGACTTACGAATATGGTGGGATTTGGCAGATGCCTATCAAGTACTCTCAGCCTTATGCCTGTGATATTTCGAGGTATCCCAAGTTGATTCTGCTGAATGAATATGGTGATCTGTGGTTGAGGTTGAGATTAAGACTCTGTTTTACTATCAAATACAGTTCCCTCAGTCTCCATAGGAAACCATTGCCTTTTTTTTCCTTTCTTTTCAAGCAATTGTGATTGAGACTTTACAAAAGCTTCTTTTTCTCATTTTAGTCTCTTATTAAAAAGATCTGCAGAACTGTACTAAGAGTAATATGGAAGAAAAAAAAATTGTAGCCATGTACACATTGGTGAGGAAATTGTATTCGAGCCATTTAAAGTATTAGAGTAAAAAATTGGTTTAAATTTAATGAATATGATACAGTAAAACAAAATACTTTAAAATAGTTTCATTTTCTAGTCATTAAAATAGTTTCATTCTCGGAATGTGATTTGTTTATTTATTTAATTACACCTCCAACCTTTCCCCTCCTCTCTCTCTAATATCTATTTATTTTTATTGATCTCCCAACACAACAAAACCTTCCATCTTCTTTACTCGCTTCCAGATTGAATAAAAGCATTTATCAATATTTATTTCTTTGTTTTTACTATTCTCCCAACACCACAAAACCTTTCATCTTCTTATTAATAACATGCATTTACAATTGTTCAAACACATTTTTTTTTTCTTGATTTTAAACATTTTAAATTAAAACAATTTTTTTTTTTTTTTTTTTTTTTTTTTTTACTTTTCTTAATAAAAAAATTGCATTTTGTTGTCTAGAAAAGAAACAAAATATTGAATATATGAAATTTTATTGAACATTAAAAAAGAAAAAAGTGTATGTTATAGAAAAGGATATGGTCCTATCATAAAAATTCTTCATGGCGAAGAAACCGTTGACCGTACAAATAAAATTATGGTTCTACGACAGTCAGTGTGGGTTCGGTTGTCGTCAGTGGGAAAATCAGACAAATGGTCCCAAGAATGGAGTTTCCGAAGCTGCAAGCCAAGCTCCTCACTACATACATATTCACCAACACCCCAACAATAACCACTAAGTGTGTACGTATTCAGATTGTTTTCACGTACACTTCTCTTCTTTTTCTCACTTTTTCCCCTTTTCATGCCCATTTCTTTTACTCTTCTTCTTCCTTCTTTCTTTCTTTCACTTTAAGAAATGATATTTTATTAGGGTGTCGGTTGTTTTAGTTCCTTTTTGAAATGGGTTTTGTTTTAGTAACATCTTGGTTTCTGCAGATCACCGAGGAAGGAGCATGGATGATATTGTGTTTTCTTGGTCACTTGAAGATATTTTCAATGAGAACTTGTTCCAAGATAAGGTCATTTGTTGTTTCTCTAAATAACTTATTCCGAAGTAGTTGCTCTTCAATCTGATTAAGTTTGCTGCTTGTTGTGCTTCCCATTTTTTTTTTTTTTTTTTTTTTATCGGATTAAATGATTCTTTCCACATGACTATATCATAAATATGGTTTTATTTTGGATAAAGTCTTCACTTGATTTTTATCCTTTGTTTTTTGGTAGATTGAAAAGATTCCACAGTCTTTTGACAATGTGGAGAGCTATTTTGGATCATTTCTGTACCCTTTACTGGAGGAGACAAGAGCTCATCTCTGTTCTTGTATGGGCATCGATGCTATATCAGCTGCGCCGTTTGCTGAAGTGATTAGTTTTGAAGAATGTAGGCCGCATAATACCGCATCATATGACTGCAAAGTTAATGGATGGAAGAAAAGATTTAACCGTATCGGCAAGGAGTCTTACAAAGTTTTACCTGGCGATGTAATTATTTTGGCAGATATCAAACCTGAAGTTGCTACGGATTTCGAAAGAATGGGGAAATCTTGGAGTTTAGGTGTTGTTCATAAAATCTCCAATTATGATGAGAGCGAGGATGATCTCAACTCCACTTCTTTTAAAGTGAAAGTATCTGTAAATAACTTGGAAATGATCGACAAATCGATGTTTGTGGTATATTTGTTCAACATACTTCCAATAACAAGAATATGGAATGCATTACAGATGAATGTCAAGTCGAAGATCATCTTGAAAATTCTATGCCCCTCTCAGTTGGTGAGTCAACTTTGTTCTTACACAAAAAAGTCAAATGTTTGAGTTAGCGGTTTATTTGTTTTACTGTAAGAAATGAAAGTATTCTTTCATCAAAATTGGGGTAAAATTGTAAAAAGGGTTGGCCATGTTATGAGAAGATTACAATAAACTATTTCAATTCACATAAAATTTTGTTCAACTACAACTAAACAATAGGTGGTGGAATTTGCGCCAAGCCAGAGAGACAGAAATGGTATCATCTCAAAATTTACTTTGAGTTGTTTTAGCATTTTAAGATCCTTCTTTTTTCTTTTTTCTAACATGAACACCAAAATATTGTTGATCTATTTTTCTTTTATTTTTTAGAAGATACTAAATTTTCTGCTATGATATGATTCTATATATTGCTAATGCTTTTACTCTTGTGTTTCTTCAAAAGTAAAGAACTTTTTTTTTTTTTCCCTTTTTTGCACAACAGGATAATGAAAATCACGACATGTCCAGGCTTTTGGATCGAAAATTGAATGCCGGTTTTCTATCGTCCTTGAATGACTCTCAAGTGAGAGCGGTTTTGTCATGCCTTAACAAAGTGAGTCTTGTGCAGGAATCTTCTGTTGACCTTATATGGGGGCCACCTGGGACTGGAAAGACGAAAACGGTCAGTGTATTGCTCTTAAATTTAATGCAGAATAGATGCAGAACTATCATAGTAGCTCCAACAAATGTTGCCATTGTGGAAGTGGCCTCAAGAGTCCTTAATTTGGTCAAGGAGCTGCATGAACTAGAATATGGACCCGATTGTTCATTATATTCTTTGGGAGATATTCTTTTATTTGGAAATAATGAGAGGCTCAAAGTTGATTCAAACGTTGAGGAAATCTTTTTAGATTTTCGAGTTGGGAAACTTGTGGAGTTCCTCACTGGTTGGAGGCATTGCTTTGCATCCATGACTGATTTTCTTGAAGATTGTGTTTCTCAGTACAATATGTTTTTGGAAAATGAAGTAAAACAAGATGATGTCGATGATAAAGAAACTGATGAGAAGGGCTGTGTAAGGGAAGCTAAAGATGATAAGGTGGTTGGCAAATCTCTTCTTGAATTTGCGAGAGAGAGAGTCGTGTTTCTTGGTTCTCGACTCCGAGCTTGTCTTGCATTCTTCATTACCCATTTACCTAGGAAATGCCTTTCGGAGCATGATTTTAAGGATGTGACTTCTCTTGTTAAAAAACTAGATTGTTTTGAAGATTTACTGTCTCGAGAATCCCTTGATTCTGAAGCACTTGAGGATGTTTTTTCATGTCCCACTGATGGTGAAGCTCTTCATACATGTACAGATTTTGCGTGCTTGTTCAACATGACAAGAAGTGACTGCCTTTCTATTTTAAAATCTCTTCATTGCTCCTTAACTGCACTCAAGCTTCCAAAAGTCACAGACAGACTGTCAATTGAGCATTTTTTCTTTCAGAATGCGACTTTGGTCTTTTCCACCGCTTCAAGTTCGTATAGGTTACATTCTATGTCGATAGACCCTTTCAAAGTATTAGTAATTGATGAAGCAGCACAACTAAAAGAGTGCGAGTCGTTGATTGCATTACGACTTCCGTATATCAAGCATGTTATACTCATAGGCGACGAGTGCCAATTACCAGCAATGGTTGAAAGCAAGGTACAATATTTTATTTCTCAACAATTACTGTTTTAGATACTTGAGTTCTGACCTTTTTACTCCTTTCTTTTAAAGCTTGCTGATGATGCTGGCTTTGGAAGAAGTTTATTCGAGAGGTTCAGCTCTTTGGGCCACCCAAGACACCTTCTGAATGTGCAGTACAGAATGCATCCATCTATTAGTTTATTCCCTAATTCAAAATTCTATTTTAGTCAGATTTTAGATGGTCCAAATGTTACGAGTTTAAACTATCAGAAGAACTATCTTTTTAAATCCATGTTTGGGCCATATTCTTTCATAAACATAGGTTATGGAAGAGAGGAGAAAGATGATATTGGACATAGTCGAAAGAATATGCTCGAGGTGGCTGTTGCTTCGAAAATAGTGCAAAGATTGTATAAAGGTTTGTCTACTTCACTCTCCTGCAACTTTTATCACGTATTTCTTTTTTTCTTTTCAATTGAGTTTTGTCTCAAGTACGATCGGGCTTTCCAAGTTTCGTTTTCATCAAATTGTTTCATGCTACATTGTTGTTATAATTCCTCTTTGTTGTGATAATGTTAGTGAATTGTCATTGAAAAACATGTGCAATCCTGTGAAATCAACAGAGACGTTGAATGAATCTCTAACAGAAAATTTCTTTGTTTGATAGGTAGTTGAGAAGCAACATTTAGGGAAAAAAACTATAGAAAGATCAGAAAAAGATTAGTATGTGAAAATGTGTACTAGGGAGACTGTTTGTGGGACTATAGAACAGCAGTATTGAAAGCTTCTGTTTTGACTGGCTTTTGAAGAGCATGACTGGAATTTTTAACTTTTCTTTTAGTTTTTTATCTTATGAATACAGAAGATTATACAGCGTTGTATTTTTGTTTTTATCACTCTTTTTGTAGAGTGGAAAAACTCAGAAGGGAATCTAAGCATTGGTGTTATATCACCATATTCTGCTCAAGTAACCACTATTAAAGAGAAAATTGGACACAGATACGATAACCTTGATGGGTTTAGTGTGAAGGTGAAAACTGTTGATGGCTTTCAAGGTGGGGAAGAGGATATAATCATTATATCTACTGTTAGATCAAATACAGGTTCTTCACTTGGATTCTTATCATGTGATCAGAGGACAAATGTAGCTCTTACAAGAGCTAGGTACTGTTGCTTACCCTTCTTCTTTGTAATTCTATATTTGCTTCATCATATATTGGGTGAAGACTTACTGCCTATTGGTATACATCAGATATTGTCTATGGATATTAGGGAATGATAAAACATTGTCGAATAGCGAGTCTTCTTGGGCTCATTTGGTTCGTGATGCTAAGAATCGTGGTTGTTTCTTTAATGCTGACGATGACGAGAACTTGGCCAAAGCTATATTGGATATCAAGGAAGAATTCAATCAACTTGATGATTTATTGAAAGGAGACAGTATTCTTTTCAGAAATGCTAGATGGAAGGTTCAAGACTCTCATAGTTTCTCATCATTTTATTTATTTTTGTTTGCTCCACTAGCGATCTCTTAATTTCTTCGTTTGACATGCATAGGTTCTATTCAGTGATAGATTTTTGAAATCATTCAAGAAATCGTCAACCATGGAGATGAAGAAGAAGATATTGAATCTTCTACTCAAACTTTCCGGTGGATGGAGGCCCAAAAGGAGGGACTTAAATCTGGTATGTGGAAGTTCAACGAGGATTTTGAAGAAAATCAAGGTCGAATGCCTCTATGTTATCTGTGCCATTGATATAATGAAAGAGGCAGCGTACATGCAAGTTTTAAGGATTTGGGATGTGCTGCCGTTGGAGGATATTTCAAAATTGGTCAAACATCTTGGCAACTTATTCCGCTCCTACACTGATGAATACATCAATCTTTGTGAAGAGATATGCTATGATGAGTGAGTGTGTGGTGGTGATTAGGAAAAAGATTTTATATATTCTGATTTAAATCTTTTGCTTTACTTCCAAATGGTCTCTTATCGTTTTGAATTTTCCTTTATTGTTAAGGGGTTTTTTGGAAGTTCCCAAGACTTGGGCATTCTTATCAGAGCTTGTACGGTACAAGAGCAATACTGACAATTCTAATAGGGATGACTTACGAGGCGTTGATTACGGTGGGAGAAGTTATGTTGAGAATTCGAAAGTCAAAGATAGTTTGTTACTGATGAAATTTTACTCCTTAACATCTGGTGTGCTAAGTCATTTGCTTTCTGATAGAGATGACGTTGAGTTGGATCTCCCATTTGAAGTGACAGAGGAAGAACTAGGGATTATTCTTTATCCCAGGAGCAGTTTCATACTTGGACGCTCTGGAACTGGGAAAACTACTGTATTGACCATGAAGTTATATCAGAAGGAGAAGTTGCATTATTTGGCAGCAGGATCATATGGCGTCGAAGGTGATGTTACTACAAAAAGTGAGATTTCAACGAGTACAATACAGAAAAATGAAGCTGTTTTGCGGCAGTTTTTCCTCACAGTTAGTCCAAAACTTTGTTATGCTGTTAGGCAGCATGTATCTCACTTGAAAAGGTCCCCACCTTTTCAATATTTAATTTGATTTATAAACTATAATTTATGTTTGGTCTTGACTATGCTTTATTGAATTTAATGCAATTTACTCCTTTATTTACAGCTATGCCTGTGGTGGGGATTCTAAGCGAAAGGCTGATTTTAATATGGAAAATATGGATGACTTAGAAACTGAATTCATGGATGTCCCAGATTCCTTAACCAATATTCCAACCAACTCATATCCTCTTGTGACAACTTTCTACAAGTTCTTGATGATGCTTGATGGAACTTTGCGCGATCCGTATTTTGAGAGATTTTGTGATGCAAGACATCTGTTATATGCTCAAACTCGCGGTTCAAGGTCTGTTGCCTTGCAATCTTTTATCCGGAAGAACGAAGTTAACTATGATCGTTTTAGTTCTTCTTATTGGCCCCATTTCAATGCACAACTAACGAAAAGGCTAGACTGTTATAGAGTGTTCACTGAGATTATTTCACATATAAAAGGTGATCCTCGAGCCATTGATGCAGGTGATGGTAAACTAAGTAAACAAGCTTATGTTCTACTGTCTGAGGGCCGAACATCCAGCTTAAGTAGGGTGGAGAGAGAGATCATTTATGATATCTTCCAAAGTTACGAAAAAATGAAGATGAATAACAGAGAGTTCGATTTGGGTGACTTTGTTATGGATTTGCATCGTCGCCTTAGAAGTCAAGGATATGAGGGTGACAAAATGGATTTTATTTACATTGATGAAGTGCAGGATTTGAGCATGACTCAAATTGCTCTTTTCAGTTATGTGTGCAGAAATGTTGAAGAGGGGTTTGTGTTTTCAGGTGACACAGCTCAGACCATTGCTAGGGGGATTGATTTTAGGTTCCAGGATATAAGGTCTTTGTTTTACAAAAAGTTTGTGCAACCCAACATAATTAGTGGAGGTTGTGAAAGAAAAGATAAAGGATGCATCTCGGAGATTTTTTGTCTAAGTCAAAATTTCCGAACCCATTCCGGAGTTCTAAATCTATCGCAGAGCGTAATTGATCTTCTCTATCATTTTTTCCCACAATCCCTTGACATTTTGAAACCCGAGACGAGCCTCATTGCTGGAGAATCCCCAGTGCTGCTTGAATGTGGAAACAATGAAAATGCAATAAAATTGATATTTGGAAATAGAAGTAGTGTTGGCAGCAGTAGTATGGAAGGGTTTGGAGCTGAGCAGGTAATATTGGTACGGGATGAATCTGCCCAGAAAGAGATCTTGAACATTGTTGGAAAGAAGGCACTTGTTCTTACTATAGTGGAGTGCAAAGGGCTTGAGTTTCAGGTAAAAAACTTCTTTTATGTTTTACTATTAGATGATCAGATGAGGTTTCTTCTAACATACCTAAAAAGTTGTAGCGCCCTCACTATTCTAGTTTCCTACATGTATCTGTAGGATGTGCTATTATACAATTTTTTCGGTTCCTCGCCTTTGAAAAATAAGTGGAGGGTTATTTACAAATATATGGAGGAACTGGACATGCTTGACTCCAGCCTGCCTCACTCCATCCCACAATTTAGTATGTCAAAACATAACATTTTGTGCTCTGAGCTGAAGCAATTGTACGTTGCGGTGACTCGCACAAGGCAGAGACTCTGGTTTTGTGAGGATACAAAACAGCATTCTGAACCTCTGTTTGAGTATTGGAAGATAAAGTGTGTGGTGCAAGTTCAACAGTTGAATGATTCCCTTGCTCAATCCATGCTAGCCTCATGCAGTAAGGAGGACTGGAGATCACAAGGGCTCAAGGTTAGGATGTCATCCAATTCTAGTTCTTTGACTCAGATTTTGTTGGTGGTTACTGTTTTTCGAATTTCTTAGTATTGATTCTCTTCTTTTTATTCCATTTTCTATCAGAAACATGCTAGTTTTCTTTGCAGGAGGTTGTGAAGGATGTATATAGATTTTATCCTTGCCCAAAGTCTAATTCTTCCATCTCTTACACAGCTATATCATGAGGGCAACTACAAAATGGCAACAATGTGTTTTGAGAAGGCTGAAGATGTTTATTGGGAAAGAAGATCCAAGGCCTCTGGTCTTAGAGCTTTTGCAGAACAGATCCACAATGCAAAGCCTGTGGAATCAAAGGCAATCCTAAGAGAAGCAGCAGAAATATTTGAAGCAATTGGGAAGGCTGATACCGCTGCCCAATGCTTTTTCGATATAGGAGAGTTTGAAAGGGGAGGTACGTGCAATTCCTTGTTTTCTTTGTTTCCTGTATTGGGTTTAAACCTGTTTGTTTGATCTCCTTCCAAGTTTCAACTATTCCTGTAATAAGAGCAAAGCAGAGTGTTTATTGCTTTTTTTCTCCTTGCTGGAGATGTTGGTCAGAATATTTGGTTTTAGAATTCAATCTTTGATGATGTCCTTTCCCTTTCCCCCTATGTTTTCGTAATGATTGTTTTAGGGATATAAGTAGTAATTAGAACGTTGTGAAAACGTGATTCCTGCAGGGGCAATTTTTGAGGAGAAATGTGGGCAGCTAGAGAGGGCAGGAGAGTGTTTTCTTCTAGCAAAGTGCTACAACCGTGCTGCTGATTTATTTGCCAGGGCAAATTGTTTCTCTGCGTGCTTGAATACTTGCTCTAAAGGGAAATTGTTTGACGTTGGTTTGCAATACATTTTATCCTGGAAACAAGATGCCGGACTCGAACACCATGCATCCAGAAGTAAGGAAATAGAGGACCTTGAACAAGAATTCATACAAAAATGTGCTCTTCATTTTCACAACTGCGGGGACAGTAGATCCATGATAAAGTCTGTTAAAAGTTTTCGATCCGTAGATTTGATGCGTAACTTCTTGAAGTCCTTGAATTGCCTCGATGAGCTTCTTGTGTTGGAAGAAGAACTGGGAAACTTTTTGGAAGCTGTAAAGATTGCAGAGTCAAAAGCTGATCTGGTTCATGTGGCTGATCTTCATGGCAAGGCAGGAAATTTTAGTGAGGCATCCACGCTTCTTGTACGCTACGTCCTCGCCAACTCTCTTTGGTCACCAGGAAGCAAAGGTTGGCCCTTGAAGGATTTTGAAGGAAAGAAGGATCTTTTGAGAAAGGCCAGGTTGTTAGCGGAAAATGACTCTAAAGAATTATACGACTGCATTTGTATAGAGGCTGATATTTTGTCTGATGAAAATGGAAACGTGGAAGCTCTGACAGGATATCTAACTGCTTCTAGGAACCACGACAGTGTTCGTGGAGAAATGATATGTGTTAGAAAGATTGTGGATGCCCATTTGCATTTGAAAACATCAAAATACACTTGGGAAGGTGAATTGGTTTCTGATCTGACCAAGCATTCAGAAGAAATGGTTTCAAAGAATCAGGTGTCCGTTGAAACTTTGGTTTACTTTTGGCATTGCTGGAAGGATAGAATTTTGAATGTTCTCGAGAGTCTTAGGTGTGTTGGTGTGAACGATGCGGACCCTTATGGCGAGTTCTGTTTAAATTTCTTTGGAGTTTGGAGACTGAACAACAGACACGTATTGCTCAACTCTGATGCTGATTGGGCCAAAAAAGTTGATGAAAGGTTCGTTCATAGGAACGGTAAATTGGTGTCCATTGATGTTACCCAATTTTCATTATCTGCCAGGAACTATTGGAGCTTAGAACTGTTTTCTTCTGGACTCGAGGTTTTAGAAAATCTAGATCACCTTTATAATTTCTCCAACCGTATCGGTTTCTTGACGTTCAGCCGGTGTAGGCTTCTCACTCACATGTTTGAGGTTGCAAAACTCCTTCTAGATAGCCCATATTTGGAACATAGATACCATGATAAACAGCAGTTAGAGAGATTCTGTAAGTTGGCAATATCGGAAATCCAAACTCATTTATTTCCACCAGATTGTGTAGTTTCTTTGAAGGAGAGTGTGATATCTCTACGAGTTACTGGGGTTTATCGTAATATGATGAATGAAATTGTGGCCGAGAAGGTTAGCTTACAGAATCAACTAACTTATGGCCGAGTTGGAAGCGTTGCAATGCTTATTCTTGGATCTGGCAAACTCGATAAGAAGTTGTGTGAACAAATAGCAGAATGGTCAAAGGAGAATCCTCCTTGGAGTGCATTCATTCAAGAGCTTTGCAACAGTAGGAGCGCAGAGAATGAAGCAAGGAGGAACCCCGCAAAAGAGATATCTCTTGTGTGGAGGTTTCATGAAGCTCTGAGGGACACGTACAATACGAACTGGGTCCACATGCGGGATTATATTTCGCCTTTCTGTTTCATGTACCTGGTCGAAAGGCTTCTGATTATGGTATCATTCATGAAAGGGGGATACCTTATCACTACAAACTCCTCTTTTCTTGAATGGCTCATCTTCCATGAAGGAAATTCCGATATAATTTCCATGCTGGGAGCTCAAACACAACATTCTTTTCAACCGACGCTTTTGTTTTTGGCTCAAATTCATCAGGAACTTCTTTTCGACAGGAGAGCAACAATGGAGTGGTTGAGGAAGACACATACAAACTTGAACTGCTATCCGATACTGGTAAGGAGGTTGGTGGTTGTCACATGTTTGCTTCATCTGAACTTTGGCATTTGCTTCGATGTACTCCGCAATCTGCTTGGTCGCAACTACATCACTGAGCATTTACCCACGGAATTTTGCAACGTGCTTAAGGGAAACAAAAGTTTTTATGTACCAACTGATAACTTAAATATGATTGCCGGATTCTTCAAGGGAATTGGAAACCCAATGGTTATTGTGAGTTTGGATGGAAATTTCCAACAACTCACTTGTAGAGATGCAACTACTGTCAACTTGAATGTCAGTCGTTGTATGGATGATGTACTGAAGGCTTTATTCCCAAAGGAAGTTGAAAGTTCGCAACCTCGAGTCGAAGCTCCCAAAGGGCAAGATGTTGGTATTGTTGAAATATCATCACTAGCCTAATAGAGTCAAGCCCAATAATTGTACTAGCCCAATAGAGTCAAGCCCAATTATTGTACGAGCCCAGTATATTTATTTTAGTAGAGATTTTAGGAGAAAGAGATCTAGATATTTTAGGAGAAAGATTCAAATTTGTTAGGTCTAGGTTAAAATCGGTTAGGTCTAGATTTAGATTGGTTAAATATAGATTGTTTACTCTTAGTATAAATACCTCTCCACCCTACCTAGGTTATTCATCCAAGAAATCCAAAAACAATAAAAAGCAGAAGTATTCTACAGAGTGTCCTGTATTCTCTTCTCGATCAGTGTTAATAAAGAGTGCGAGTGTTTCCCACAGTGAGTTGTGTTCAACATTTGGTATCAGAGCGAGGTTAGTATAGGTTACCTGATCTCTTGGAATCCTTAGTATGCTCTGTGGTTGCAGCTCTGCCTGATCTTCCACATCAGAAACGATTTCTTGAGATTAGTGGTGAGTGAGTTTCTTTTGTGTCGTGAGAAGTCTGTGACTCTGCAAGTCTTGTGTCAAAAGAACTTGTTTGGTATTACTGAGGTATGGCCAACACGATGAGTGATTTCCAAATCGTTGGAGGAATTAAGAAACTCAACAACAACAACTACAACACGTGGGCAACATGCATGATGTCCTATTTACAAGGACAGGATCTTTGGGAGATCGTTGGCGGGTGTGAAACTACGCCGCCAGAGGAGGATTCTAACGGCGCCTTGCGCAAATGGAGAATCAAAGCAGGCAAAGCAATGTTTGCCTTGAAGACCACCATCGGAGAAGAGATGTTAGAACATATTTGGGATGACAAGACACCGAAAGAAGCATGGGATACGTTCGTGATGTTGTTCTCAAAGAAGAACGATACGAGGCTACAACTTCTGGAGAATGAGTTGTTGTCAATTACACAACGTGATATGACAATTGCTCAGTACTTCCACAAGGTCAAATCAATCTGTCGGGAGATTACTGAACTAGACCCAAAGTCCGCCATTGTAGAATCTCGAATGAAGAGGATTATAATCCACGGATTACGACCGGAATATCGAAGCTTCATTACTGCTGTACAAGGATGGTCCACTCAACCAACACTTGTAGAGTTCGAAAATTTGTTAGCCAGCCAAGAAGCCATGGCTAAACAAATGGGAGACTTCACATTGAAGGGTGAAGAAGAAGCACTCTACACGAGTGAAAGTCGGAGCAATAATAGGCCGTCTACCAAACATGGATACAATGGTGACAAAAGAAGAAGCCACCAAGGGATTGCACAACCTGAGAGAGCTCAGAAGAACGACAACAAGAGTTTGCAAGGAAAGAGATTTGGAGGTATTTGCTATAATTGCGGGAAAAAGGGCCACATGTCTAGAGATTGTTGGTCCAAGAAAAAGTCTGTTGAAAGCAATGTGGCAATCTCCAAAAAGGAAGAGGATGAATGGGATGCAGAGGTACTATGTCCAATAGTAGAAGACGAGCAAGCACTCATGGCAATGATGGAAGAGCATATCGATTACGAGGATGACTGGATCATTGATTCAGGATGCTTAAACCACATGATTGACGATCAAAGCGGTGCAATAGAAGAGGGGTGGCCCTCAGAGAAGGAAGTATTACCAGGCCTTGAGCAAATTGAAGAAATTCTTCTACAGAACACGGGGGAGCAAACTGAAGAAATTCTTTTACAGAACACAGAGGAGCAAACTGAAGAGATTCTTCCACAAAAGACGGGGGAGCAAATTGTACACATTTGCTCAAGTGCTGATGTGCCTGAAGGTTCAAGTGACACTAGTGTTGGTGAGCAAGAAGTGACTCAACCAAGCGAGCCTAGTGAAAATAAAATGACACCTCAACAACTCAGACATTCAGAAATAATCCTAAAGGCATATCCAGAGTATGCCAACGCAGTAGAAGACGAAGTTAATGTGCCGGAGACATATGAAGAAGCATCACAAAACTCAGCTTGGCAGAAAGCAATGGAGGAAGAAACTATAGCTCTGGAACAAAATCAGACTTGGGAGTTAGTGCCAAGACCAAGAGATACCAAACTCATCTCTTGCAAGTGGGCTTACGAAATAATGTGTACCCCGAATGGATCAATCGTGAGATACAAAGCTCAGACTATAGATTCAAGGTTCTCTAAAGAACATGGACTAGACTATGATGAAACGTTCAGTCCATTGGCAAAGATCATTATCGTACAAGTTCCTCCAGTACTTACGGTAAATAAAGATTGGAAATTATGGCAGATGGATATGAATAATGCTTTCTTGCATGGAGAGTTAAACAGAGAGTTCTACATGATCCAACCGAAGAAATTTGAAAATGAAGTTGGAGTCATTGATCAATATATGCAAAATCTGAAGAAGGCTCATTTGGATGCGTCTCGACGAACCTTGAGATATGTCAAAGGTACAATCAATTACGATCGTTTATACAAAAGAAGCGAAGACTGGAAGCACGCTGGATACAGTGATGCTGACTATGCAGGAGACCATGATACTTGGAGGCCAACCACTTGGTATGTATTCAAGTTTGGTTCAGGAACAATTTCTTGGTGTAGCAAGAGACAACCAGCAGTATCATTATCAACTACAGAAGCAGAGTATAGAGCAGCTCAGGAAAATACATGGTTAAAACTTTTGATGGAAGATTGGCACCAGAAAATTGAGTATCCAATACCACTTCATTGCGACAACCAATCTGCGATTCACCTAGCAGAAAATCCGGTGTTTCATGCTAGAACAAAGCATGTGGAGGTGCACTACCATTTCATTAGAGAGAAGGTCCTAAAGGAAGAAATCGAGATGCAGCAAATCAAGACAGATGACCAAGTGGCAGACTTGTTTACAAAAGGGCTGAATACTGGCAAACATGAGAGCTTTCACTGTCAACTCAACATGGTGCAGCGAATGAGGACTAGTGCTGAGGGGGAGTGTTGAAATATCATCACTAGCCTAATAGAGTCAAGCCCAATAATTGTACTAGCCCAATAGAGTCAAGCCCAATTATTGTACGAGCCCAGTATATTTATTTTAGTAGAGATTTTAGGAGAAAGAGATCTAGATATTTTAGGAGAAAGATTCAAATTTGTTAGGTCTAGGTTAAAATCGGTTAGGTCTAGATTTAGATTGGTTAAATATAGATTGTTTACTCTTAGTATAAATACCTCTCCACCCTACCTAGGTTATTCATCCAAGAAATCCAAAAACAATAAAAAGCAGAAGTATTCTACAGAGTGTCCTGTATTCTCTTCTCGATCAGTGTTAATAAAGAGTGCGAGTGTTTCCCACAGTGAGTTGTGTTCAACATTTGTTAGGAATCACGACTCTCCACAATGGTATGATATTGTCCACTTTGAGCATAAGCTCTCATGGCTTTGCTTTGGGCTTCCCCAAAAGGCCTCATACCAATGGAGATAGTATTCCTCACTTATAAACCCATGATCTTCCACTAAATTAACCAATGTGGGACACTCCCAATCCCAATAATCCTCAACAATCCTCCCCTCGAACAAAGCACACTATAAGCCTCCCCTGAGGCTTATGGAGCTCTCGAATAGCCTCCCCTTAATTGAGGCTCGACTCCTTTCTCTGGAGCCCTCGAACAAAGTACACCATTTGTTCGACACTTTAGTCACTTTTGACTACACCTTCGAGGCTCGCCATTCTTTGTTCGATATTTGAGGATTTTATTGGCATGGTTAAGTTTAGGGCATGGCTCTGATACCATGTTAGGAATCACGACTCTCCACAATGGTATGATATTGTCCACTTTGAGCATAAGCTCTCATGGCTTTGCTTTGGGCTTCCCCAAAAGGCCTCATACCAATGGAGATAGTATTCCTCACTTATAAACCCATGATCTTCCACTAAATTAACCAATGTGGGACACTCCCAATCCCAATAATCCTCAACAGGTATAACAACCAGCAAAATGGTAGCATCGAAAGTGGGATGCATGGCTATTCCATCCTCTTCTAGCTTGGCTTTGGATGAAAACAAGAGGATGAAATCTAATAATAGTGAAAATGATGGATATTCACCCATGTCTGTCGGTTTTTGGGAAATGTTTGAAGCATTGAGAATGTTGGAGAATGAAATGGAGGGGAAGAGCAATCTGTCAAACGCCTTGCAAATCAAGGTAACATTAACGCTCATGTCGTTGTTTTTGACATCAGATGAAGCATGTAATTGAAAACAACATATCCCTTTTGCGTGGCTTATTGTTGCAGATGGATGTGGAGAGATGGGTTAAGCATTTAAGTGCCGCAAGAAGCAAAGCGGATGAGGAGATTCGTTTTGAAGTAGTGGATGGGTTGGTTATGGAATTAAATTTACTATCTACTGCTTTAAGCATGAGGTATCAAACTGTTTTACATTCTGTTCATAATCTTCTTGCTTCTTCTATCGTAATGCTAACATTCTGTTGCCAAACGAATTTGATGCCAGCGATCCCAAGGAAAATGTATCTCAAGTGGTATCGATATCAAAGAGAGTCTATTCGAGGAGGATGGAGTTGGAGCCTATCTTGAGTAAACTACTACTACTACTACTACATGATGATCCTGAAGTGGAAGTGGATCAGAGGTCGATTGATGATCAAGATTGTGAAGGAGGAAAAGCTGAGGCTGTTTTGGATAAGAAGGGGAAAGGGAAAGGGAACGGGAAAGGGAACGGGAATGGGAACGGGAACGGGAACGGGAATGGGAATGGGAAAGGGAAAGGGAAAGGGAAAGGGAAGTCAAAGAACAACAAGAGGGGAAAGGGTCGTAGGAGTTAAATGATAATGCATGGCTATTCCTAACGTGGGGGAAGTATTTAGTTGAGTTGCTGTGATAACTAATCTAATTAACTTATTGAATATATTCAAGATATCGCTGCCCCTATTAATTAATATTGGAAAATGACTTATAAGCCAAACCCCAGAACTAAACGAGGCGTGCTAATTTAAAGTTCATAAACATATCACACTAATAACAATTGAAGTGTGTAAGAGCAATCAAACCCCATCTGATTTCTTCTTGTGATCACTGTTGTAAATATTGTCAAGGTTGAGAATCTCTTGGTTGATATCAGACATTTGCCAAGTCTTCATCGTTTTCATTGCATCTCCCAACTCTTTGTCCTCTTCAACGTTAAACAAGCATTTGCGAGACTTGGCGTCCTTAATAACTTCTCGCCATTCTGAATTACTTTTTCCTAAGGTTGTTGCATCTCCCACGATCCAAAGACAATGCCTGGACAAAAAATTTATGAGTTGCTTGAGTTGAAAATATTGTAAATGAAATAAGAAGAAGATCATACCTAGCTCTTGTGAGAGCAACATTGGTTCTTTGTGAGCTTGAGAGGAATCCAATGTTGTTTCCACGGTTGGATCTAACTGTAGATATTATAATCACATCCTCTTCGCCACCTTGGAATCCATCAACAGACTTCACTTTTATTGTAAAACCTTCCTTCTTCTCATATTTTCTTCCAAGTTTGTGTTGGATTGATGAAACTTGTGCAGCGTAAGGAGATATCACCCCAATGCTAATATCCTTCTTCTTGTTGGACCATGCTATATTTGAATGACGACCATTTATATTTTAAAATTCTCGCTCGAATATATATATTTTAGTCTCCATTGTTTTGTTTTAAAACATAAGTGTAGGTGACAAGATATTTAGTGAGCAAGACAAAACATTGAAAATGTTAAAATATAAACTGGCAATACCTTTGTAAAGCATTTGTATTATTTGGGCCACAACAACTACCTCAAACATGTTCTTCTTGCTTTGTCCATCATCATTGCTCTCCTCTTGTCCACCAGAAACATTGATGAAAGAATATGGACCGAACAGAGGACTAGGAAGGTAATATTCTTCATACAGCTGCTTATTCATAACAATGGAAGCATCCAGAATTTGATTGCCATAGAATTTGGAATTTGGGAAGTGGCTCACAGACGGATGCATCCTATATTGTGTGTTCAATAGGTGCTTGAAGTGTCCTAAGACACTAAGCCTCTCAAAAAGGCTTGTACCAAATCCAGCTGCCTCAGAAACCTAATACAAAAAGGATTGGGTTTGATCAAAATTAAAGCCAATCAACAATTGTGTTTCATGTTAGAGCAAAGAAGGAAGAAGATAAGATAACCATAAATTACCTTGCTGCTTACTGTTGCTGGTAATTGGAACTCATCGCCAATAAGAATAGCATGCCTTATATCAGGAAGTTGCAAAGGTATGAGTGATTCACATTCCTTCAATTGAGCAGCTTCATCAACAACTAACAAGTTGAGTGAATTCTTTTTCACATTCTTCAACTTGAAAGAGTTTGAAGCTGTGCTAAATATCAAAGAAGCTTGCTGAAAACAAAACTTCTCGATCGAGTTTCTGCTTACTTTACTTGGAACTTCAACCTGATCAAGCGACATCAAAAGAGTCTGCAAAACCAAAACACATTGACCCCTCAAACCAATCAAAGTTCCTCTCACTTTATCATCATCTTCACTCAGAAGGGTCCCAATATCACCAATCAACTCAACAAGAATCTCCATTTTTTTCAAATTATGCTCCATAATGACTTCTTGAGGGACGTGAGTGGTTAAAATGTGAACACATTCTAAAAGTGATGAAGCAATGGATTTGAACATTCTCTTCAATCTTGGAAATTTGCATCCTTGAAGAATCTCTATCATGGATGTTATTTGAAACTTCCAGCCATTTGCTCCTAAACACTTGATAAGTTTTTCAACTCTATGCTCTACATAAATCTCTTCCAGCTGAGAATCAACTTTAAGTCTATCTTTGTTCCCAAATAAAAGCAATTGTCCCAAAGGGCAAAAGATGTGGTCTTTACGAAAAGACTCGTCTTTTAGCAACTTCACAACTTGTGAGGCAAGATTTGTAATGGCAACATTTGTGGGCGAACAAGCAAGAGTCCTAATTTGGTGCTTCATTGTTAAGATTCTCCAAAGTAATATACTGGTAGTTTTGGTTTTGCCTGTTCCGGGTGGGCCCCATATAAGGTCTATTGAAGGCTTGTGTTGGCAGAGAGTATTTTGGATACAAGTTTCTATTGCAACCTTTTGGGATTCATTCAATGAAGAAGGGTGTGGTGTAGGGTAATCTTGCGTGGGATCTTCTTGATCATTTTGAGTGCATTCTGTGCAGCTTTGATGGTTTCCCTGACATATTACAAAACAATCCACTTCAAAAACTTCACACAATAAGAGCTAGGTTTATAAATATTATAATGGAGACTAACTTTGTACCATTTCAAAAGTAATACTAAATTCAAAATCGTTATCAAGCAAAATCTTAGCATCAAATATATATAGAAAACATACCAGCCACGTTGTGCCCAAAACACGCCCAATGATGCCCCCACCAGCAGAACATTGTAACGCCTTCCATATTCTCAAGTTGGTTGTCACATTCATCAGAAAAACAATGAAAAGTGTTGTTGATTTGAGGATGTCACCGTGAGCTGTGATGTTTTTAGAAACATGAAGGTTGAGATGAGTAGGGATACTATTGTCGGTGATTTGTCCCAACCAAGCAAATGCCCAGTTGAATTCTGAGCGTTCCAAATAATCACTATCGGTAGTTTGAGGATCAGAGTCCAAGATTATAAAAATATCGCCTGGAAGTGCTTTGTACGGCTGCTGCCCCTTCCCATCAGTGCTTCTCCAAGGGCTAACATTCACATTGAACAAGATTTTGCCTCTTTTTGCGTTTGACTCTTCAATGGAAACCACTTGAGCAGAAGGTGCTTTGTGAATTGCCTTCAAACTTGAGCACAACTCTGCCCTTGTTTCTTCTAACAAAGGGAACAAGTATGAGCCTCTGTAGTGTTCCTCTGATTCAAATGATTTTGGAATATTCCCCACCTGAACATTTTCGTAGAATTGGGCATTAGTTATTTAATCTCATTAAAATATCCACTAATATGGAAACGTTGGAAGAAATGTGAATTGTGACGAGTGAAGATGCATAGGAGAGGAAGGCAAGAATGTAAGAAGACATACCTTGAGTTTATACAAGTTTTGATTGAACACATTTGTCAACTCCCAAGAAAACAAAACATCAATGAGACCATTGGAGTCCTTGGCACTACTTGCTTTGTGGCTTCTACAACTTTCTCCTCCTTCCATTTTGTAGAGAGAGAAAAGTGGTTTATAGGAATGAAACGAGAGAGAGATGGAGAGGTTTGTGAGAATGAAGATATGAGAAGCCATATCACAAATTTATACAAGTTGTGAATCTTTGTGTTGGAGAAGAGTGAAATGGAATTGTAGAGGAAAACCCTCTGCCAAGGAAGCACGGGAAGACCCTCAATTGACTTGGAACTATCACAAATTCCTTCTCTTTCCACGCTTTTCCATTTGGAATATGTTGGGACAAGGACATCGGATTCTTCCCTCTAATTCAGTTCATTTCTACAACAATTTTCTACTTCTTTCCTCTCTCTCTCTCTCTCTCTCTCTCTCTTCAAAATATATATATACACCTCATCCTTCCAAAAAGGTTAAGGTTAATCATATATGAATCAACTAACACCACATCCATCCAAATAAGAGTGTTCCTTAAGATGTCAAGTTATGGTAGACGGAGAAGAATTACATACATGACTCAATGAAAAGCTTGCACCGCACATCACTCTACATAATTACCAATATGGGGAAAATATTTAGAATCAAGGCAACAA
The DNA here is from genome assembly GCF_057944985.1 of Cucurbita pepo subsp. pepo. NCBI lineage: Eukaryota > Viridiplantae > Streptophyta > Magnoliopsida > Cucurbitales > Cucurbitaceae > Cucurbita > Cucurbita pepo. The sequence continues at coordinate 83,611 of NC_141798.1, forward strand.
AACCAAAAAAGCTTAGAGTCTTAAAGTAAGATCAGGCGAACAACTCATTTTCGGCGGTGCCATGCTCGTACCAGATTTTGGACTTGGAACTTGAGATACTTCCCCAGGCATAGAACCAGTAGATCTCTCGTTTACTCGTCGGAAACTCCCAGGCCAAAATGGAGCAACATCCTCATCTTCCATAAAAAATGGCATTCCAATGTACCCTTCATCAAACGTGACTCCATTTCTAGCAATAAATGGCCGTTGTGCAGGTAAGATTTTATGGTGCACTGCAGCATGAGCTTGGATCCCGAGCGACCGATATGCAGAACCATGAAGTGGAAGTGAAGCCAAGCTAGTATATCTATTAGAGAACATACCCATCCGCATCGCTCGCTTTGCCATTGTCCTCTCCCTTTTATGAGCATTCTGGTGGCCACCCAAGGCCTGAGAGCTAAAGAATTTACGTCGACAGTAATTGCAAGAGAACATCCTGGGGTTTGTTGAGCCAGAAACATGGCCAACTGCTTCACTACTAGTCTCACCACTACCATTTGCGTCGACATCATTTGGGTTGAAATGAAGTGTCAGGTCAACAGAAACCAAACCTTGATTGGTATTACCTTTTATCGAGTTGGTGAGGCAGGATGTACTACTACTGTCCTTCGAGGGATTAGAGGTTGCTTCAGGTACAGCCATGTCAGAAGCAACTTGGGTGCTCACTTCTGAATCTTCTTCCCATTCCAAATTCAACTTTGGTGATTGCATATTGGAAATAGGATTTAGAATTAGACGGTTGATTATTTGGTTGACAATAAGAAACGCCAAATAAGTCGATGTTGGCTGTCACTCATGTAAATAACCTGCATAAACAATGAAAGCTTAATCTAATGCAACTTATGAGAATTCCTTAAAAAAATTCCTTTAAACTTTTTTAAAAAGTCGAAGAAACTTCATATTGTTAGAAACTTCATACTGTTAGTATATAAGCGTCAATACCGCATTGCAAAAATACTCATCAACTTTCAAGAGTAGTTAAAAAGGAAGTTTAAAGAAGGTCTTACCATTAGTCATAAGTGGCAAAACAGTGCATCTGTTCACGAACAGTGCTTATGCAAGGGCTTGTATTATCCCAGGCAGTGCATCTGTTAGTCCGAGATCTCTTGAATTATCCCAAACAAGTTCTTATCGATACTCCTTTTTATACATGAGAAGATCTTCTCAAGTGGAGTTAAATAGCGGCCTCTTGAATTAATTAGCCTACAAAACCTAATACACCATTACTTAACCTAAACATTATTCTAGTATTCTAGTATAGCATTAGTTTCCAATCATTTCAAATACTTACTCAACCTTCTACAATGATTGGCATTAAGGAACTCACCATCTTCAATTTTCAACCTAATCTTATTGTGTCTAATACAGAGAAATGAGATAATTTATTAAAATCTATACTACAAGCTAAACTCATCAAAAAATAAATAAATAAATAACCAATTCCAAATAATTTAAGTCAACAGTTACTCCAGAAAATAACCAAAAAAGAAAAGGTAAAACGGAGAAGAAGAAGCAAACGAGTCTCCATCGCCGTTGTTTCCCCCTTCATAGCTTGCTCCCAAGTTCAAAACAGAGGGAAAATTCAGAAATATCCATTTCTAAGGAGAATTATTGGTAAATTTGGAAGACCCTCTTAAGAACAGAAGAAGAAAAGGAAACAAAAGGGTCCTGATTCCAAATTCAAGAGATGAAAACCCCCAGAAACCACAAATTCAAGTACAGAGAAGGACAGAAAATCCCAAAAAGAAAAAGAACAGAAAACAGACACCCAGATGAAAGGTTCGCAAGAAACTGAAATCCCATGAAGCAAAAATGGAGAAAAGAGAAGTAGGTTCTTACCATTTGTGGGCACAAAAATGGGATGTAGGGGTAGATGAAGTTGTAGAGGATTGAGAGTGAGTTTGTGGAGTAGAGTGGTGATGTAGTACTAGGAAAAGGAAACAGAGACGCACAGACAAGGTGATGGATGTAGTGCTACGAAAAGGAAATAGAGAAGCACAGACAAGGGGACATATGGTGACACCCAATTTGTTTCAACTTTCAACTCATGGTGGTGGGGAAAAGGGCTCGCAGATTAAACCAAAGGATAAATTATTGATGTTAGGTCTAAATATGGTGATAACTAAAGTTCTTACCTTTTCCAACTTCTGTTTAATGGGTAACTTTTAGCTAGTTAGACTTTAAATTTGCACCTCTTTCTAAAATCACTACCATTGTTTTCTCCTATCAATTTTAGAATAACATCTTTTAAATTCAATGGATTTGTAGAAGAAAAAAAGATTGAATTACTCTTTCCTTTCGCAGGATGACGTTAAATTGAGATGAACTATAGCAACCTCAACATTTAATTTTAACCAAAAAAAATATTTGGGTGATCTTCAAAAAATTCAATTACTCGTTTTAATTGAATTGTTACAAATAACTTCAAAATCACTCTATTACTCTAATGACTAGATTTTAATAATCTTAAATTTTTATGGTAATGTTAGATAAATTTTTATGGGAAATAATTACAAAACACAACTCCTCAATCAATTCCATATGAATTTTGTAGAGGCTTGAGAGTGAGGTGAGGGTGTTGTAGTAGTAGGAAAGGAAAGGGAAATAGAGAACCCAATTTGAATTTGTTGATGCCATTGTGGTGGGGAAAGGGGGGATGTGAGGCAATCATGAATGTGGAATTCTGATTGCCAATTCAATACAATGTGCAAACATTCATGAATGGGCTTCACCTTCACCCCACCCAACACAGTTTTAAAACAATAACAAACTCTTGTGCCCATATTTCCCCATTGGGCCCAAATATCAATTTGGTCCTCATCTTTCATTTTAGGAAATCGGAATCAAATCAAAGGGAAACATAAAATGGAAAAAAACTAAATGGGTAAACTATGTAAAGTTCAAGGTAATTATGGATTTTACCCATCTTTTTTTTTTATATGAATGGAAGAGAGCAATCAATTTTGTGAGACGTACAAGGAATAAAGTGATGATTTAAGTTTAGAATTATTTTTCCATTATTTTAAAGGTTTAAATGAAAGGAAAATGCAAAAATGTAGCCCCTTTGAAAATTATAACAACTCATGATTTCATCCAACCATTATTTCTCCATTATTTAAAAAGCTTTAAAATACACTTTTTCTATAAAAGCAGGAACATCATAATCCAATAGGAGGTAGCATTGGTACCCAGGGTTGGTTTGAATTCTCCCTCGAAGAAAAAGGAAGAAGAAGAAGAAGAGTGTATAAATAGAAGACGTGGATACATTCGGGAAGGTAATTAATGAGGAGTTGAATGGTTGTGGTGGGTAAAGTGAATGGGTAAGTGTAATTTGGTGTGAACAATTTATGGGGTGGGGTACACAAATTAAATTGGAGTAAAAGAAATGATTGAGACATTGAAACATTGAAACCTAAAACTAATGTGAAAATGTGAAAATGAAACCTACAGCCCTGTTACATAGCCATAACCCACAAAATAATTACAAATTTTAATATACCAACTACCCATTCACTTTACACTTTTCATGTTCCTAAATATTAATGCGAGTGCCACAAAAACGGTTCATCCTTTATTTACCCCTTCATTCTCATGCTTTGTTGTTTTAATGGGATCTCAAAGTAAAAAAGAAATGGCATGAAAGCAATTGAATTTGGTTTTATTATGATTTCACAAGAAAACAGTATGGTTTTTGGATTTCCCAAATTTTTCTTTACTTCCAATTGGGTGAATGTTTCGTTGTTTATAGGGACACTTGCCTTATACTTACTGCTCTCTCTCTCTCTCTCCCTCTCTGTTTCGTTGTTTATAGGGACACTTGCCTTATATTTATTGCTCTCTCTCTCTCTCCCTCTCTCTCTCTCTCGTCAAATTATTAAATATTTCTTCTTTTTTTTTTATTATTTATTCACCTACAATTACTCTATCTTTAAACCTATAAAATTGACTCCAGTCTTTAATTTTTGTAACAATTTTCACATCACTTATCAAATGTCCAATCATATTATACAAAAATCCTCTCAAAATATCCCCAAAATATCTGAATCTAACAAATATAAACTTATTTAAAAATAGTTAGATGCTTTTTTTTTTAATAAATTATATATATACTCATAGAGGGAGACATTCACATTTTAATTCACATCACATAACTCAAATTGTTAAAAAATTATTATTTCATCAATAAGTTAAAATTTTGAATTGAACTAAAACACTTATATCGGTTTAGAAAACTACTTATTGCTATAGTGTGATTTATCCAATGTCGGATAGTGTAATTTAATATATTAATGAAACAATAATTTAATAAATGAAGATTTTACAAAAATAAATTAAAAATATTGAGATTGAGAAGAGAAAATAGGAGGGGGAAAAAGAGAGAAAGAAGGTGGGATTGGAAATAAAAGGGGGAGGCGAATAAGAATCCGGGGCTTGTCGCCGAGTCATCATCACATAGATTTCTGATAGCGATTTCCAGTCCCTCTCTTCCAACCAATTCGATTCCCTTTCTCTTTCCAATTTTTATTTATTTATTATTATTATTATTTTCTTTTTTTCTAACCAATTCATAAAATATTTGTTTATAACCCTAAATTTGCCATTATTCTCATACACCATCACAAATATATATATATATATTTTTTTTTTATTAATATATCTTCTCTTTCTTCCTATGTTTATGATATGATATAGAGAGGGATAGCAAGAATAATATAGTTTTAGGAAATAATGAATACATTCAAATCTAATTTATTTGATAATGATATTTTTATAATAAGTATTTGGGTGTAGTCTTAATATTTAAGAATGGTACCTAATCATTTATATTAATTTTTTTATGGGCGTCTACCAATCTGCGTACATATATATTTGGGAGAGATTTAATGACATGAAATTAATAATAAAAACTACGTAGTTTGTGGTAATTTAATAAGTTCAATAATTCAAACAAATTAAGAAAGGGGTTGATTTTTTTTTTTTTTTTAAGACCTCTAATTACTTAAAATTATTGTGAGAAGTATTACTTTTTCAAATAGATTATTGAAAGTAATACCTTTGGACAGTGGATACTTTAATTAATAGATGGAAAGTTCTGTTAACTAAAACTAAAATAGAATTATTCCTTCGTTGAAGTAACTGAATATTATGAAACTTTTTTTTTTCTATACAATTACTTAATTTAAACTTCTAATTTCAAATAAAATAATTTTTTTTCTAAAAATGAATATTATCTAAAAAGTTTTAACGTGTCACCAAAAATATAATTACTCAAATATACCTTAATCCTCTTATATCTAGAATTGGAATCACTCTCATTCAGATGTAATATTAATTTCTATATGTACTCGAATTACAATAAGAATAATTATTTTAGAAGAAAAAAATTGAGAGTTTTTTCTACTCAATCTAAAGTTTGAAACCCATGTTTTGTTTTTCAAGTCAACTAAAATTACATAATAATAATAAGAACAATAATAAAAAGGGGAAAACATAACATCGTGATTAAATCATTTTTAGAATTAAAAATCATGTCAAAATGCACTTCTCACCCAACATTTTGTAGCTATCGAAAAACAACTTTATTAAAAGTTCTTATACTTAAAAAATGGGCGAATTCATTTAATGATCTAATCGATGAGAAAATTTCAGTCACGTCATTTCATAAAAAATAAAAATAAAAAAAGTTGAATTTTTTTTTATTAATTAATTAACTATCTTAAATTTCAATAAGATTGAGAACTGCAAAATATTAGTAAAGGCTAAGTTACTATTTGAACTTTTTTATAAAGGAAATCGGCAATATGCGAATTTTCTTGTTTGGAATAACAACATCAATATATGGAGTCGGACAATTTAAATATTAACTTTCAGATGAAAAATATAAGATTAATTAGGCTAAATTAATAATAAAATAATAAACTTAAAAAAAAAAAAACTAAAAAATATATTTTTGGATGGAAATTATTAACCATTTTTTAGAGGGGTTTGAAAAATACCATTGAATTTTTCAAGTTCCATTAATATGTTTTAAAAACTTAAAAAAAAAAAATCATGAATTTTCAAAATTAAAAAAATTTAGATATAATTTATGAGGTGTCAATAGACAATGATAAATTTTTTTTTGAACATTTTTATGTAAGGTTAAAAATGGTTAAAAATAAATTAGTTTTGATTTCCATCCCAAATGAAAGATGAAGACATTTTTTAGATTTAAAAAAAATATATTAATAATTTAAAAAAAAATATAGAGTTTAGGAATATTTTTATTAATATTACTGATTTTAATTTTTTTTGAGGTGAGTAAAAACACCGGAAGCTCTAAATTTTAGATGGAAAGGGTATTTATTATGTTGAGCAGTTGAGTTTAAAATTAATGATGAAGCTAGAGAGAAAAAGAGGAGAGAGAGAATACAAAATAAGTGCGAGGGAGACAACAGCGTATCTTTGAAAATCCTAAAAAATCCCAAATTTTGGATATTTGTTTTTGCTTCAAAAAGCAAAGGGGAAAGGGAGGGAGGAGAGAGCATAAGATCCCATTTTTGCTCTTCTTCTTCTTCTTCTTCTTCTTCTTCTTCCGAATCCTCTCAATTTTGCTCTGTCAAACAACCCATCCCTCCCCTTTTTGTCCCCTCATTTTCATGTTCCTCTGTTTCTGAACTCCCAATCCTCTGCTGAGCTGTTTGCGTTTTATATATAATATTTTGTCCCCTTTTCCCTTTGCCCTTCCAACTCTCTTTGAATTTTATTATTTTATGCTGCCAACACACTGAAACGTGCTCCTCCTTGTCAGATTGCCGCTTCCTCAACTAAGCTTCACGTTCCAGGGAGCACATGATTGCAGTTTTGTATTCTTACAATTTCTTTTTTACTTCTTCTTTCTTATTCCTCTTTCCCCATTCCATCTTCTTCTTCTGCTCAAAACCTAGACCCATTGTTTTGCTGTGACATGTAAATTTTAAGAGTTGGGAAACTCGTTCAAATAAAGAGGGAATACTTTGAAGTTTGGGCTTTTCCCCTTCTTTTTTGTTCCCATCTTTTGAGAGTCTTGCTTCTTCTGGGAATTGGGAATTGGGAATTGGGAATTGGGAACTGGGAACTGGGAACTGGGAACTTCTTTTGTTTTCTTCTCTTCTTCAATTATGCCTCTCTATGCACTCCTCCTTCCTATTTTCGTAATGGGGTCTCCGTGAGATCGAGGGAAGTCTTGGAGGGAGAAGAAATTTGGGGGTTTCTTGAGTAATTGTCAGTTTGTTTACACAAAAAGCGAGCTTATAATTGTGTCTTTCTGTGGGACTTTAGTATGAGGTTGCTGAGAGTGGGGGAGACAAAGGAGGAAGAGGAATGGTAGAAAAGACAAGTGCTGAGATGAGTATGAAGATGCAGCAGGGCCACCACTCAGTGGCTGTGAGGTATAATGAGCAAATTGGAAGCAAAAAAGGGGTCACCTTCATTCAAGCCAACAGGGCTTGGCTTCCCAAGTTCTTGTTGCTTTGGGTTCTGTTGGTGGCATTCATTAGTATGCTGATCTACAAGGGAATGGAGGCTGACAACAAGGTTAGAAGAAGGGAAGTCTTGGGGAGCATGTGTGACCAGAGGGCAAGGATGCTTCAGGATCAATTCAGTGTCAGTGTCAACCACGTCCATGCTTTGGCTATTCTCATTTCCACTTTCCACTACTTCAAGAACATATCAGCAATCGATCAGGTATTCAGGTTTCGGTTTCTGTCTTTGATTTAAATCAGTTGGGTTTATTTATGTGTGAGAGAGTATTCATATTTTCTTGTTTTCGTCTAGAAATTACTTTGGTGTCTTGATTCTCAGTTTCTAGGGGTGTTTGATTGTTTGAATGCAGGAAACTTTTGCTGAGTACACAGCCAGAACTGCTTTCGAGCGGCCTTTGCTCAGTGGTGTGGCATTTGCGCAAAGAGTGGTGCACTCGGAGCGAGAGAAATTCGAGATGCAACATGGTTGGACTATAAAAACGATGGAAAGGGAAGCATCGCCTATAAGGGATGAGTATGCGCCAGTCATATTTTCCCAGGAAACTGTTTCCTACATTGAATCTCTTGATATGATGTCTGGAGAGGTAGTTTGAATTATAATCATAGTCATAGTTAGTTAAGGGAGTGTTTTTTTTTTTTTTTTTTTTTTTTTTTTTTTTTGTGTTGACTTCGGTACCTCCTCCAAATATAATTTGTCCTATGATGCCTTTCATTGCAGGAGGACCGTGAAAACATTTTGAGATCAAGAGAAACAGGTAAAGCTGTTTTAACGAGCCCTTTCAGACTACTGGGTTCTCACCATCTTGGAGTTGTGCTGACGATCCCTGTTTATAAAACCAAGCTTCCGGCAAATCCAACTATGGATGAGCGAACTCGAGCAACAGCAGGGTAAGTTTCGCAAGTGGTTTTTCCTTTTCCTTTTCCTTTTCCTTTTCCTGTGTGTGTGGGTGAGGGGGGGACAAAAGCCAACTTCCATTTGAAGGGGTGGGAACTAGCTTTCATTGAGTAAAAGATGCCTCAATAAAGAGTTTCAAGAGGAGGCTAGGAAAAAAGGATTCGCAAAAATGAGAAATTGTGAAGACCCAAATAATGCACTGAAGGAAAGAAATGTATTCGTATTCCCAATGATACGAATTTAAGTAATGAAGAACAAAGAAAAAAAGAGCTATCTGATCAGATGATAAAAAAACAATTGGCTCTACATACTTGTGAGCTTGAAAGTTGGTGTTGATTGCATATAGTAGGCTGTTGAATAAGCACCATGTGAAAAGCAATGAGGGGTCAAATGTTGAAATCCTCCACCCCAAATGTGGTGGAGGAATAGGGCATGTGTCCAACATGCTATCCCTTGGGGTAGTTAGTATAATTTTAGATCTGCCCTCACAGTCAAAATATTTCCTTTCTGCTTATGCGCTGTCGCAGTCAACTATCCAATTCCGTTGGGCACCCGCCAACCCATATTACATGCCAATAACAAAATTTCTAGAATATCACTTCCTCGTGCCCTGGTACTATGTATGTTCTATACAATTCTTACAGTCCCTCTAATGCCTAGTCCTGTAGAAATGTAAGGTTGGAGTTTCATTCATAGGCCGAAAGATAATGGTTACAACTGAGGAGGTCCTCTATATCTCCGGTTGCTACTATTTACTTACACTGATTAGAGTTAGTTACATGGGTCTCGACCCCTTCATTCTTCTAACCACTAATTCCCTTTCTAACCCCTTACCGTAGATACTCTAGCTCGGTGAATCAAATTACTTTTCCATTAGTTTGCATGAATGTATTTGGCTGTGAAATCTTTATTCTTGAAGCATGTTATTGTAATCTAGTATTTTGGTAGAATGAGAAGGATCATCTCTCACGCTTTCCCCTTCAAAATATTATGGTTTGTTATGCTTCTTGATGGCTTCATAATTTTTGGTAAAGCAGTTACCTTGGTGGAGCATTTGATGTGGAATCACTTGTCGAAAATTTGCTTGGGCAACTTGCTGGAAATCAGGCTATTTTGGTGCATGTATACGATATCACGAACTATTCTGATCCCCTAGTAATGTATGGTCATCAATATGAAGATGGAGACATGTCTCTTTTGCACGAAAGCAAATTAGATTTTGGAGATCCATTTAGGAAGCATGAGATGATATGCAGGTAACTGCAAGGTCAAATCTTTTAAGTTGTAGCTGGAATATATCTGTGCATTTTTCCCAATGGTCTTACGGATGGAGTTTTGAGCAGATATCATCAGAAAGCACCAACATTATGGACGGCACTTACTACTGCATTCTTATTCTTTGTGATTGGATTGTTAGTGGGATATATATTATACGGTGCAGCAACTCATATCGTTAAAGTCGAGGACGATTTCCATGAAATGCAAGAATTGAAAGTTCTAGCTGAAGCTGCTGATGTTGCAAAATCTCAGGTATTTCTTGAAGCCTTTGCCTTTCATTCCCCAACTTCTTGCTACACTTTTCATACCTAACGTTCTCATCTTGTGCCAGTTTCTTGCCACCGTCTCTCATGAAATCAGGACACCCATGAATGGCATCCTTGGTGAGTATTTGTCTCTCTTGGAATTATTTTGGAAGGGTATTAGCTATTAGATGTGTATAGGCAATGACTTTGTTAGGAATGACATTGGGGTGGTTTGAATATTATTAGATATTAGCTAAAGAGTTTGTTAGTAGGAGTAGATTATAAATAGAGAGAGTGGGAGGGGATAAAGGGTGTATATCTTTTTGCATATTCTTCGTTACCAATATATTTATTGGATTCCCGCCAATTTACTCTTTACTTTCAATTATAGGAATGCTTGCTCTACTTCTAGATACGGAATTGAGTTCAACTCAAAGGGATTACGCTCAAACTGCCAAGGCCTGTGGAAAAGCACTGATAGCGCTAATAAATGAAGTGCTTGACCGGGCGAAAATTGAAGCAGGGAAGTTGGAGCTTGAGGCGGTTCCTTTTGACCTTAGATTGATACTAGATGATGTTCTGTCTTTGTTTTCTGAAAAGTCACGGCACAAGGGAGTAGAGGTAAGATCCTGCTAATTATGAGCAAGTTATTTTGCTGTAAATATTTTCTAGCATAGCACTAGATAGAACACGCTGGACTAACGAAGCTTTCTCCTTGACATTATAAATAAAATCGGCATCCATCTTTATGGACGAGGAAGAAGACGATTATTATTGTTTTTGTTTTCTTCTTGAAATCTGATATCCTTTGATTAATCTTGCTCTCTTGTCTGCTTTTTCTCATGGTGGCTTTTGTGCGGTTCGGGATGGCCGGCTCTCGTTGTGGACATGAAGTTGGCAGTGTTTGTTTCTGACAGAGTTCCTGAAATCGTTATGGGGGATCCTGGAAGGTTCAGACAAGTAATCACAAATCTTGTGGGCAACTCTGTAAAAGTAAGATTTTCTTTCTGTTCTCCCACGAGTCACCCTCATGGACTCTCAAATGTATGTTTTTGACCAAATCTTGTTGTCATTCTACTTTTCAACTATAATTATTAGGACTTCATGGTTTTTGACCAAATGTATGTTTTTCGAAATTTGACCTTTATGATTAGTTTAAAGTCTCTCTTAATATGACTGATGTTTCATTACTTGGGGCATTTGACAGTTCACAGAACAAGGACATATATTTGTCAAAGTCCAATTAGCCGAACAATCAATGGCTTCTACGAATATCAAATCTGAAACTCATGTGAACGGAAACTTAGATGATGGTGCATCCTACAATAAGCATCAGTTTCAAACCTTAAGTGGATGTGAGGCCGCTGATAACCAAAACAGTTGGGATACTTTCAAGCATCTCATTGCAAATGACGAACGGCCAAACACTTCAAGCAATTTTACGGTTACGAATGAAAGTTCTGATATTGTTACTGTTATGATATCGGTGGAAGATACAGGAATCGGGATTCCCTTATGTGCCCAAGGTCGAGTCTTTACGCCCTTCATGCAAGCAGATAGCTCAACCTCTAGAAACTATGGTGGAACTGGTATTGGCTTAAGCATCAGTAAGTGTCTGGTAGAACTAATGGGCGGTCAGATAACCTTTGTAAGCCGTCCCGAGGTTGGAAGCACCTTCTCATTCACTGCTGTGTTTGGAAAATGTGAGAAGAAAGCGACAGTCGACATTAAAAAGCCTAATTTGGAGGAACTCCCTTCTGCATTTAGAGGACTGAAATCTGTCGTAATTGATGGGAAACCAGTTAGAGCTGCTGTGACCAAATACCATTTGAAGAGACTTGGCATCCTGGTGGAAGTTGCCAGTAGTGTCAAGATGGCTGCAGCTTTATGGGGAAAAAATGGCTCTGTTAGATCAAGGTAAGCACCGTTAACCTCAATTCGTCAATACATTAGAAACGAGTTGCATAATTTTGTACAAGAATATTGTTATCATGTTTAATTGCAGTAAGTTCAGTAATTTTCTTAAAGAACACACATATGGGGTTGATAAAAAAAGCTTCAGTTCTTCATTAATATATTTCATAACTAAGATTATGCACAATTAAGATCCTCTTGTAGATATATTATGGTGCGGTTTTGTGACACGAATTGTTTGTTGTGTATTGCAGTAATATCTTTCAGCCGGACGTAATTTTTCTTGAGAAAGATATCTTTTTTTCAAGTGAGGAACGTGGTTCTTCTAATCTACTTCATCAACTAGACTGGAAGCAGAATGGTCATGCCTTTAAGTTGCCGAAATTAATCCTTCTCGCGACCAGCATAAGCACGGATGAATTTGATAAAGCGAAGGAAGCAGGTTTTTCAGACACCTTGGTCATGAAACCACTAAGAGCAAGCATGATAGGTGCATGTCTTCAACAGGTGCTTGGCTCGGGAAAGAAACGGCAGCTTGGAAAGGGCACGGCAAATGGGTCCAACTTTCTTAGAGGTAAGAAAATATTGGTCGTTGATGACAATATGGTGAACCGAAGAGTCGCTGCAGGTGCCTTGAAGAAATTTGGTGCCGATGTAGAGTGTGCTGAGAGTGGAAAAGCTGCTCTGACATTGCTTCAACTTCCACACAGTTTTGACGCTTGCTTTATGGATATTCAGATGCCAGAAATGGATGGGTATGTTCAGCAGTTTTTCTCTATTGCCAATAATTTCCCCCGAACTGTTATCACTGTCAAGATCAAAACATATTAAATAGCAACAATGAGTTTTAGGTGATGAGATAGTGAATAGCACGGACAGGAGGTCATGAGAATTTGTTCCCTTTCCTTTTGTTATGCATTTAATTTGAATGTATTAATGGAATGCGTCTTCTTCAACTGCAGATTCGAAGTGACCCGAAGAATCAGGCTGATGGAGAGCAAGGCAAAGGAAGCAGTGGTTAGAGAATCTGGTGGGAAAGAAAATGCAAGGAAAGATGAGTGGCATGTTCCAATATTAGCCATGACCGCGGACGTTATTCACGCAACGTGCGACAAGTGCCAGGCAAGTGGGATGGATGGATACGTATCAAAACCATTCGAGGAAGAGAATCTGTACCAGGCAGTTTCCAAGTGTTTCGATTTAAAGGCCATCACGGATTCTTGAGTCATGGATTTTGAGGTGGATGAAAGTGTGAAGTCAGTGGAAGGACATTTGTTCTGGGTTGGTTAGTACATTTTAGAGCAGATGCTCACAAGGCTTGATTTCAAGGAATCTTGATCAATGGAAGGGGCCATCATTTTTGACCAAAATGTTGTACTTCTGGGCATTTCTACATTACTGTCAGACCCTGCTGCTGCTGCTGCTGCATCTTCCTTGTATGTGCTGTGCTGTGCTGTTGGCACCTTTTAGTTGTGGCTTTTGTGCTGGGGGCTGTAAAGGGTGTACATTCATTATGATTATTATATGCTTGCCTTGTCAAAAAGAAGGTCTTGTAGCTGATTTTGTATAATTCTGTTGAACAGGATATGATGAGTGAAGAATTTGAATGCATGGAGGATGCACGAATGATCTTGTAATTTTGATTTTTTTATTTTATTTTTTAAATTCAATTAAATTTTGAATTGAGGAAAAGTAATACACATATTTTAGTAAATGAACACCTCTGAAATTTCTTAATTGAAGAATGGAAAAAGTGGTAAAAAAAACATGAGTATTGGTGGTCCACTTTTTAGGGTTGTAATTAATGTTAAAATTGGAAGTTATTAATGGTGCGGAAATCATGATTAGAAAAACCAACATTAGTGGGTCGTTCTCTTCCTGGACTAATACAGTAATGAGCTATAGATGCACTTAAATATAGTAATTTTTTTAGTAGTTTTCAAATTTTTTTATTAGTTTTCAAATTTTTTTAGTAGTTCTCAATTAATACCATTTATGTATTAAAAAATTGAAATATAAGCAGATAAAAAGGAAAATTATTCGGGCTTCTAGAAATATTTAAAAATTGAAGATAAATTAATTAAAATGTAACAATTTAATAAAGTTAGATATGAGAATAAAAGTAATATGTAAATAAAAATATTAGAAACAATAAGAAAGGGAAGAAAAGAAAAGAAAATTCAGCATCCCTAAGATCGCGTCAAGGTCTCTCTGCTGAAACAAAAAATACTCGGGGAGAGAGAGAGAGAGAGAGAGAGGGAGAGGGAGAGATAAAAATGGATGTAGTGACGTTCGGCATCATTGTCGGCATAATCCTCCTCTTCTTAGTGGCCATTTGCTACATCACCATTCAGGGCACCTGCAAATCCGCCTAATCCTTCTTCTACCTTCTCTCCAATCCATCCATTTACTACTCACTCGATCCTCCGCCCCGCCTGGATTCTCCTTTATTCAATCTCCTTCTCACCCTCTTCACAACATGCCCAACCGGAATCTTCTTCTCCTCATTTCTGCTTCTCTTCTTCTCTTAGGGTTCCTTTTGGATCTCACCTTTGCGCACGCCTCCCACGGGCATCACCATTGTACCCATGCCCACGGAGACCACTCCCACTCCCACGCCCACGATCATCACGATCACGATCACCATCACCATCACCATCGGCATGGGGAGGATCTGTCCGTTCGGTCCAAGCTGCTGCCGGAGGAGCTGGCGGAGGAGGAGGATATGAAGCTTTTTGGGTTTGGCAGACCCTATATCAATGTTGATCATCAAAGTGTTGAATCTTCCGAGCTCTCTGGTTTGGGTACTTTCTTCAATTGCGTCTTAATGGATGTGCATTCTGTTTTATTTTCTGCGTAATTCTTTGGAGTTTATATTCGGTTATTTTGTTCTGTGCTATGCTGGTGCTCCGAAAACTCCTAATTCTAGTGTTTTTGTGTTTTCCGGGGAAGATAGATAGTTCTCAATCTCGATTGTTTGAATTAGAAGTTGCATTATAGTAAATGCGTAGGCGTTTCGGCATTCGATGAACACATCAGTGGGAGATGTAAAACATCATATAGGAAATGGAAGCTATGCCTGCTGGAACTAAGTCGGTTGTTTCTATCTCCAAGGATCCTTCCAACTTCACGCACAACTGTTTATGTTCTGCTTGAACTTATTTCCGTTTGATGTATGATAAAATACCATCCACGCTCATTCATCTTGCTTTTTAGTTATCTGGTTCTTCGGTAATCTTGCAGTAAAATAATTCAAGTACCATTCTTGTTTCTTATGTATGGTAGTTGCATTTAGTACAACTTCTCTGTTTCTCCAGTGATGGTTAAGCATTGGTCTTTTTTTTTTTTTTTTTTGTAATTTTTCCCTATAGGTCTTTGGGTTCGTGCATTGGGCTGTTCACTGTTGATTAGCATGGCATCTCTTATTTGCCTAGTACTCCTTCCAGTGATTTTTGGTGAGTGACTTTGCGTTAAATGCACATGTATTTCTTATCTCATGGCTTATGTAATTGACTTTTTTTTTAGTCTAATGTGGTGTTTTATTGGTAAGAAAAACTTATGCCATCCCGACAACTGAAATGTTGAATTATTGTAGTTCGAGGCAAACCATCCAAAGGAATCGTCGACTCATTGGCACTGTTTGGGGTCAGACTCTTTTAGCCTCTTATTCCTAATAGGAATTTTTTAATTGCTTAATAACTTGATTTATGAAGTTCTGATTTTAATGTCAACTGTATGTATTTTGTTTTATAATGAGCTATGCTGAAATGACGAAGATATTTCTGTTATGTGAGGGGAAGCATGGTCTTGGGGTTTCGTATTCACATTGGTCTATTTACCTTGATATTTGAAGTATGTTTATAAGGCAATGGAGCTGTGTAGCTTAACTTTCAGATGATTTTATTTGGTTTCTATATCTTGTAACTTTTAATTTTAATTTATTTATAAGTGTGTAAAATATGAAAAAGGTTCCTGTGCTGCTAGCAATTAAATCGATGATGCCTTTTAAATCACATTACTGTTCCTTTAGCTCGGGGACACATATTTTCATCCAGATGTGTACCCTTTTCTCTAACCTTCAACACCATACTAGCCTAGAAGGCTCGAACACATAAACTTGAGTTGTGGAAATATACTTACAGTAGGTGGACAGTTTTATAGAAATCTGGAGGGAGAATAAAGGACTGAAATGTTTTAACTTGAGGTTCTAACCAGGAGATGGTCTCTATAGTTTCTAGATTCCACTTTGATGCTCATATAAACTGATTTTTTTCTGTTGTAGGCAGGGGCTATGTTAGGGGATGCCTTTCTCCATCAGTTGCCTCATGCATTTGGTAAGGAAACAGATCGATGCCATTTCAATATCTTGAAAATGTCTTCCCTAGCCCCTCACCTTTTACAATTATTGTTTATGTTTCCTACTATTAAATTAAAGGTCAGTATGTGCAAAAATGTGGTGGGATGCACCGAACGAATTAGTAATTGCAAATGTATTGAGCATCTAGTGATTATTGCTTATTGCATGGTTTTAAATCGTAAATATAGGGTGTATCCAGGGTTTTTTTTTTTTTTTTTTTTTTTTTTTTTTTTTTTTTTTTTTAATTCAACAACATGGGGGACCATTTGGAGGAAATTTAGATACTTGGCATCTTTGGATGCCCGCTTTTAGTCAAGCAAATGTTACCTCAAAGACACGTTATATGGGTACATTGCTAGTATGCCGTGAATTAGGTTCATGGACGTGAGTAACGTATTGCCACCCTGCATGTATATGTGTGCCTTGGGGGATTGTGTGCTGACGTTGGTTTACTACTTTTTTAGGGTCACATGGGACTTAAATGGGCTACCCATGATACATATTGGAGTTGAGGAGTGTCTTTCTATGGGAATGGAAACTTTGAGGAAAATGTTGGGTGGTTTGCGTGCGCATATACTGATATTCTACTCCTTTCAATGGTTTAAAGGTTTGATACTAGAATGGAGTTTAGAGATGAGTATCTAAAAGTGAAACGACATGGGCATGGGTGTCAACATGCTTCACGAAGCCCAAATGGATGTTCAAGACCACCCTTAACACAATACACAGAGTCTTGGGCTAGTTACTTGTAAATGCTCCTTGGCATGAAGTATAGTGAGACAACCCCTCTTGTCATGATTTTGGTCGATGCGACCTCATAAAGCATTAGTCGGCATGAGACAAAATGTAATAAAATGGTCGTGGTCTAGGTGAGATGTAAGATTCATCTTAAAGGAGTCATGACTCGGTGTAGGAGCAAAATGATCATGGAGCCATAAAAAGTTGTCGATGCAATGGCCATGACAGAGTATTCAAGGGATTGTGGCTCAATGTAAAGGTCAATGAAATCTTTGGTCGTGGCTTGTAGTAGAGGCCAGTTAGGTAGAGGTGTTGTTAAGAAAAATGCACATATGGGTAATGTGCACGTCCAAGAGTCTAAAGAGATGTGTGCATAGTTGTTAGCACAACCTTGAGGTTAGGCTAACGATAAGCTGAGGGATGCTTATCCATGTCGGCAGTTTGAGTGAATGCTTAAGATGCAATTTTATGCGAGCTAAAGAGTTCATCCAAAGGATAAAGAACTTTGTCTTAAGTTTTATGGATCTAGAAATGCTCAAGATGTGAGTTTTTGGTCTAGAGTAGCCCTATTGTTGACTATGGTTTAGGTAGAATCATGTCACTGCATGGTCCAAGATGGTGAGATAATGAAATTTTGTAGTGGTCTTTTAGAGATGTTTTTTTGGTGCTGAGTTGAACCATGAAAGCCTACAAGAGAATAGAAAACTGTGTCATAATGTCTATGATGATAGGGTAGTTGTAGTTCTCATTACTTAGCATCAGAGATAGTGTAGTGTCAATTGTGTTGAAGTCTTGGCTCCCACCCACGGGTTCTCAGTACTTGCAAGAGGCTATGAGTTAAAACTTTAGAGAAAGGAAGAATTAGGTTGGACTGCTCAAGGTCTTCGGGCTTCAGGCTTCAGATATATGCAAAATTATTAGATGACAAAGTTCTAGGAATGCTATCAAGAGTAGTAGAGGAGTGTTGGCTGAATGCAGAGCAAGTCACAAGGCAATGCTTACCCATATTGCAGTCCTCAACAAGGCCCTTGCCTACCCCTATTGACGTTATTTATGTGATAGCCTAGGCACTCACCTTTGTAGAAAGAGTTATCTATCCGAACAGTATTCTTATTGATCTATTAACAACAAGTAGATGTTAGAAGAATATGCAATGTGTCAAGAGAAATTGGTGTTAAAGTACTTGATATAGTACTAAATTTACCATAATCCATCAGCTTAAACTTTTGGGTTAATTGATGATTGAGCATGGCATGAAAGCAGGAGGTCCTGCCTATAATGTTATTTCCTGAATATTGATTCCCCTTGTTAGACCTTCTATTAATTTCTAAGCCCACAATTAAGGTGTGTTAAAGTATAGAGCAATTGATATAAGATTAAATTTTCCATCGCCCTTCAACTTTAGCATTGGTGATTTAACAATTGATACAAGAAACCGTAGATATGCTTCTCGATAATGGAATCAAAACAAGAAGAAGAAGAAGAATCCGAAGACCAGAAGGGGTAGTTGGAATTTTGTAATGTAGGAATTTTATGAAGAGGTACACACAACATTTGCCAAGATAAAATGAATACATGTGATTGGATTCAAAGGAGAAACCCTCAGTTGAGAATAACCCCTGCCTGGTGTGTTTTGTTTAGATCAGGTTGGGAAAATCATCTGCATTTGTTCTTCCAGTGCTCATTTGCTGTTGCCATGTGGTATAGACTCTTGAACGTCTTTGGTCTGAGTTGCAGTTTCCCAGCTAGCTGGAAGGTTGTCGTTCATCATCTCTTATTTGGGTCTCCCTTGGTCCTCTGGTTTAATGCAATGGCTGCTCTGATTTGGAGGTTGTGGCTTGAAATAAATCTAAAAGTCTACCAAGGGAAGACAAAAATTTAAGGTTTTTGGGACTTAGTCAGTGTGTTTCCTCTAGTTGGTACTCTTTTACCTGTAATTTTTGTGACTGTATCTTCGCACGGATCAATTCCCATGGGAAATCCTTATAATCCATTGGCTTTATGAGGACAGCTCATTCCATTTTTTGTATGAGCTCTTTAGGATCTATATATCCCTCAAGTTTCTAAATTATATGAAAATAAGAAGGAAAAGAGCTTCTTTTTTTTTTTTTTTTCTTGTTTTTAGGTGGTAACTTTTATCAAACTGTATTCTGTAATGTGTCTTCTTTTTCGATAGCTGGTTGATGGAACTGTTCCTCATTTTTTAAAAGAATCGTGAGATGGCTTATCCTCTCTTTCTTTATATTTTATCGAGTCTGCAATGCAAAGTTGTCCATTATAAAGAATGAAACATGGTGCTTTTTTGCGATGAGAACATCCATGATTCAGCAATAAATTTTATTTTCTTGCAAATTTT
Source organism: Cucurbita pepo subsp. pepo (assembly GCF_057944985.1). Taxonomy (NCBI): domain Eukaryota; kingdom Viridiplantae; phylum Streptophyta; class Magnoliopsida; order Cucurbitales; family Cucurbitaceae; genus Cucurbita; species Cucurbita pepo. Next base: position 102,935 of record NC_141798.1, read on the forward strand.
TTTATGGGATCGGTTTTTATCTGGCAGGTGGTGACAAGCACTCCCACTCGCATGCTGACCATCAACATCATGGTCATTCAGGAGAAAACCATTCACATGCTCATTCTTTGGAAGATCTTTCTGTAGGAATATCTGTCCTTGGTTAGTTTCTTACATCATGTGTTTTACAGACATTGTTCCATACATCATGTTGTTAGTTTTCTTAAAGAAACTTGATTTGTTATTTATTATGCTTGCTAGTTGTAAATGTGGGACTTTTAGTGCATTTATCTCTGTTTCAGTTGTTTAGAGGAGCACGCAAAGTTTTAATTTTGTTAAGTTTACTTTAATTGGTTCTGTTTCTATGCTTCTTTATGTCTTTGTTATCTGCTGAAAAATTTATATTGGTCCACAATTTATCAATATTAGATGCGTATGAGAAAGACTTCAATGGAGAATAAAGGGCATACTGGGACACAGTCTGATATGCATTTTTTTATTTGCCAAGGCAATTCACATTTAGAACTAAACGTGATGCAGATTTGGAAGAATGATTCCATGGAGATATAATGGAGATGGCAAATTGGTGCTGAATTTTTTAAAGAGTATTAGTGACATCTACCCATTGAATTTTATTTTACTTTTATTGTATATTACTTGAGGTATTGCTCCATGGACAGGGTTCATAATGACATATCTTGTCCATCGAGCTTAGTTTGTGGTTATAATTGAGTTTGATTCAAGCTTTGTTAAATTTTTCACTCCTCTATTTTAAGGCAATATTGCTCGCCATGTTTCTCTTCTTTTGCTATGTAAGCCCTTTCCCCAGCTTGTTTGCTTTGTCCAATTATGGCCTCACTTAACCTAGCCCGTAACCGCCTCTGGTTTTCCCTTTGATTGTAAACATCTTTCAAGTTATCTAAACGTTGAATGTACGCACCAACACTAGCTGTGAGGAAACTGAAGGTGCGGAAAGGGCCTTTCAATTCATAGTTGGAACTCTCCCTCTGAGTTATCTTGGCATCCCCCTAGAGGATAACTCAAACATAAGCTAAGGAAACTGATTCTAGATAAAATTCATAGAAGCTGAAGTGGAAAATAATTATTATGCATAATAGGGTAGACTTCTAGCACAATCTGTCAGGACCTAAAAGGTAATTAAAATAAGCTTATTGTATGACAGGTCCTTCATGCAGAGTTAATACCCTGGATAGGGAGTACCTGAAGACCTCGATCATTTTTCCAGACTTGTGTGTTCACTTGGTCAGTTTGGAGTTATATTTTTCGGTTCTTCAGTCTTAGCTTGGTTCAATCTAGAGATTGTAGCTCCATGTTGGAGGAGTTTTTCCTTCACTCAACCCTTTCGTGATAAGGGTTGTTTTTTTGTGGCTTGCCATCTTTTGTGCTATTTTATGTGGTGTTTGAAGTGAAAGAAAGAATAGAGTTAATAGAAGGGTTGAAATTCCTTGTTAGGTTCCATGTCCACCTTTGGGCCTTGGTGTGTAAGCTCCGATGGTGTAAAGAACTACCATGGATCGAGTTAGTGATACCACGACATATGATAAAAATAAGAAGATTTTTGGGGAATGAGATCAAACCTATGGTGTCAACTTATCTAGGATATTAAATTCCTAGAGTTTCTAGCCTACTAATATGGTTGCTAGTTGGTTGTCTTGTGAGATTAGTGTATTGGTGTCTTCTATCGTGAAGAGAAAATAATGGTGTGTGGCCTTATTTAGAAGTTTTTTTTTAATGTATTCTTACTAATTAAGGGTGAGATCTTGTCTAGTTCCTTGATTATATATTTTATTGTGTGGTAATATTATTAAAAGATCACCATTCTATGAAAAGAACACAAAGGTAAAATTCGTTTTATTAGTTAGATATTGATTAAAGTGCATCAGAAGTGATCAATAATTATTTCATCTTTTACTTTCCTCTCATTTAGGTTTTGTTTATTTCCCCTTTCAAAAATGAAATCTGGACTGTAAAGCATTTTTTGAGTAACTATATACTGAATTGGTGATGCAGCTGGAATTGTCCTTTTTCTTCTAGTGGAGAAGGTAGTAAGGTATGTGGAAGATAATTCTGCAGGAGGAAATGAATGGAGCCATGGTCATCACCACCACCATAACAATAAAAAATGGAAGGATGATAGCGATTATCATGACACCACTGATAAAAAAAGCAAGGCCAAACTGGAATTGGATGCAGTGCCAAATAACTCGAAAGAAGATAAGGTTAATCCACAGAGATCCATCCCTCAGAAGGTAAGCTGTTGAGTTGGCATAACCTTTTATATAGCAATATAGAACTTGTGATTGATCTTTTTAGGAAACAGATTGGCCTCATATAAATTTAATATTATATTTGTAATGAATATAATGTATAGATCTATCTGCCTAGGAGGAATAGAAGAAGCTCCTTCAATCTAAATTAATAAAAATGCTGCTGTAATTAGAAGTCACTATGATTGGCATTGGTAACTGCTGTGCATTTTCCAGAAGTCATTGAAAAACTCAAGTCAGTTTATAGATTCTATTAATTCTTTCTAACCACAAGGACCAAATCAAGTCCTCAGAGCAGTATTCGACAAAATTCTAGCTTTCTGCTTCAAGCACTTATCTGAAAGCACTTCCAAAAGTCGTAGGTGACATTGTTTCTAGAGACAGAATGAAGATGTTCCTTTTACTATCAATATTATAACCATTTGTGGCAACTGGGTTTCCTTTTGTTGTATTTCAATGAAAACCATTCTCAGGTTTGTATGGTTCAGCCATGGCACCCCTGAAGACTTTTATATCAAATTTGTTGACGTCTTGAACAGACTTCTGATGTCAACGTCACTAATAGTCAATAACTACGAAGATTTACATGTTCATATAATCGTGAAATGTTACTATTCTTATTATAAAATTGTCAAGTGTCACTATTGGGGTATTTGGTTGAACTACTAATTACAGGACGACTTCATTAGATGAATGTACCTAAGTTTTTGATATATCTTCTCTGACTTACTAGACTTATGCAGAGAATTGGAAAATCTGCTTCCAGAGATGTTAAGCAAGATCTAGATGCTGCTAACGGCACCACTGCTGATGTCAAAACATTACAAGAATTCCCAGCTAAGACACCGTCAAATTTAGTGTTTGGTTATCTCAATCTCTTCTCAGATGGCGTTGTATGTTTATCTCGATGCTTAACTTCTTCCATATTGGTGTTCAAACTTCCTGTTTAATTTTTATTATTTTCCTGTAAAAATGATTTAACTTCAATATAATCCAGTGCTAGGAGACTATTGATATATACTTGAGGGTTAATATTTGTTGGCGTTGCAGCACAATTTCACTGATGGGATGGCCTTAGGAAGTGCTTTCTTACTATATGGATCAGTTGGTGGGTGGTCCAGAACTGTGTTTCTGCTTGCACACGAGCTCCCGCAAGAGGTTCATCTTCTTTCTTGACTATCATTATTGGAATATCAGGCACTTCATTTGATCAGCTTGGTAACTGAGAAAGATAACATCCTCTGGTCAAGTCAAGCCGTGCTGCCTGATACTTTTTCACGTTAAAATTACATTTCATCTTTGATTAAATTGTCTTCTTTATTTCCCCAATTTTTCGTAAAAGGCGTGCCTGTCTGTCTTTAACCCTGGGATTTATGCCCCTTTTCTTCTTTTCTTATATCAGTTTTGACCAAGCTTCTAAGTTCTAGCTTTAAACAATGGGTTTTGGATTCAATATTTATGTTCCCTTACTTTCCTGTCCCTTGGCATGCGCATGATTTGTAGTCACATAATCCCGAGGATAAAATTAGCAAATGTGGTTCTTCCTGTACAATAGCTCCATGTACTTCATAAATCATGCTATTGAGTGATGTCGTTAAGCTCAGCTAGAGAAATTTGTAAAATTGGAAGGTATGTTCGTTTATGAATCTCATTCTTGCGGTTTGGTTAAATCATCTACATGTGTACTTCATTTTTTTTTTTTTTTTTTTTTCTTAATGGAGGTACAAATAAAAACTAAAAATCAGCTATACTTTGCCAATTGAACCATCGTTGGTTGAACCATCTGTCTCTACCTTGTGAGCTTATTACGAATTTATGTAACTCTGCAATATCCCACTAGTCACCAGTCATGATTGCTGCCTTGCACGGGACATTGTAGCGTTACAAACCGGACAGCACCCATGATTTATGAACTTCAGTTTTTTTTTGTCAGTATGTTCTTATGATGCAACACGTATCTCCTTTTCATTGTTTCATTTCTCGTTTTATGTGTTTGTTTAGTTTTTGAGTGTCTGCTTTTGGTACAGATTGGCGATTTTGGTATTTTGGTCAGATCCGGTTTCAGTGTTGTCAAAGCCCTTTTCTTCAACTTCCTCTCAGCACTCGTGGCTCTTGCAGGAACTGCATTAGTAAGTACTTTCTCTGTAAGCGCTGCATAATATCATTCCATGAAGGTGAATAGACCATTCAATTATCGATCTACTATGACATCTGTAGGCACTGCTAATGGGGAAGGATCCAGGACACTCATCTTTGATCGAGGTGAGAAATAGCTGCTGAAACTCTGTATTGTGTTCGCTTAGGACTAATTCTTATTGAGACGATTTAAACATCCTCAGGGCTTCACCGCTGGTGGCTTCATATACATTGCGGTTGCTGGAGTGCTTGCCGAAATGAATAGTAACAGTAAACCAACAGTAAGAACAACCGCGCTTCAATTAACTTCACTTGTACTGGGAATGGCTGTCGCGCTTGGTATTTCACTTGTTGAATAAATCAGAGTACATTTAGGTGGGCTCTATGTGTTCATATCTGTACTTGGCTCCCCGCATATACACACTGATTAAACTAAATATGTTCATATTTGATCCATTTTTGTATCTGTTTAGTAACCATCAATTAGTGTAGTTCGAAGGAATGGCAATTGAAAGATACAGCCGTTGATCTTATAATGGGAGACTCGCAGATACGTGTTCTTTTGCAAGATTTATATGCCTTCTCTCTTAGCCTTTATTTCTCTTTCGAATTTAACATTCTTTCTCAAACATATCCATCCCTCGAATTCATCTAATTAAAAATGCAATGGAGTTTACCTTCTAAATTTATGCTCATGCCATACTTTTAGTTTTTTAGTTTTGTATTTAATTGGTCATTGAATTTTAGAAGTGCTTAATGTATTTGAGCTTTCAATTTTTCTTTTTTTAATAAATTCTTGTCTTTTAGATATTTTTTTAAAAAAACATTCACTTATTAGATTAAAAGAAAGTTATTAGAGTCCTAGTAGACATGAAATCTAGTTATTATTATTATTATGTATATTGATTTCTTTCTAATAGTAAAAGGGTCTATTTCGATATAGAATTAAAATTATCTATTTTGACAATTGGGGAGGAGAGGAGAATGGATATTAGGTTAGAAAAGGTAATGTGTGTGGGTTTGCATTATATATTTGAGTCCATGTCTCCCACTCCCTTCTCAGTAAATTTACTTTTTCCTTTATACCAAACCCCTCCATACTTCACTTTAACAATTGGAGTCCACAACGGCACAGTTTCAACTTTACCAAATACACAAAAACCAAACACAAAATATGTCTTCTAATTCACACCCATATCATATCTCTCAACACAAAATATCCATATCCATATCCATATCTATAGATATAAAATAATAATCACTAAACATATCAAAATATATTTGCATTATCAGTCACTTTGGTAATTTGACCTTATAGCTGCCGTGCCTTTATGTTTCATTGTCAAGACTCAAATTTGTCCAACTGCTGAAGCATTTGGAAGATGGTGAAGTTCTGGGTGGTCGGCAGAAGAGGAACCGGCGACATTCCTCCCATCAGGTGGTCGGGTCGGCTGAGCGTATGGTGGTGTCGCTTCCGCACCACCCTCACCGCCGTCTCGGCTGATGCTTTAACTTCTCTAGACACTTCTGCTCTTTTCCTCCAGCTTTCTGGTGCCCTCTTGCCGTTATGCATGGTTCCTTCCTGTTTTCCATTTCAAACATCAGTTTAACAAACAGTTATAGTTGTTGTGAGATGAAGGTGTGAGGTAGGTGTGATCATAACACATGGCGTGGTGGAAGTAAATGAAAAAGAAGTGTTACGTCAAGAATGGAAGAAGAGTTGGGCATTGGGCAAACGACAGGGCGGTCTTCATCATCAGGTTCCGTGGGATGCTGCAATGGCCAAAACTCCATGTCCACTTCAACCACCTGAGCTTCCATTCCTGATCTTCTTTCAGCCTTAATGCTTCCCTCTTCTGTTTCTGAAACGCTGCTGCTTTGCATTTCTCTCAACTGAACAACAAGTTCAGAAAAAGGGAGCCTCAAACACAGTGTTCTCAAAGAGATGGAAAATGAATGAATGGTATGGAAGGGGTTAAGAAATGAAATGACAGGAAAACACAGAAAATCTTTTGGGTTAGGAGAGGGGAAAAACAAGAAAGTGCATCAAAAGGAGCAGTCCCAAAGAGAGATGGCGTTTGTGGGGTTCACTTGTGGCACTTAAGAGGAAGAAAGATTCCCCCACCCTCTTCTTCTTTTTGGGATTTTCTTTAATTTCTTCATTTTCTTTGGTTTCTTTAACTTTGTTGCTTTAAGGAACAGCAGGCTGTTTCTTTGAAAATCTTGCCATTTATGCTTCCTCTTTTCTGTCTTTATCCTCCTTGGTTTTGGTGAAGATTTTGGATTTCAACTTACCTAGTTTTTGTATAGTGTTAGTCTAACATTTGAATTTAGTTTTTGTTTTGGTGAAGTCTGTGTTAACCATCACATCATCCTTCTATTAGGTATCTGTTGTTAACATTCGAAAACCTACCACCGCTGCAGTTCTTTCTTGAATACAAACTTAACAAAATTTATACACAATCATATGTTGAATAGTATAAAACTATCATATAAAATAAGAGAGAGAAAAAAGACAGATCCAACCGTTATTGATTGATCGAGAGAGAGAGAGGTTGAAATGCACATGCAATTCCCTTTTACCTGTATGTGTATTTTGTAAAAGACAAGGATGTTGTGCTGTTGCAGCTTTTTGTCTGCCTAAGCTTACCCTCATTGGTTCATTTGTTCCCTCCCCCTATTCTTCACATCATACTTTTTTTCTCTTTTTTTTTTTTATTTTTTTTTTACCAAAAGTACATAAATATTGCAAGCGATAGATAACAATTCAATAAAGCTTTTTTTGTTTGCCTTTATATTTGTTTTCTGTAGTAAACGTCTTTTACCCATTTGAAGTGGAATATCAATATTTGTCTTGCTTTTTATAAGAATTACACACAACATCTCTCTAACCTTATTATGTATGTGGTGAAATTTAGTTTCGATTGAGTTCAATAATCCTTAACAAAAAGCAAAGAACTGATCGAGAAGGAATTTTAATTTCTTGAAACGGTGCTTTCCCAAAGTGATTTGCAATCGTTAAGTTAGGCTTTAGAGAAAGAAAGGATGGATCTACAAAGAATTTAAACCATTTTCCAAGTCATCCTTGATAGGAGTGATTGCAATGGTTAAATTAGGCTGTAGTCATCTTTGATGATCATGCTACACTTCCAAGATGACTACTTTTTGCTCAACTCGATATTAAACATATCAAGAGAGAAACTCTCGCACAGCCACACAAACATCAAATCCAGCTATGTGCGCTACCAATGCCACCGATGTGTGCATGTGCATGTTCGCTATTCAGCCCTTGCCATATTGCCAAATCTGCCATGCCATCCACGCCAACTACCTATTCTGGGAGCACATCTCCTATGCTCACAAACACTTTCTAGCATGCTTAAAACAGATAGTTGAGGCCTCCTTGTTTTCCTTCACTTCTTTATAATGTAAACAGTGTTGTTCCTTTAGTCAATTTAGGTTTCTTAGTTTTTTTTTTTTTTTTTTTTTTTTTTTTTTTTTTTTTTTTTTTTTTTTTTTTTTTCGGGTTTTGAAGTATTATATTTAGGCGCTTATGCTTTAAAAATATTTGGTTTTTTGGTTGAAAACCATATATGAGAAGGATACTAAGAAACTAAAACGAGAACCAAGTTTTCTAGAAACAGAAATGATATCCCTTTAAAAACTGTGAAAAATGGCTAAATCGTTGAAAAGGGTAAGAATATAACACAAAGGATTGCACACTTGGGACAAGTAAAATCTAGTTAAGCTGTACAAAGGCCCATAACTAACCTTGAAGCTCAGCTACTTTTAGCATTTGAGACTGCCACTATCCCAGAAGTGGAAGAGTCAACTACCATATGGAACACTGTATATGGATTGACTGGTTCTCCAATGGACGAAGCTCCGAAGGAGTTCTCTCCTTAAATTAGAAGCATAATCTTCCCAAGCTGCTGCTACTGCAGCAAGCTTAGCCCACCCCAACCGGTGTTGCTTCTCCTTGACATCAGAACTAGCATACAAGAAGACTGACTCCGCCAGTGCATTGTCCTTTGAGAACTCGGATTTAAAGTAATCGACTCCCACATTTCTCTTTGGAGATAAACCTTCTGCATAGCTTGAATCTTCCTTGGAGTTAGTAGAATCCAATTCTTTGCCTTTCCAATATAGAAATTGCACTACCTGTTTAAGCAGGTGTAGGTAACTCGTTTTAGCAGACTTTTTCAATGAGGAAACTACATAAAACGAAGTGAATTAATCATAGTATTTGACGATTCTGAATATGACAACTTTTTTTTCTCGTTAGGTGAAAAACGACCAGATTCTGCTATATAATCACAAGGGGGACTAATGTTGAGGGTGATTTCGACGGAATACCTGAAGTGCATGCAAAATGCTATCAAACTTCTGAGAGAAGATCTTATTACCACGTACTAATTGTACATCCTGTGAGAATAAATCTGGATACTCTGACAAACTATGGTCCTGAGGAAAATAAATGCCGTATCCTAGCGCATGCAGTCTTGCCCAACATATATCAAAACCGAACTTGAAATTTGGATCGTCTTTTGGTGAAAACCAATACATATTACAGGATGGAGGCTGAGGTAGGCATGAGTCAGGAAGACGATCGTGTAAATGGCTTTGTGAAAGAAGGGAAAGAAGTTTTGCATCTTCATCATGGGAACTATCACGGGTGAACCATAATGTCAGCGTAAGTCTTTCTCCACTGGTTACCTATCCAAGGAAACCACGTGGTAAGCAAGATGAAGTACAGCTGTCTACGAGAGGGCTACTAGCGACTCTCTTGAGGATTAATCAACATGCATGATCCCTCAGTTACAGTAAAAGAAAAACAGCAAGAAAGAATTAATGTGCTCTCTCTCGGCTTCGATGACGAGGCTTTTTTGAATTACCCTTTGATCTTATTTTACTGGATTGAAGCCTTTTTTATATAGTTTGACTCCCATTTGTAGGCTTTAATTTTATATAACTTGTATTGTTTCATTTCTTCTCAATGAAAGTTAGATTGTTCCTCAAAGAACCATGGGAGAGATTTGATGTTATTCATTTAAACAATGATTTCACATGCAGATTCAGAGGGCCAGAGTGTTTGGACATACCTCATCAACAGAATGAACATTGAGGCTGTCAGCCGTGTACATCACACAATCCTGATAAAGCGAAACATGTATTAACTATACTTGATTGGTACATTGTTTCAAACTACTAGCAAATATAATCCACCACCTTCAATTATTCAGACTAATATGGCATTTCTTGTAAGAGGAAAAACAACTTTTCATTGATATAGAAAAATGAACTAAAAACCTATCACCGAAATCCAACAATTCAGAGAAGATGCCCTTTTCTGCATGACTCGTCTCCATTTACATCAAAGTCAAACGTTCTTATAGAATATCCCCACAATTAGAATTAATTATAATTTAAAAAGAAGGCATAATTACTAAAATAATTAGAAAGGGAACTATAAGAACAGCAATGAAACATGGGCTATAATTCATACTGCCGAGGATTAAATTCCACTTATTATTTCTATTGACCAAAAAATACTGAAGATTGCTTCGCTCAAAAAAGAAGCATATGTACCATTTTCGAGTTCTACAATATGTGAGGATGAGATTTGAACCTCCGCCTTTTAATTGAGGTTTTAATGTCTTAACCAATTGAGCTACAATCATCAAACATAGAAATATAGAAATTTACAATTTTTTTTATAAGAAAAAGTGCTGTATGTACCGAGTAAAATAAATGGAAGAGGTCAAAAGCTTTTATCAATCAACTTACTCCACAAAGAGGCGAGATAGTTTTTGGTTCCCCGTCCTGAAAGTGAAACAGCCCACCTTCGAAATCTACTCCATAACTATTCAAGTAACACACTGCCTTTTGCCAAATACACGAAGACAACCATCAGCTAGAGTACTGTAATAATGGAGAAGAAATACCAAATGAATTTCAGGGAGAAGGTACTATAGGAATTGAACCACCCTCCCCCTTGTCAGAAAGAAAAACAGAAAAGAAGTCCAAGAGAGAATAAAAAGGATATAAAACTACAATTGAAATGAAAGAATAGGTTGTCGAAGGGATAGCAACAAATGACATCTGACTTTCCCAGGAAAAATTGGTTCACATACTGTAAATTCACGTTGTTTTAGATAGGGCCGGTTGTCGTCACTATGCCATCCAATCCTTGCTCCCCTGGTCCAGCTGAACTACGACAGAATGTTAGAAGAAAAATACAGATTCTACTACACTTTTTTTAAAAATGAAAAGTAAATCAAATGAAGTATTCTATATAGTTCACAAAAGAGAGCGAAAAGAAAGATATTTCATTGAAAAATATATAGACATTAATCACAAATGAGATTGCCAGAACAAGAAAGAAAAGAACACTCCCAAGTGAATAAAAAAAAAACAAGATAGAATGAATCCCAAATTTCACTATGATTTTTGTATCAATCTTGAGAATTTCTTTTATTCCATTCCATCCAAATATTCAAAAGAAACGGTTGTAATGGCATTCAACCAACCCAGTATTATTGCAAGTATTTTTTAAAAGGTAATCATGTTTTTAGGAAGAACCAATCACTGTAACAAACTATGAAGCAAGATTTTGAACTTTTTATGTATTCAGGTCTAGGTAAGTCGTTGAAATTCCAAGATTTAGTCCTTCCACGGGTCATGCTAAACACACAGAAATTAAACCGTGGATCACAAGAACCAACCTGCGAAGGCCCATACCAGACTGGGCTGATTATAAAGTACTCCAGTAACATGGCCGTCAGACTCCCTGAACTAAAGTTAACCATATAGACGATTTCAATGACAAAGAAAGACTCAGCCTTCTAATTAATGGCCGTCTTACTCCCTATGTTCATTCTTCAAATTTTGGGGTTTACGCAAAAAGAGACAACACCCATTTAAGCCTTTAACACATAAGGAGGAAAAAGAATAACCTTATCAAGCCAGTGAACTCGACGAAGAGCTCATATTCACAGCCAAAGAACTCCTCCGCTTTCTCCTTCAACCGCTCTGTCACAAATATTGAACTCTAATCAAAATTAGGCATAAACATTACCAAAAAGGAAACAATGGAGAAAATGGAGGAATGGGTGGTCATACCTCTAATCGAAACAAAAGGCATGATCAAATGAGCAGAATTAGAGACAACAAGATGCAAGAGAGTGGTGGAGAAGACGTATGGTCTATAACCCACCGTACAGCAGCTCTTATGGATGAACTCCAGTTCCCTGCATTCTTCGAGGGTTAAGAAATTTTCCAGAATGAGACGCCGCCGCTGATTGATCTCCGCTTCGTCTCCCATTTTCATCCAATTCTCCGTCTCTCGTTTCGATGGCAGTAATCGGATGGAATGCCCTTGACCATAAAAATATACCTTCAACATATACAAAGATACAACGATTTGTGTGACATATATAAAACAATGTTCAACTGTGCTGTTTGAGAAATGATTCCAAGTATTCCTATAATATTAAGGAGAGTCAATTGGGGATTACAGGTTTTGGAGAGAGAATTACCGAAAGCGATATCCCAATTTGCAACAACAATCGAATGAAATCCTCTATGGCGAGGCGACTGCTGCTTCTCTATGTATCCCTCTCTCATAAACACGCGCCATCGATGAAGCCGGTACAAAATTTAAATAGAGAACAGAATAGATATTAAACACGGTTTATACATATATTAAAAATAAAAATAAAAATCAGAAAAATTGAAAGAATTTGTAGGATAAAAGAATTAATAATCTTTTTAACACACGGATTTCAACAATAGTCAAGCTATATGCATAAAATTAGCTAAATGCCTTTTCTTTTCTTTTATATTAAAAAAAAAAAAAAAAAAAAAAAGTGAATTAAATTTAAACATATTATTTTTAATAATACAAAATAGAAAAATGCTTCAAAAAGGAATTTGGCAACCCTAAACCCTTTCCATCATTCTCTCTCTCACGTGCTCCACCTTCTCCTCCTTCCTCTCGCCGGCTGCTCCTCCCTTTTAGTAGCTCTGTTCTGTCTTCCGACAGTGCCGCCGCAGCCTCCCTCCTAGCGGATTTTCTCTGATTTTCTACTCTCTTCTTGTTGCTGCTATTCTCCCAGTCTTCATGTGCGTCTTTTTTCTCGATTGAACTATTCGGATTAAGACGTATGCTGCATTTTTATTTCTGACATATGTCTGTCAATTGGGCTTTCATCATCTCTATATCTTTTGCTAATAATTAACTTATTCTTTGCTTGTGTTTCGTGAGCACAGAGTGAGATGGATAGACGGACGAAGAAGCGCGACAAAAGGCTTCGCGAGAGTAACACCGAACCTGCCGTTGCAAAGGGTTTGTTTTTTTCTTGCTACCTTGTATACTATATGCTTACTTTCTCATTACTTCTTCAGTTATCTTCGAACGGACTAGAACAAACGTTGAAGAATATCTGCTTCTGGACTCCATTAATATCTTGAACTCCTAATTGTGTCTTCCTTCCTTCGGCACAGCATGTTTTTGTTTATTGGTTTTTAGTCCTTACCCCTATGGGTGATGGGGTTACCTATTTAATCCTCATGCTCTGTTTTCATCCATGTCCACTTTCGTTCATTCCTTTATTTTCTAGAATCGAAGGGGTTTAATATTATTGGTCATCTCGTATCGTTACTGAATTTCATTTCTTTTGTTTTTTCAGGCAGTATCGCCACTGAAGTTGACGAAGAAAAGAAGCGGAAAAGGTCATCGAAGAGGAGACTTCAACAAACGTCTTCCGATGAGACCGATCAACTCAATGTTAAGGCAGTAAATGCTTTAGAAGCACGTAACGGTATGTCAACTTCCTAAGTTCAGTACCGCAACCCTTTAGGTCCTTGTGAAAATAAATTATTTTGTTGTTAATTGGTATATTCTATCTACGTCCTCTGATAGCATGCGTTAACTTTCTTTTTTATTGTTGCTATGAAGCTTTTGCTTTCTTTGGTCTCATCTTAAACAAGGGTGGTTTGAGGCTTGTTGCTTTGGATATGCATGGGGTATTGCCAGTTGAGTTGGTTAAGCCATTGTTTTCTTGTTTAATATCTTGATGATTAGGCGAGTTTGGTGAGGGATTTCAATTTGCCAGTTGAGTTGGTTAAGCCATTGTTTACTTTTTTCAATAAAAGCTTGGTTTCATGTCAACAAAAAAATCTCTCCTTTCCTAGTGGGGGTGTGTCGATGATGATGGTGGGAGGGTTTTCAATTATGTGAAAGTTGTTCTCGGTAAAGTTGGTCCTAAGAGTCTGGAACAGGAATAGTGATGTGTTTGAGGGTTGTAAGTAAAAAAAAAAAAACAGGAGCTGTTATCAGTGGGAGTCAAGGTAAATCAATAGGTGTTTCACATAGAGTGGGGAACAAATCAGTTAAGGGGGAAATATTGTCTTCTGTACTTTTCTTGTACACTTTGCCCCTTTGTGGAAGACTGAAAGCCTTAAAATGGTGCCAAGTTTAGACAAGGATAGGGGAAGTCTAGGGGCCCTTTTTCATACTGGAAGAGATTAGGAAGATGGTTGTGGTTGTGAGTGACTTGGTGAAGGTAGAGTTGGATGATGTGTTTCAGCGAGTTAGATGAGAGAGGTATCTTGTACTATAATAATCCAAGGTTTCATTGAGAAATATAATTTGTACAAGAGACTAAAAAACAAACAAACAGCATCTAACAAACTACAGAAAGCAATCCCAATCCAAAAGAATAACACCTAAATAATAGAATGCAAATAGGTTGATAAAGGACAGTATGATTAATATATTTGAAGTATTACAGCTCTACTAATATTAGCATAGTCTCAGGGATATTGTTAGATGTGATGTCTTTTTGTTGTGGGTGTTGGTTGCTCCATTTTTTTAAATTATTAGATAGCTCTTATTCTTTCAAACTGGAATCTGTTTCTTAGATAGTGTTTGGACTCCTGTTGTGGGGCTGTTTTTTTTTTCCCCCCTTGTATATTGCTTCATTATGGTCAATGAAAGTTTGATTTGTCATTAAAAAAAAAAAAAAAAAAGAAGAAGAAAACTGATCCAGAAGTTGTCGTATTTGATCTTTGGGGTCTAGCAGTTTGTTTTGTGTACTAGTGCTTCTGAGGGTGCCCGAGACAATTGTTGTGCCAAGGAACATTGCTTAGCACACCTTCAAAACTAGAGGATGCTTTGGTGTGTTCATTCTTGTTCCCTTATGAAGCATTGGCATGAGATGAATAATATAATTTTTTGAGTGATCAGACTGGGTTAAGTTCTATTTGTCTCTTTGGGTTTACGTGACCAAGGAGTTGTGTAATTAATATGTCTTCTTTTAGAATTCTACCAACTATCCTTTCATTATTTTCTTTCTGTACTTCTTTGTCCCTGTCATGAAATTTATTAACTTGTTTATCTTCGTCCTGCAATTTAAGGCATAAGTGTAGTCAAGGAAGATTCGGATCAATTTGATGTGGAGGGAGAAGATGCTGAAAAGCCCAGGAAAACTGGTACTTAAACTGCCTCAACCTTTTTTGCAGCTGTCAGTCAATGTTACTGTTGCTGTGTGTGCTACCTTGGGAGTCTTTAGACATAACTGGTAGTTTTATTTGTAGATGAAGTAAAGAAAGAAAGGAAAAATAAAAAGAACCGCAAATCCTCAAACAATTGTGAAAACTCATTAGATAATGGAAGAGCTACGCAGCCGGAAGCTTATCGGCCCCTGGAGGACAGTGGTGCATTCTTGAAAGGTATTAAAAATAGGGATGGAGTTTAAGTGATATATTTTACTACTAGAATATCTCTTGAACTGATGTACTAACAGAAAAGTTTCTTGTAGGCAAGGCCAAAAAATCTTCCAAAAAGAAAAGAAATGATTCAAGTTCTCTGGATCCCAAGAAGTCGATAGAATCAAGTGATGATGTTAATGAAAATGATGTCTATCAAGTTTCTGTTGGAGATGAAGACACTTCAAAAGGGATGAAAAGTAAGAATTATGGGCATAATGTCATTTTATCTCAATGCTGCCCAATCTTCCCGCTTATTGTCAGAATTATTTTTTATTATTAGTGCCTCGGTTGTAATAACCCGCCCTTCCCTCTCCTGATGGCTGTGAAATAAACCTTTCAAGTTCTCTTTGACTTTTTCTTAATCATTTGCTGAAGCATTGGCCTGCTTTGCGAGTTTAGAGGGAGATTACTGTATCATTCACATTTTAATAAAATATTCTGTTGGGTCTTTTAAATTTCACATTGAGAACATTTTGGGCTGCAGAATGGATCAAAGAATATTATGAAAGTAGACCGGGATTGAAGGTACTGCAACAACGTATAGATGATTATATAACTGCACATGAGGCACGCCTAGAACAGGTAATGAATGTTTCCTTGAGCAATGACTCTACCTAAACCGTACATCCTTGTTTATCATGGCAAGTTCTGCCTCTTAAACTGATTTCATGAATTTTGAGTGTGATTTGGAGCTATATATCCCTTTAGGATGAAGAACACCAAAATACTTTTAAGATGCTGAAGATACTTGAGCATTGATTATGTCATCTAATAACAGTCATGCATCAGATGTGCATATTTAGCCGTGTATTGAGCTGTTTCACTTTGTTGTCACACAGGAAAAGGAAGAAAGGGAGGCTCAAGCAGCTGAAGGGGGATGGACAGTTGTTGTACATCAGAAAGGGAGAAAAAAGACCACGGATGCTGAAAGTGGGGTTACTGTGGGTTCGGTAGCGCAAAATGCTGTAGAGGATAAAATTTCCAAAAAGAAGCGGAAAGAAGTTGGGCTGGATTTCTATCGGTTCCAAAGAAGAGAAGCACAGAGGAATGGTATGGACAGTTATACTCCTAAAATCATAATAGATTTTATTCACACTTTCATATTTCAGCATTCCTTGGGATTTTTATATTTCGTGGTACTGGAGAAAGTAGTCCCAAGCAACTATTGGAATGGAGATTGTGTGTGCAGTGTCATTGCCTAATGTCTCATTCATTTTAACCTTTTTTTTTTTTTTTTTTAATCTGTTGTGCTATGTGTTCGCCATTGTTTTCCTTGAGCTTTCTGTATTCAGTTGGGGCCATATCAATGGTTGGTCTGCATGCTTGGGGCCATATCAGTGGTTGGTCTGCATGCATGCAAATTTTATTGGTTCAAAATTAAATGTTTTCTTCTTGGATTTTGTTTTACTCAACTCTAGTATTTTCCTTCTAGGAGGGTTATTTCTTTTGGGAATGTGCTAACACATAGCTGCTAACTTGGGGTGCGATAAACACTGGATATTCTATTCTAATTTCATTCGTCAATTTCTCATACAAGTGGATTGTTACAAGTGAAAGAAACATAAGATTTGACTTCGCTTAATATCTTATTTGTTGCAGAGATTCTGATGTTACAAAGTAAATTTGAGCAAGACAAGAAACGGATACAGCAATTGAGAGCTGCTAGAAAATTCCGCCCTTATTGAAGTTTTTGACCTACAACCACAAGGGCATGGCGGCTGGAGACTAGATTTTTTTCTTTTTTCCTTTTTTCCTTTTTTCCCTTCTTACCTCATATTTGTCAATTCAATTATAAACCATGGCGAATGATTTCAGGTGGCTAGGTTGTGTGGTTGCACGACATGGTTAAAGTGTACGTCTGCCTCTGTTTTGACTTTCAATGTTTTTTTTTTTTTTTTTTTTTTGTAACACTTGACCTTTCTATTTTTTGAAATGTAACATTAGTCTTTGCGTTTCATATTTAATGGACATCTTCCCAAGCAATTTGCATTTAAATCAAGCCGAGTGTATGCAATCTCTTTAACTAAATGTGATTTGGTTGTCTACCTACCAATATAAATTGATTATAAATAGAATTTTAAAGTCGCATTAGTGAAGGTTTTCTAATTACATTCAATTAAAATTTTACAGGCTAGCTCATAAACTAACGAAAGTGTGCTGTAAGAAACATCGCCTAAAATCAATATATTCCCAAGCCAATTAAAAGTCGTGTTATATTTAGCTAGATGAGCTGTGGGGGGAAGCACTAAAAATCAATATTTAGGGTTTAGGGTTTAGGAGGATGAGCGGTGGGGGAAGCACTAAAAATCAATATTTAAGATTTAGGATTTAGGGAGACGTAGTTTTAGCATCTTATGAGCATGTTAATCCAAAGTATAACAGTTCAGGCTTACTGCTAGCAGATATGACCCAAGTATAACAGTCTATCCTCACCGCTAGCAAATATTGTCTTTTTTTTTACTTTCCCCCAAAAATTTTAAAACGCATTTGCTAGGGAGAAATTTCTATTCTTGTAAAGAATGTTTCGTTCTCCTCTCCGCCGATGTGAGATCTCACAATCCACCCCACTTCGGGGCCAGTGTCCTTGCTGACACATCACCTTGTGTCCACCCCCTTCGGAGCTCAACTTCCTCGCTTGAATATCACCCAGTGTCTGACTCTTATGCCATTTATAACAACTCAAGCCCACCACTAACAGATATTGTCTTCTTTGCACTGTCTTTTTCAGGTGTTTAAAATGCAGTCTCTTAAGAAGAGATTTTCACTCTTATAAAAAATGTTTCGTTCTACTCCTCAAACGACATGGGAAACGACATGGGATCTCAAAAGGTTTATGAAAATTAAATCCGTGCGGCTTTAGAAAGCCTAAATTAGTTCTTTTTAACAAAAAGGGACTATGCTTAAGAACCTAAATGTGCTCCGTTGATTGAAAATTACTCACGGCAGGCTTCCAATAAAAAGCTTTAGTTGATAGGATGTGCCAAGTGTTCTCGGCCCACAATCCATGCCTCAAGTCTCAATTTGCATATAATTTGTCTCTCATCTCAAGCCTAATGATACATCGAGAGGTCTTCTTGGGGCCTATAATTTAATGATACTTCACGTACTAAACAAAAATCTAAATACACTTCCCAGAATTTTTTTAAGCATGTAACAGAAACCTAAAACCAACTAACAGCTGCTGTTCTGATGCTTGATGATAAATATATCACCGTCCAAACAAATTCACAATCTTCTGCTGACCAAACCGTGATTTGAATTCAACTTGTTGCTCCGGACTAATCATCAACATCCAGAGAGTTTTATGAGCTGCTGTGCTGAAGGGGCTGTGAGGGACAGCTATCCTCGTTAGCTGGTGTCGTGTTCAGAATCTTCCTAAGAGACCGATATTGCAACCGAACATTTTCTCCAGTCCCAATGATTTTTAGTAAATACCTGAAGGTTAAGGAAGAAAATTATAACTACAATGTCTGATGAGACAACGAACTATGTAGTCCTATAGAAGAACATGAACTATCACTTTGTAATATGACGTACTAACCAGCCATTCAGACACTGGGATGTGATGACCGCTTCTTTCCCAACAAATTTTTCTGGTGTTCTCCTATTTCCCTAAGATATACCAGAACGCTTCTCAAATTCTGAACTTCATCAAGTAGTTAAAAAGAAAAAAGTCAGAATATGATAGAAAATTGTTCACCTTTATTAGGACCTTTTCATTTACTGCAAAGGGATATTGAACTCCTCGATGGATTCCATCATCGATGGCAATATCACCGTTTTCCTGAAGATGATTGTATTAGGTCTTTATAAACTAGAAAAATTACAACATTAAGCAATGTCTTGCATCTGAAATCTTGAACATAGCGCATAAAGATTATTTAGAATACCAAATAGCCAGGAGCTCAAGGAATTCTTTTCTTTTCAAGTTGCAACATACATAATTTAGGTTGCAATTGAGAACTCAAACAATTGATTTATGATACCTTGTCGTAGACTGAACCAATCGTTTCACTCAAGTTTTTCAGATGGTCAAAATGTTGACATCTTCGATCAAATTACACATCAGTAATCAAGTTCTTGCTAACTGTATGAAAGCCTACAATACTAAAAGGCATCTGCTACCAAGCTAAAATTCATATAATATCAGATCGATTATATCATGGTTTCCTTTTACAAATCATTAGGATCAGTTTTAGGATAAAAATCAAACAGCCGTATAACATTTTTTCAAGCCATGTTATCTCAACTTACAGTTATATAAAATGACGTGCGTACTTTAAACCTACTCCTCGACAGGCATGATGAAACATGATTTCCAAAATGTATAAGCTGTTTACATATATACGATTAGACAGGAAAGATAGAAACACCGAGTCTTTTATGGCTTAGAAGTTTCCTCCCCCAATTTTTACATTTGTAACTATGTTTTTAAGTCCAATTTCCCGGATGGCACTTCAGAATTAGATAAACATCTTGCATGGATGATTCTTTCGGTCAAAGCCAATTCTATTATTTGAGGTCACAATTTCCAATTTCCAACTTCCCACCAGTATTATTGATGTTCTTCACAAAAAAAGATAATAATAATAATAAATAAATAAATTACCCTGTTTAATCTTCTCATTGGATCCATCTGGTCGCCCATTTCCTTCCGACGCTTCCTCAATGCTGCATTGTGGAATAGCCTCCTGTCATCTTCTTGCTTCACAGCTGAAGCTGCGGCTCTAAGTGCTGCAGATGGAATTACACTTCTATAACATGAACTTTTTTAAAAAGGAAAACACTTCTCACAACTGTCTTATCAAAAGGAAAAAAAAAAAAAAAAAAGAAGTTGAAGAAGAAGAAAAAGAAGAAAAAGAAGAAGGCGTAGTTGATGGATTAATTGATATTAAGGGAAACCACAAAAACAGAAAATAGTACTTTATTCTCATTTATGTTTTATAGTCCTTAACATACTTGATACTTTTATTCTTATAACCAGAACTCCCAAATCTCACTGTTCACCAGCTTCGACACTTTGACTACTATATGACTCTTATACCTATTTATGACTTTTTAGATATGTGATTAAACATAATGTTTTACTCGGAAGAAGAGCAAAGACAAATGTTAAGAGTTATTTGTATTTTCCATTCCCCCTTCTAAGTTTCTTATATTTTCAATTCTGTTACGAAGAAAATTTAATTATTTTGGTTAAGAATTTTGGTAAAATAAATAAGTAATTTATTATTCCAAGTGTCACCTTTTTCTTTTCTTTCATATGTTCCAATAGTTTATGAAACATTTTAAGTTTAACTAATATCTGACGTTTTTGAAAGAACCAATGCATTCTTGATACTGTTATAATTTTAAAATAAATTACTGATAAACAATTAAACGCCTTTTTTTTTCTTTTTCCTTCCTCCACAAACATCATTCGATGAAGTTTTCAAATGCTCTGTTTTCTTCACTTTTATTGTTCTCAGCAACTCACTTTGAATCATTACCAAGACAGATTTTCTTATGGGTTAAAATGATCTCAGAAAATTTCACACCAACCATCTGGTCAAATCCAAGTTTGAATCAATGGGGTCAAGAGAACTTCAAAAAAGTTGAAAAATAATACCTATGAAGCAGAAACATTTTGTGTTCTATTAGACGTGTCTCAAACACTGCCTTATACCTCTTAATTTGTTCAACACGAAGTTACAGTGTTACAATTTCAATAAAAGGAAGACAATTAGACAACATAACAAAACAATTACAGATATTTTCTAACACACAAATTTAATTATATATGCATTTTTATACGAACACTGAATTATTTATTTGATCTTGATTATTTGTTTGGTAGAGTTCTTTTAAGGGATTCCAAATCATGAAAAGTAAATGATTTCACCAATTTCACTCACATATATAAAGGAAGCTATGAAATATTACAAAAGGAGAAACACTATACAAGAAATCAAAGTTAAGAGAGAGAGAGAGAGAGAGAGGGGGGAGGGTTCATGACGCAAAGTTCACAAGTATGATGTTAACGAACCTATATTAGGAATCAGAGACCCAGCATCAATTTCCGAGTTGCATAATGTGCATCTTGACTGTCAAAGCAAACAAAAGTTCAAGTTACCATTTGTACTTATTGGTACCTTGACATTAGAAATTCATAAAACGATATCAAATAAAAAATTCATAATCCCATCTGGATTTTTTTTTTAAAACAAGAAACAACTATTCATTGATGTATTGGAAATGAGGAGAAGTTCAATGGTACAAGTTCCCGATGAAAACGAAAAAATAAATACAAAAAGTAAGCCTAAAAATACAAGAGGATAAAACAATGAAAAACAACTAGCGAAACAAACAAAAATACAGCAAATAATCTGCAAGAAAGAGCTCCCACTCTGGCTAAAAATGCAGAAACTCTTATGGAGGAAAGTAAAACAAAGACACAAAGGCTTTAAATTCAGAAAAGCAGCTCAAGAAAATGAAGGCAAGAAATGATATTAGACTAGTAGAACAGTAAATCTCAATAAGAGATGAAATTTTTTTAGTAACCAAGAGGGTGGACTCCACTTGGAACCTTCTCTAACCTGGTCATCCACAAACTTTAGAGAAGGTACAACATCTTCTGAAAAAAGGAGCGCTAAGGATTGTTCAAGATTATCATTCTCACAATGGATTTCTTGATCAGTTTTTTTATTCCTCAATGCTTACACTGATTAATGATTCAACACTAGAGTCAACAAATTGTGAAAAATATGATGGAACATCTGAAAATTTGGAGGAAAGTCATGCACCTTTTTTCAGAATTAAGTCTGAACCTAGAATGGAGAATGACAAATGAACAAAATTATGAGAAGGCTTATGCAACGTTTGCTACAAAGACTCCAATTCCAAAGGGAAGCTGACTGAATCAGAGGAACCACAAGGTGTAGGCAAACATCTTCAACAAAATATACGTTAGTCTTTAAAATTTCTAAACCTGTTTTTTCAAGACTTATCCTATCAGATCATAGAACATCATCTTGAGTTACCAAATGAAAATCAGTTGGTTGCAACTAATGATACAATAGGATCTGACTGCCAAAGCATCAAAAATTTAACTGCCTTAATAAAATTGAAAGGGTTTGGAACCATGAAAATTGAATTGTCAGATGATTTTTTCTTGTATAAAATTTCGAATAAGTAACAATAAAATGGTCTTTAATAACATTGATCGTTGGGTGTTCACTTCCATTATTTAAATCCAAATCACTTCCATCAAAAGTTGGTCCAATAAAATTAGGAGAAATAACACCTTATGAAAATGGCAATTTATTTTGTTTGTGCAAGAAACCGACATGTAATGTTTTGTATCTCACAAAATTATTGTTGCTCAGAAAGATCATTCAAAATATCGATCTTATCATGCACTGAAGGGACTTTAAACTATGAACTCTTGTCATCAAATCATCTTTGTTTGAGAAAGTGAACCCTTCATCTTCCATTACCTGATTAAATCTCCTTACAACCACCAAATTCAAAAATTCTTCAATAGATAAAACATCACGATTAAAGTTTCTCATGCTAGGACAGTCTGTTGCAACAATGTCACCAAAACAGAGGGAAAATTTTCTAATATTACCACCCTTAACTTCAATATCTGCTCGGATGAAGCCACAAATATTTTCCTCTACTTTTATTAGGGTGATTAATTGCTTGGGAGGAAATGTTTACCAAATTACAAAAGTGTTGTCCTATTGCCTCAAAGAAAGAACATTTCCAATACGGAAAAGATAAAATCTTTAAGGAGATCCATCCTCCGTAGCTCTTTACAAACTCCAGGAGGGTGTGTTTCTTGTCGGACCAATGCTCAATTTTCAAATGAAGATTGCCCATAAGCCTCCACTTATCATTGAAACTTACTCTCAAATCGAAGCCTTGTTAGACATGAATGGATTTAATAAAATTCTAGAGAGGAAATAATCTTCTAAGGTGATTTCCTCACCCAATAGGAATATCTTCTCTTTTTTTCCCCAAAAAGAAACAAAGTCACGCACATGTATTTTCATGTAGGTTTTTCCCATTTGAGTGCCCAGCCAAATCGTTTTCCTTCCTGTTTACTTCACCTTGGAAATTTAAAATCTCTAAGAAAGTTCAATTTTTTGCTTGGCTTATTGTTCGCAGAGAGATTAACATCATTGACTTCATTCCATGGTGAATTCTATTATCTCAAAGCCTCTGTGGTGTGTTCAGAGTAATTTTGTTTGAGAATTTGTTTCATGTGCACAGTGAATTTTTTGGTTTGTAATAGGGCTTATCAGTCGATGATGACAGTGGTGCTCCATCCCCCTTCCTGAGATAAAGTTTTTTTTCTTTTTCTTTTTTCCTTTTTGGATATTCCACGGAGCACTTAACTTAAAAAAAGATAAATTTTAGGGGTTAGAAATTTGTGGGTGGAGGCGTGGGTCTTGGCTTACATCGATGCCTCTCCTTGAATGCCTTACCACCGAGAAGTCTTTGTAATTATCCTTTGTTTCTAATTTTTCTGATTCAACAATAGTTCAAGGTGGAAATTCAACCATTTGACCTTTTGGTTGAAAATATATTACCTTAACCAGCTGAGCATGCTCAAGTTAATTCATTTGGTAACCTTTCACGGTAATTTCCCTTTATGTTTTTTGCTATTGTTTTACATTGGCTCCCTTCTACAGCGAGCATCATCAAAATCTCGCCCATACTTTCGTCCCTTCATCTTAAACTGAAATTTTGGTTTCTCACTAAAAAAATTGCAAAAAAAAAGAAAAAAAAATATATATATATATATATATACACACACACACACACAACAAAATAGCAAGCAGCGAATAAAACTAAAAGCGAAAGGATACCAAATGGGCTCTCCTAAATTTTAGATATTCTTCATTTAACTCACAGTAGCAAAGGGAATAAATATTGATAAGGCATGCTTTTTAAATCTGTGGAAAGTGAGAAAGATCAAACACATATCCCGAAGATATAAACAATAGCGGAAATACCATAAGAAAAGAGGATAAATTAGGAGAAGAATGCCCGTACCGTCTCAATGACCCTCCTCAGCATAAGACCACCAAATGAATGTCCACACGAAACAAACATTGCATCCTCAAGGAATGCACCACTGGGAGTAGAGAAAAAGAGAAAATGGAGAAACATCAAAACATGAAGTTCTCCCAACATTGGTCAATACGAAATTTTTATGGAACCATGCACAACTTCACGTAATTCTGAATTTGATTATATGAAAGTAGCCACAACGAGAAGTCCTAACTTCCACACAGATAGTTACAATATAAAAACAATAAATTAGAGACAAAGTGGATGCGAAAGTTAGATCTGATATTTTTTTCAAGTGGTATCACCATGTTTTTTTTTTTCCTATGTGAGATCTCAACTTTCTTTTTCTCCTTAATAAAAAACAATAAAATATATACAAATTATATACCAAGATTCTCCTCTCTCTCTCTCTCTCCCCCCCTTTTTGGGGGTAATCTACATTTGGTTGGGAAGAATCCTCTATACTATACTTTATTGTGATCTTCAATCTTTAGAAAGAAAAAAAAGAAGTCTAGTTTTCTAACCACCACCACCCCCCCCCCCCCCCCCCGGTCATCTTAAGTAATAAATAATACTAATAACAACAATATTCACAAGTGAAGGGTAGGTATTAAGTTAAAACAATATCCCAGTCCACGAAACATACATTTTTGTATATTAGAAACAACTTTAATGAACTATATCAAATATACAAAAACGAGAATAGGTTAGGAGGTCTGTAATGACCTTCCAATTGGTACAAACAGAAGTCCAAGAGTAATTTCTCTAATACAGGCTCCACGTCGAAAACTTTCCACAGTATCAAGGGATGATTGAAAACAGTGATCATATGGTAAAAAATAAGCACTGCAATAAATTTTTCTAAATATATTGTTGCAAGAAACATCCTTGTGATAAAACCTTTTTACAGTACAAAATTTCTCCCGTTGAAACTACTACAAAAATTTATGTTAAGAAGAATTCCTAGTTGAAGAGTCCAGATCCTTCCCTAACTCACCCAAATTTTGGGTTGCTATCTGAAAAGAGTACTGAACGATCAAATGTTGTAGGGCATATGATAGTGATAGCACAAAGCAATAGATATTTTATTTCCACAGACATCACTAACCAATGGAGGCTTGAAAGGTTTGATCAAATTTTGAATTTCAGAACAGATTACAAAAAAGCTCAAAAGAAAAGCAATAGTAAGCACCATTGAAAGTCACTCACGATAACGGATCCGAGAGAACACTTCTTAATGAGGCCTCCTTATTTTGATCATTTCGAGCTATCTGTACATTAAGAAGAATATATTAATAAAATGTAAATGCTGTCATAATGCAAAATATAAAATTCAATAATAAAGTGCCACTAAGTATGTGGGCTTAACTAGGCTCGAACATCATGGTAAAAAATTGAAATTAATTTTTTAAAATATCATATTAATCAATATATTTAGCTAATATAATGGAAATTAATTCTTAAAAATACCATAATTCAACCACTATTCGTTCTCCTGTTTGACTCTTGATCATCTCCCAGTAGGATTACTAAAAAAATATTGAAGGATATTTGGATAGGATCCAAAATTAGAATATACTTAAGTGTAAATGTTGATAGCTTTAAGGTGCGAATCACTTATATTTCCAACTTATATGAACTTATGAAGAAAAAACTGAACCTGACTAAAGCACCAGCAAGCACAAAACAAAAACCACATGGAGAAAAGAATCAACTAAGTGAATTAAATATCAGTAAAGAAAAAAGAAGCAAAACAGTGTTAAATATGCACCGAAGTTTTTCATACTATGAATCTTAACCATGGATTGTCATGACAAGAAAAAGTTGAACAGGGTTTCTATAAAAAATCAGATTATAAGACTTACACAATTGTTGTCCTTATCCAGATGAGTACATAATACATCTTCCTCAGCGGAAAGAACATCCATGAATTGGCTAACAGAGACTGGACCATATCTTTGAGGAATAACATGACCAGCTGCTGCAATGGGAGAACAGTCTAATATGGCATTGGTTTGTGGCATGAGTCTAAATGCAAGGGAAGTCCTACAACCACAATGCTGAATAAAGTAATTCAATCCAAGCAACAATTAAAAGGGTATGCTCATACAGCATAGATATACCACAAGAGAGAGAGAGAGAGTTTATATAAAGTTACATACCTCCCACCACAATTTGATCCCAAGGAATGATCAGGAGCAGCTTTATATGATGCAGCAGGACGAAGGCCAGCTGTAGCATGGCTGAGTGCCTTGCCAGTAAGCAGTAACAGATCCCCAGGAGCCAACACAGCATCTGCTAGGTACCAGCGACCGTTGGGATCACAAACCTACCAATGAGAAAAGTTACCCGTATAGGTCATTACAAAAGTTCCATACAATACCATAAAACTTTAATGCACTAAGTTTTCAGTGTTGGAAACTATATATGAACTATCAATATCTAAATGAGATCAGTTATCAAGGTCATTGAAGTACACCTGTAAACCAGGATTGTCTGAGGAAATCAATGTCAGTAAACCCTTCTCAACTTCAACATTCATTGCTGACTTTCCTCCCCCACCATAACCCTTGCAGTTGTGCAAAGAGCTATTATGCAGGTGCATTGCAACAAGCACTGATGAGGATACCTCAGTAGCAGGAAGTGGAGAATCATCAAGCAAATTATTGAAAACACTGCAGAGTATTTATTTGCATGGTACATAAGTTCAACATAGTTAACCAAAAAAAAACTGAATATTCACAGCATTCTTACTCGCTTCTCAAACGAAGATGCCTGGCTATTGCACATAAAGCAGCCCGAGCTGCTTTACCCATACATCTAAAAATATCAGCCATACATGGAGGACAAGACTCCCAATCTTCCACAGCTCTGCAATAAAAATAGCTCAAAATTATAATTTAGCATACATAAGAATAACTGACTTATCCATCACAAAAGCGTGAGGCCTCCATCACATAACTTGCAGCACAAGCAACACAAAAAGTAACAAAGCAGAACAACGAAGAAGCTCTCCTAGGGCCTCCCCCTTATATACATCCTTGTTACAGTAAAAGCACTATTCTTCGATTCTCAAAGTTTGACTAAGGATCGTCGTACTAAGAAAGCATCCTAGGCACCACAGGTTTGCCAGTACTCACCTCATGACAATATGCTCACATCAACTACACAACAATACCTACTTTGGTTGCATCTGGATTCCCTTTTGTACTTTATCACACACACACACACACACACACACACACACACACACACACACACACAAAAAAAAAAAAAAAAAAAAAAAAAAAAAAAAAAAGCTCACTTTCTTATTAGAAGGTTAGTTTCTTATTAAAAGTTAAAAATTGAAAGAAGAAAAAACCTCACAATATCCATGCTCACTCTACCATGGTTTATTTTCTAGTTGAACCACATTAGAGTCAGAATATCTATAAATGTAAACAAATTTATTTGGAATCTATGACAAACATGCTATTATAACGCTTAAAGTTAGATCTTCACTTGCCCATTTAATTGTCTCTTTCTGGAAATAGGTCTTCGTTGATCTCTGCATTATCTTTAATGAAAATATTCTGAACTCCCCTAAATCTTGAGATACAATTGTTTCTCTCAAACCATAAATTCAAGAAAAAAAATTCTGTTGATGGACTATACACTGTAGGTAAAGGAACATGATGGGAATAAGTGACTGGGACTCATCTTGTACATAGCACATCACACACCAAGTTGGAGAAAGGGCTTGTACATAGCACATCACACACCAAGTTGGAGATAAAGGGCTTCTCTCTTGAACCTTAGCATTAAGATTTGGCAAGACAATTTACCAAATTCACTTTTAACGAAAAGGGTACAATTTAAGGGAGAGGGTACAAAATCGATTTTTCTTTGTTTAAACTAACTAAATTTGTCAAGCTTCCAGCTGATGGAACTAACAATCAGAAAGCCACTTCGTTCAGGTTTTCCCCTTTAATTAGAGTAAACTAGTTGACTAACATATCTATTTGAGCTGATGTAAAGCTGCATAAATCAGCATGAATAATTTCCTTGTTCCACAAACAGTTCCAAGAAGGTAGATCCCAGGAAGTATCTACTTTCCCGGTTCCACAAAGCGTTCCATGAGAGCTAAACAATCAACATGGTAAAAACGAGAGTATAAGCTATAATAACCTTCCGGCTCTATACATATAAACACCTCGCCCTTTTCCACCACTCTGCGCCCGGCTCTTGAGAAACAACCTAGCCGCTTCAAGACCGCACCGAGTGAGAGCAGCACCTTCATTCTCCAATTCAATCACAGCTGCATTATATCTCATCAAGGATCCAGACAAAGCCTCAACAGCCCTCACGTAGGACCCCCCAGGCGCGCCGTCGTAAGGGGAAATATCAGACAGGCGAACCCTAGCCAGCGGGCAAGCCATAGTTACAACAGAATCACCGGCGGATTGGGCCGCCGCAACCGGCACCACTGGTCCGGCAACATGGTCCGATGGCGGAGGAGGCGGCGGAGGAAGCGACTCCCGATGGGAATTGGAGATGTGGGTCGTCAGAGGAGCGAGAGCCAGTGGTGACTGCGCGGCGGCGGCGGCGGCGGGTACGGATGAAGGTGACCTAAGAGATGAAGGCGGAGGACTGATATGGTGAGGTGAAACTGCAGAAGAGGATTGCTGCTGCTGCTGCTGCTGCTGCTGCTGCTGCTGCATTATGATACCTGGAACAATCGATCATGCTGGAATTTCACACCAGGAATGAGAATCTCTCTCTTCAATTCGAAACTTCATACAGAATTTGACGGATGAACTGTGCAATTGGAGCTTGGAATTGTGTTATGGTGGCACCAGTGGAATTTGAAGCCTTGTTTTCTTGAAGCTGGGTCTCCGCATTTTTTTCCTTATTGGATCTTGACGGATTGACAAATGGAAGGAATTTTGACTCCTTTTGAGAAAATGTTTTAAATAGTTAGAATGAAAAGTTAAAGCTAGAGATTTTAGGTTAAATTATCTCATAAAATAACGCCCTTAGGTTTCAACGCTTCATTTTTACTTTTTAGTCTTTAACATGGTTTCACAAACATTCACCTTTTTTTTTTTTTTTTTCTCCTCCTTCAAATGGAAAAGGTTCTGAAGTCATCATAAATTTCGATGAACATGAATGGTTAGTTGAAAAATCAAGACCGACATTTTTCTATCTGTTACACCAACAAAACTGTTTAATACTAGTTAATTTTTTAATGGACCTAGTTAGGTTTAATTTAGATTTATTACAATAATATACGAACGAATAATACATATATTTTTAGTTAATCAAAAGCATTCTTATCCAAATTACATCTTCGTTTATTTATGAAAGTTATAAATCACACTTTAACCGAACCAAACAACATGAATCAATTAAAATGATCAAGGTTCTTGATTAGTCAAATATAAACGAACTTATACTTTTTTATAATGATATAAAAAAAAAACATAAAAAGACAAATCCAAAAGAATTACAAGATAAATAAAATATGACTTCAAAAATAGTAGTTAGACCATTTAGAGGTTATTTCTTAGTAGAAGAAGGTGAGTTGTTGGTTATGAAGGGCATGCATGGGTTAGTATTTAGAGGTTTTATAGGCATTTTGGTGCGTTATAAATCACAGACCTCTAAAATGGTGTAATATGCTCCACTTTAAGTATAAACTCTCGTGATTTTGCTATTGGTTTCCCCAAAAGTCAATCTTACTTATAAACCTATAATCAACCTCTTAGTTAGCCGATGTAGGATTTTTCTCCCAACCATCCTCAAAGCTAGAGGGACTTTGTAAAAGTTATTGTGCTAACCTACTTGAGTAAGGGCACTATTTGAAACTTATTTGAAACGAGGTATGTGTAGGTGGCTAGATGCATAAGTAGGTGCATTTGCATCGAGTTGGGACAATTGTCTTGGATATGCATGGATACTTCCTAAATTATTTAACTCAAATCTAAAAGATACAAAAGACTCGACTCTAAATTACATTTTAAATCTAAACATATTGCAGTAGTAAGTTTGGATAATGAAGTAGCATATGTTTTTTAAGATATTATGTTACAAATGAAGAATATTTAGTTGCTACTCCCATTTACATCTAAGGGTATGAGTGTGCCTGAAATTATATTTCCAAACCAAAACTCCATTCAATCTCCGAAGAACAAAGCTCTCCACCAACATATAAAGGCTAAATCTTCTCCACCCACTCTCACTTCTAATTTCTTCTACTTTCTCCACTCGCACTACTTTCTCTCCGCCGTTGTCGCCGAACCCACCCACCCAACCGCCCGCTTCTTGCACCCATTTCATCTTCTCTACCACCGCCACGCTTAGTCCCACGCTCATACCCTTCCTTCCGCCCTCCAAACGATTAGAAGCCTTGAACCAAACAAACCCCCCTTTTCCACGCTCATCTCCTTCCTCTCTCTCTGCTCCTCTCTCTGCCACCAACACCACCTCTCTAGCCACGTCCACGGCGACCGTCACGACCGAGCTGGGTTCACTGTTGGGGCTCTCACAAGAGAATATCTCTTCCCAGCATTGTTCTAGAGTGAGCGAGTAAAGTGGTGACACTTTCATTTGAGTTTTTATGCTGATTGAGTTCTCCCTCACAAAAACAAACGGGCAGAACCTATTTGAAATTTGATCATACAGGGATCATAGATTTGAAGAATCATATTGTATAATCAATCCAACAGAAATCAAGGGATCAAAGCAGAGAAGGAAAGAAGAGGGTTACCATTTCCCGACCACCACAGGGATAGAGCGAGCAGTAAAGATGGGGAAGTTAAAGTCGGGAAGAAGCTCTCTACGACAGGAGTCTAAGCCGAGAGCTTCCTCAAATGGAAGGTTCAAACTCGAGGATGAAGAAGAACGAAGTTTCCATCCTTTGGTTCTCAGAAACTTCGGCGGAACGCCGTCGGGAGCGACGGCCTGAGCGAAGAAACCACCGCCGTGGTAGCGGTGTATCTGAAACTGCTGGTAGATGTCTTTGAAGTTGAAGGGGGATGGGCTGTTGTCGCTCAAAACGTCCCCAAAGCAACAGGATGTTATGTCATCTTCTCTTGAGCATTTGAATGCTTTCCTAAAAGAAAGAAAGATAGATAGATAGATAGATAGAAGAATAAAAAGTACAGAGAGAAAAGAAAAGGAAAACAGAGTGAGTGAGTGAGTGAGTGAGTGAGTGAGTGAGTGAGTCACCCTTTATGCTTGCCTCCAGCTTTGATAATGTAATAGCGATTAGAAGAAAGAGGGCGATCAAGAACAGGGAGCAACCAAACTTTGGTGGAGTCAGTAGTTTGTTGATACTGAGAAGAGGTATGAAGAATGGTCAAAATTCTATCCTGTGGAAACGGCGGCTTCTTAATCCTCCTCCGCCTGCAAATCCCCCAACAGTACGAATCTTCAGCCTCCGCTTCTTCATCTTTCACCACAAAAAGCCCCGAAAACGGACTCTCCCCTGGCGGTATGGACAGGCTGCTCGGCGACTTTCTAAACAGGGAAAGAGGGCGACTCACCAGCATTGTGTTCGAGTAGTGTCACACATGAAGTGGAGAAGGGGTTGGATTTATGAGAGGGCGGGGGATTTTAGTTTCTTATGAATTAAGAAAAGAGGAGGGGGGGTTTTGGGTGGGTTTTGGGTGGGTTTTGAGATGAGAAATGGGGAGTTGAGATTTGGGATGATAAAGAAAGAAGGTATAATAATTAAAGGTGGAAGAGGATATGGATAAAGAACAGAGCACCCACTTAGCTTGTGTTTCGCACTTTTGACACGGCCGGCCATGTTTGGTTGTTTTAAGCCTCAAGGGGACTTCCCCCGTCTGCCCACTTTAATATACATAAACAGATTTGGACGTAAAGAGGTAAAGAAATGGAGATTCGCACAAATGGAGTGTGATATAATAATACCTACCAAAAACTGCATTCCAAACCAACCATTCTAATTTCTCCATATATTATTATATTACTATAAGATTATTTTAATTCTAAAATTTAAAACATTCAAAACTTATAATGCCAAATAGATCATTCAAACTACGTTGGAGAAAACGAAAAAAGAGTTATGATAACTATTTGTAAATTTATAAATAAAATAAGAGGCAAGAGGGTTTAAACTTGTATTTTAATTGAAATTCTTGATTATGAATCGTAAATTGATCCTTTTTACTTATGTGACGATCGTCGTGAATTCAGCTTAATGATAATTGACATGATTCTTAATTAAATATGTTGGGTAATTTGATTTGAAGAGAAGAAAAGGAGGTTATAAGATAGATTGAGAAGAGAGTCCATAGATTGAGTACAAATTAGGTAGGAGAAAATATATAGTTCAAAGCTCTGCGTCAAGGTCGAGTACCACGTCATGAGGCCCATAAATATTGGCGAACACAACAGCTTTGTGCTGAGGAAGTTGATCGATCTTAGCCGATTCCTCCTCGGTCAACGACCAGTCAAAGATGTCAATGTTCTGTCTCATTCTCTCCTTGTCGAAGCTCTTTGCCACTATGCTCACCCCTTTCTCATAAACCCATCTCAATGCAATCTATAATTTAATTACACAAAATAAATAAAGAAATAAATAAATAAATAAATAAATAATAATAAATTTCATTCACCTGAGCACTCGTTTTCCCCTTAAGCTTGGCTATTTCAGCTATAACATCAGAATCCACAATTTTATTATGGCCCCAGAATGTCCCGACGGCACCCAGAGGAGAATAGGCTGTTATATGAATGCCTTTCTGTTTACAAAACTCCCTTAGTTTGTTCTGATGCCAAAGTGGGCTCATCTCCACCTATTCACTTAACCTTCAATCAAATAACTATATGTACATACGTGTTTAAGAGGGTACGGAAGGAGGAGTTACTTGATTGATCACTGGGGGTATTTGGGCAAAGGAAAGCAGTTCTTGAAGCCTTCTGGGAGAGAAATTGCTGACGCCGATGGCTTTGGTGAGGCCCAGCCTTTGGCCTTCTTCCATTCCCTCCCAAACCCCTTTGAGATCCATCGCAAAAATGTCCTCCTTTGCGACTGGGATTCGACGCACTTGAGGATTCAGCTTCAATGGCATGTGGATCAGATACATGTCCACATACTCCAATCCCAAGTTCCTGTTGTTTTGTTTCGCCCAAGTTATTTGCATGCATCCGCATAAACACAAAGAAACAGAGAGCATCATTTGTTACCTGAGGCTGCCCCTAATCCCATCCACAACAACAGGCGGATCAGCAAAACCACAAGACAGCTTGGAGGTAATGAACAGCTCGTCTCTGGACTTTATAAGTCCAGCCTCCAACGCCTCCCTGATCCCCTCCCCAAGTGGTTTCTCCGTCCCGTACGAATACGACGTGTCGAAATGACGATACCCGGCCCGGATCGCCTCCACGATGGCGGTTCTCGTCGCCTCTGGTCCCGCTGCCGACATTGTCCCCATCCCCATCACCGGAATCAACTGCCCGTTGCTCAAACTTGCCATCGGAACCGTTGCCATTTCTAGCCACGCTTTGTGAAAGCCTCCTCCTCTTCACCTCATTTTATACTCAAACATGTAAGGCATGATTGTATTAATATTTTCATATAACCATTGATGAGGTATAAAAGAGGGTTGACTTTGATTGAGTATGATGATATAAATTTATAATACTATTCTATTAGGTTTCATTAACTCTGGTTAATTATTAAAAGGACAACCAAAGCAAACTCTAGTTGATTACCTACTTTACGTGAGATTATCATTCATTAAAACTTGTTTATTTTATGTTTGAGAATATTATATTACATTATACAGGTAGGATAATAGGCTGGCAGTTAGCCGTGAGAACCGATGTTTTTCATTTTGTATTATCGTGAACGGACTAACAAAATATCTTATTATTTCTTTGTTTGGGGAGCGCCAAACAAATATAAATATAAATCTGAATAATAAATTACAACATGTATGGCAACAGAGCAATAACAAAAAAAAAAAAAATATATATATATATATTAATTATTTAAATAAATAAATTCCAAAAAATGCATCAGCTTTAGGTTGTTAAGAGTTCAAAGATATAAATGTTAATAAATGATTTTTTGTTTTAAGAGTTTTAAAGTTGAGAGATGAAGTAGATTTTGGTTCTTCCGTCTTTCCAATTCTCTTAATTTATTTGCGTGGAGACAAATTTGGTTTAAACTTATATGATAAGAAACAAAAATAAATAAAGGTGGTTGTTGCATGCATTACACATAGTTTTCTCTCTTTAATGTTGTAACACCTCGCCCTAAAATTCTGACCAAAACTTGGAATATAGATTTGTCCTCTAATGTCTAGTATACATTCGTCACTTGATAGTCTTCCTAGCAACTTGCTACGTGTACACATTATCTATTTATCATAATTTATTTAGAAGAGTGAAGACGGTCTCCACCATCCAAGACAGTTTTTTAGTATATTTTATCCTCAATCACATTGTTTTTTTTTTTAACATTCATACAAGATCACCCAACATAAACTAAATACGTTTAATTTTAATTTTTTTTTATAATTGATCTATCAAAAAAGAGGTACACTTGACCGGCATAGATAATGATTATTAATTATTTTTAAATATTTTTTATCACCATATTCTGAAGACGAGCCTTGATTTTGTAAAATCATTTTAGTTTGACCAAGTTTTGTAATTAAGTTATTATTATTAATTTTGTATTTAAGGGTTAGGTGGGCTTAGTAATGTATTATTTAAAACCATAATTGAGACGTTTAAACCTTTGAGCAAAGAAGTGTGCATCTTAATAAATTTCAATCTATTTTCACTAATATAAAGTTTGGTAAACTTTGTGTTTCATTTCAATCTATTTTTATCTCCAAATCCATACGTCACGATGACTCATGAGGTATTAACTTTGGAAATCGAAACAAGACAAGAAAACTGGTTGGACCGGTTTGGTTCAACTAAACCACTCCCTTCAACCAACTAAACCCCACCCTTGATGAATTCTTCACCGTTTTTATTAAGGGCTCAAGGGCATAAAAGACATTCCCCCGTCCTCTTCCGATGCTGCCCTAATTCCTGGCGTATAAACTTGTTGGAACTGGAACACCGTAATTTTTGCTTCATTTTCTGGGCTTCTCGCAAATGAACATTTTGAAGCATCCAATTATCAGCAGGCGAGGATTCAGATATGGTGGAGGTACTGTATGTTCATCTCTAATTTTGAGACTCTGGTTTTTGGATTCTCGTTCAAATGTTAGACGCACATTCGTTTCTGTTCCCCCCTTTTTCTTTTCTGCTTACCTCATGTATTTGCTTGATCGACTTTTTTGGATTACAATGGTTTCAAAATAGAGTGAGGGGTTGGAGTAAGTAACTATTAGTTTTTGGATTCCTCTGTCCAGTCATTATGATGATTCAGTAGTCAAAATTGTTCAAATCCAGCAAAAGGATAGTTAATATGCTCCAAATGACTATGGAGAAACAATATTTTTTTTCTCTGGCTTCTTGATAAGTTCTACATTCTGCTGAGCCCTTTTTTTTTAGACTAAGAATTTAAGTAGTGAAAGAAAGCTCCTCCCGCTTGAATTAGCATCTCAGCTTGTTGCTGATGAACCATTTGTACATTGTAGCATTGCAAAGTTCGTTCGTTCATTCATCGCAAGACGCAGTGCTGGAAGTTTGTTCTCAAGAGCAAGAAATAGTGATTGCTTTAGGAAGCAATGTGGGTGATAGACTGCAGAATTTCAACGAAGCTTTGCAGTTGATGAAAAAGGCAGGGATACACATTACAAGACATGCTTGTTTGTATGAGACAGCACCTGCTTATGTCACTAATCAACCTCAATTTCTCAACTCCGCTGTTAGAGCTGTCACAAAGCTTGGACCACATGAACTACTGAGTGCAGTTAAGAACATAGAGAAACAGCTGGGTCGTACTGCTGGTATACGCTACGGCCCGAGGCCGATTGACTTAGATATCTTGTTGTATGGAAGATATAAAGTACACTCAGATACTCTCACTGTCCCTCATGAAAGAATCTGGGAAAGGCCGTTTGTGCTGGCTCCTTTGATTGATTTGCTGGGTTCAGATGTTGATACCGATGATGTTGCTTGCTGGCATTCTTTAGCTGCTGATCGTGGCGGGCTTTTTGAGTTATGGGAGAAAATGGGTGGTGAATCTCTTATTGGTAAAGAAGGAATGAGAAGGGTTTTGCCCATTGGAAACAACTTATGGGATTGGTCCTGCAAGACTTCCATCATGGGGGTTCTTAATTTGACACCTGACAGTTTTAGCGATGGTGGCAAGTTTCAACCTATTGAAGCTGCAGTTTCTCAGGTGCGTTCGATGGTTTCAGATGGTGCTGATATGATTGACATTGGTGCTCAGTCAACACGGCCCATGGCACCTATGATTTCTGTTGAAGAAGAATTGGATAGATTAGTTCCCGTTTTGGAAGCTGTTACAGGAATGCCAGAGATGAGTGGAAAGCTCATATCAGTGGATACGTTTTATTCAGAAGTCGCTTTGGAAGCTGTAAAGAGAGGGGCACATATTGTAAATGACGTATCAGCGGGCCAGTTGGATCCTCAAATGCACAGGGTTGTTGCTCAGCTTAAGGTGCCTTATATTGCAATGCACATGAGAGGAGATCCATCTACAATGCAAAACAATGAGAATTTACAGTATGATGATGTTTGCAATGAAATTGCCTCTGAGCTACACTCTAGGATTAGAGATGCAGAATTATCAGGCATCCCAGCTTGGAGGATAATTGTTGATCCTGGGATTGGATTCTCGAAGAACACAAAGCAAAACCTGGAAATTCTAGGAGGCGTACCAAAGATTCGAGCAGAAATTGCAAGGAGAAGCTTGGGATTGTCTCATGCTCCCATGTTGATTGGACCTTCGAGAAAGAAATTTCTCGGCGAAGTATGTTCGCAACCGATTGCAACGAAGCGAGATCCCGCTACAGTTGCTGCAGTTACCATAGGGGTTCTCGGTGGTGCAAACATAGCTAGAGTACATAACGTAAGAGATAATGTGGATGCAGTGAGGCTTTGTGATGCAATGCTGAAGGAGAAAACAAGCTGAAGCATGATTGTTTCTCGTTACACATCCTTTTCATTCTCATTTTTTTAATCAAATTATTATTTTTGGATAATTTGGTACACCGCTCATGCTTTTACTGCTAGCGTCACAAGGAATAAAATGAGTTACGCGATGCCCCCTTGAATAGTATTATCTCAAGTTATTGGTTGTCATTGATCCATCGGAAGATTGTCTGTCTCTCACTAGTGCCCCTAGGAGTATTTGTTTTCAAGGTTGCCTTTAAATATCATTTGAGTAGAAGTATTGGCACTCTAAATGTCTGTTGGAATATTATTATCTGAAAACTTAACCAACAAATACAATGACATCCATTCAAAGTAATGGAAGAACTAATATAAAGAGATTAGAGAAAGAGAGAGTATACACAACTTAGTTCCTCCTTTCTTTGGTAAAAGGGAATTATCTGGTAACTGACGAAGCATGTACATATCTGATAATTTCAAGAGGCCTAGAAAGTGATCAGGTCAGGTAAGTCTTGTTTATGTACTGGTTTAGAAACAAGGCTCAAATGGGAAGAAGAACAGCTTGCAAAAGGGGCTTGTAAAGTGGTTGATGAACAACAATCTGCATCAAATCTCTCCCATTTGTCTGTAATCACTGTCTTCAACCCCCTCTTTGATCCATTTCCAAGCTCGCTCCTCATCTCTCCTCCATTATCTTTCCCTTTTAAATTAAGGCTTCCATTGATAATTTTCTCAAGATCTTTGATATCTTCTTCTGGGATCTTCTCCAATTTTAGGCTCTGAGATGCATTCAAAACACCCATTTCTCTACATATCTCAAAGTATTGAGTCAAATCTTCTACGTGAGTTGCTGCTTTTTTGACAACTTGAAGTGCCAATGATGCTTCGGGTTTCGCTGGTGTCTCGTAAATGTTCAACAGAACTTGAGCAATTCCGTTGCAGATTTGGCTGTAAACGTCAAAAATCTCAAAGATGAGATTGTTCATGGCCTCCAAAACTAAGCCCCCCTGTTAGAATGTGATCAATGAAGAAGATTAATTTACCACATTTTTGGGTGGTTGATAGTTTAATATGGCATAATTGGAAGAAGGGGTGAAGTCAACAGAATTTAACGCACCTTCATATCCTCATCCAAGGGTCGAACTTGAAGCAACATATCCAACATGGACTGCCAAGTTTGAAGCTTAATCAACTCATCCAACAATAGCGGCTTCAACCCTTTCTTCGCATTCTTGGCTTCAGAAGAAATAAGCGAGGACTTCTGATCCAGATATGCGTAATAGCTCCTGACGAAGGCGTTATAACCCCAAGTCTTGGATGAATTGGAATGGGCATCTTCGAAGGCAGAGAGATCGAAAGGCAGACGGCCCATGCGCTGGACGGAGGGAATTTGGCAACAAAAAACGCCATGGATGAGCATAAGACCCTTTAGAGCGACAACCCAGCTTCGTGTCTTCTCCATACGGGAGGAGAGGCCCAAGGCGAGAGGCTTGAGGTAGACGGGAGAGGTTCGGATCCATTGAAAGACGCGGCGGGCATTGGCGTAGTCTATTTTAGCACCGTCATGGCTGGTGGCTCGGATGATGGCAGCCTCGAGGTCGGGGTGGCGGTAGGGCGTGCGGGGTGAAAGGGTGGCCAGCCAAATGCTGTTTCGGTCCTTGATTGCTCCGGCAGTCCTGCGCCATAGCTTCATCATCTGGGCGAGGAGACAGCAGTGGCGGCAAAGGGGAGGGGGTTTCGGATGTAATTTTGAAGGAAGGAATTGCTATTTTAGTTGTGGGTTTGCGGGATGAAGAAGCGTTCAACGCAGGAATAATGAATGGTTGGGGGTAATGTGCATGCGGGAAAATAGATACTAATAATAATAATAGTTCATTTCTTTCTTCACAAACCTCCCATTTGCAATCACTAATTAATTTTATCTTCTATCAATAATCCTTATCATATATTATAAATTCTAATTAGGAAAAAATATAAAACCTTTTTTTTTTTTTCTTTTATACCCATTTGGACGTGGAGAGGAAAACACAAACATTCAGGTTATGGTATTGTTGTTGTGTTGTACCTAGCTATTTGAAAGTATAGCAAAGGCGACACAAATAAAAGAGAGTAATCGTGATTGATTGGTTCCTATATAGTAGTTGAGCATTGTCCCTTCATTGTTGCTGATAGCGAAGCAACCGCCTCTCCCACTGTCAAGTACACATTATTTGGCCTCAAAATCTCTCCATTTTCATCTGCTTTTTGCAACTTTTCCAACACTTCACCCAATGGATTCACCAACACAAGCTGTATGAATGGATGAGAAGTTATATTATCGAAAGTAGTGACCGAGATGAAGTAGTGAAGGTACTTGCCTCAACATCCTTCTTTTCCAATGCTCTTCTTAGATCCTTGAAGAGCAGGACTCCACTGGTGTCTATACCACTCACGGCTGCAACAACAATTTACAATTTAACTTTACATCATCCACCTCCATATTCTTCAACACAAAATAGAATTACTTAGCTCACCTGACAATTCTAAAACAACAAACTGCAGGCCACCGCCCTCCTTCTTCACGTCATCCTCAGCTTCATACTCTTCTATCCATCTCAAAATCCTTCACAAACCAAAGGGCCAAATGGAGAGATGAGTATTATATATATTTAGGCTTCCTTCCTTCCTTCCTTAACATAGGATTTGAATGTGAGGGGTTATAAGAAGAACCTTTCGTTGAGATATGTAGCGTTGGCAAAGTTGATTGGAGCTTCAATGCCCAAGATGAGGAAACCTCGGACGCTCATTGCATCCTTGTAATGGTGAAGGTTTCTGTATATGTCTGTTCCAGGTATGTTCCCCAACATCACTGTTTTTGGCCTTGTGATTTGCAGGATGATTTTGAAAATGGATATGCCAACCTGATCGATCATCCAGACCCCAAATGGATTTTTAGATAGATATCAATTTTATTTTTGTATTACTAACACAAGTGAGTGAGTTTTAAGAGGAGAAGTTACAGCAATGGCGAGACCGTGTTGAACAGAGATGAGAATGACGCCGAAGAAGGCACAGAGCATGACAACAAAGTCGAACTTATCCACCTTCCAAATGGCGTAGGCGGCGGGGACGTCGATGAGGCCAATGACGGCGGTGACGATGATGGCGGCCAGCACCAGATTGGGCGTGTACTGAAACAGAGGCATCAGAAACAGGAGCGTGACCATTATTGTGACGGACATTATGATGTTAGACACGGCGGTTTTGGCCCCCGCGTTATGGTTCACCGCGGACCTGGAGAAGGCGCCTACAAATGAAATGCACCACCTGAGTCGATTCGATTCCATTGCATTAAAGAAAACAAAGTGGAGATTTAGGGATAAAACAAACCTGTGGTGACATAGCAAGAAGTGAAAGAGCCGAGGACGTTCATGAGGCCGATGGCGATCATTTCCTTGTTGCCGTCCACGCGGTAGTCTTTTATAGCTGCAAATGTCCGACCCACGGCTATTCCTTCCTGCATATATGTGTATATATATTTAAGGGAAGGCGAAAATGAAACAATGATTGCGGGAAGCGAATGTTGTAAGGTGCAGACCGTGAGCGAGATGATGCCGGTGACGAGGCCAGTCTTAATAACAAGGGGGAGATGGGAGTGTTGGAAACGGAGCATGTTCCATGAAGGTGGGTTCAAGCCTTGTTGCAATTTCCCAATCTGAAACAATTCCCCAATTGCCCATCATTATTATTCTAAGACACAATTTCCCAATTAAGTTTTCTGAACTCCAACTTACTGTGCTGATGCCATGGCCATCGGCCTTGAATGCAAACACCAATATGGTTGAAAGAATGACAGACACTAGAGGAGCTCCGGCTGATATCCAGAACAGCTTCGGCTTTCTTATGCTCTGTATGTAATTATTTTAATTTGAAGTTATTGTTAAATAATGGGAGGAGGAGAGAAGAAAAGAGGAGAGAGAAAAGTACAATGTGTCTTGTGATTAGAAGGAAGAGAAGGAAACAAAAGCCCATCAGTATAGTCTGCCACGACCACTGCACACAAATACCAACAAACAAAACAAAACAAAACAAAACAAAACAAAAGGTCACCAACTTTTTCATTATTGTTTATTTAATTCTTCTTTTTGCTTTTTTTTTTTTTTTTTTTTTTGCGGTCGGAGATTTTAAATTTATTTCTAATAATTAATCTCTAATAATTAACGTGATTACCAAAAGAATCAGTGTTAAGCTTTTACATGTGATCCATGTACATATGTTTGTTGTCTCTACCCATGTCTGCGTTCTCTTATATTCTTTTTTTAAAAAAAGAAAAAAGAAAAAAAGAAAAAAAAGAGTTATACCTCGTGAGTGTGATGAAAAACTGAGGTCAAAACAGGAAGCAAACCCATCTGTTTGGTGAAATGGGTAATTCCAAGCAAGCCTTTAAGCTGCTGCAGAGACACAATAATGGCCGCCCCCGCCATGAACCCAATCAAAGTCGCCTTGGACAGAAAATCGATTATGAACCCAAGTCTGCATGCATGCCAAGAAAAGAAAAGTAGTAGATTTTTTTTTTTTTTTTTTTTTTTTTAATAATAACAATAATTGGATTAATTAAGAAGCCCATATGTGTATTATGACCTTAGGAAGCCGAGGGAGGCCTGGAAGAGGCCGGCGAAGAAGGTGGAGGTGAAGGCGAGTTGGAGAAAGAGTATGGGATGTTTGAGGGGGGACACTTCTTGCCTCAGCATGGATCCCAGTATTAGCGATGCTATTGATACAGGCCCAACCGCCAGGTCTCTTGAGCTTCCAAGAACAGCATACACCAGTGGTGGAACAAAGCTTGAATCTTCCATTAAAATTTAACCACAAATAAATGCTTCAAATCTCTACTTGCAACAAACATGTGATGGAAACAAACACAAAGAAGAGAAAAGAAAACACTCACAAAGCCCAACAATGGGAGGCAGATTAGCAAGCTTAGCGTAGCTAATACCCTGAAAACAGAACATAACAAAACAAAACAAAAATAACCTTATAATCAATCCAGCTTATAATTAATCTCGATCCAAACTCACACCTGAGGGATGGCCAA
Organism: Cucurbita pepo subsp. pepo; assembly: GCF_057944985.1. NCBI lineage: Eukaryota > Viridiplantae > Streptophyta > Magnoliopsida > Cucurbitales > Cucurbitaceae > Cucurbita > Cucurbita pepo. The sequence goes on from NC_141798.1 coordinate 145,301, forward strand.
GCTTGCAATGGTGAGGCCAGCGACAACATCAGATTTGAAGAGCCTGAGATTATAATGAGGCCCCCATTCAAGAATCGGGAAAATATACTGAGCCCCGATCACCCATTTCCTCGCCGGAGACTGCCCTTTGAACTGCCGAAGAGGGTCATCGGGGAAAAACGTCTCCTTCAGCCGGTTGCCTAGCCTCTGCAACCCGCTTCTGTGCGGAGGGGGAACCACGGGATGAACTATGTCCACACAGTGCTCCGCCGCCGGACCACTCCTGGCATTGCTATTGCTATTGCTATTGCTATTATTATTATTACTGTTGTCGGGGTCGCCCATTTTGGACTTGCTCATAATAATTCAGCCTTAGGTAGGTTCCTTGTTTCAGAACAATGGGGGGTTGCCTTGCCTTGCCTTGCCTTTATATTGCCCTACTTTATTCATATATATATACATAGATGATTGGTCTTTTGGGGGCTCCGACCTTATCACAATTGAATCATTGGTCATAATAGAATGTGATGTGATGCACTACTTTTCTTCAACTAATAATGGAGTTTCAATTTATCCTCCTCCTCCTCCTCATAATCTTCTAAATTAATTAAATTAAATTAATTTAATTAAATAAAGTTGAGCGCATTAAATATATAAATAAGTAAGCGACAACATCTTCCTTAACATTGTACATTTTATGTTAAAAAATAAAAATAAAAATAAAATTTGTTTGCATTCTTAAAGAGATTCTACTCTTATCTTGATCAATCATTTTTGTTTGTTTCGGAGTATACTACGTATTAAATTATGGATCAATGGAGTTTACCACCTTTACTACAAGTTAGTCACGCACGTAATAGGTTGTTCCATATGTCAATTGTCTGTATCGAATTAGATTAGATGAAATGAGAAAAAGAATAATAGGGCATCTAGATTCTCTATTTCTAGTCTTCTTATTTAATGTAAATTTAATGTAATAAAGTGGAAGACAAAAAAAAAAAAAAAAAAAAAAAAAAAAAAAAGTTATTACTTCTACAAATGTAGCAGCAAATGTCATACATCAATAAATAATACAAAAGATATGATTTCAACGTGAAGAAAAAACTTTAGAGGAAAAAGAAGAGGAAGAAAGAAAAAGGAAGTCCCAAAATGATTTTAAATGCTTTTGTCTAAAATTAAAAATTAAAGATCATTGGTTACCTTTCATTTCATCCTACTTTCTCTTTACCTTTACCACGCATATTCCTTCTATTATTCTTTTCCATTCTTTTCCTACTTTTTCATATTAACCGTTTTAATATGTTACTTATTTTAACCGCTTTATGTTGTTTAAACACGTTCATAAAGGGAAGGTTTCCACGCCCTTATAAATAATGTTTTGTTTTCCTCTCGAACTAACCAATCGTGAGATCTCATCACTTTTATTCTCCAAATCTATTTTATAATGACCAAATTGAAGAGCACCCCACGTAGCATCATGAAAATCGGAAACATGCAGAAATTAGAACCACACAAAAATACACAAAAATACTTGTCTGGTGGTTGCCAAATTTAAGTACCAATCTTGGTTGGTCAAGGAATATGGCCCAACACATTATCATATAAAAATAGATCACGCAACTTACTTAATTTATGTATAATAAAAAAAAAATGTTAAATTTAAATGAACCTTTTGAAATATTATTTTTTTAAAAAATTATAAATAACAAAGCTAATATATTTTTTAAAATTGAAAAAAATCATATATAATAATCTTGAGAGGAAAAAAGGATAATTATTTATTACGGAAAATTTGGTGGGGGAAATAAAGAAATAGTTAAATAAAAAAAGGTGAAAATGTGTTGGAGAAGACATTAACTTTTTTTCAAAATATATAATAATCTTCTATTTCATTGGATTCCATCATAAATGGAAATAAGTGGCCAAATTAATATCTATATTACGCTAAATAAAAATATTAACTAAACTTCAAACCAATTCCTGGTTACACTTGTTTTAGGTTGTTGGGTGATGACGGAACGTGGTGGGAAGACAATGGCTACATAATAGAATAAATGAATAAATGAAAAGGACAAAAAACGTGAGCGGCAGGATTCGAACCTGCGCGGGCAGAGCCCACATGATTTCTAGTCATGCCCGATAACCACTCCGGCACGCCCACCTGTTGTTAGTTTTCGGAAAAAACACGTATATATCCAAGTATAAATAAAATGGATCAAAACATATAAAATGAAGTCTCATTTTTATATTAAAAAAAAAAGATTCTGGAATCTTGGGTGGGGCCCGGTGCTGTACAAAACAGATCACGAAGATTAGTGCGGAATCTTGGAGGAAGCGACTCTATGACATTCGCACTTCATTTATTTTATTATTTCTTTTCTTAATGAAATTAAAACTAAAAGTTCCATTTTTTTTTTCTTAAACAAAGATCAATTGAAACTTTCTACTACCTTGATTTATTTTAAAATTAACATGCATGACTTTATTTAAATTAAATTAATTAATAATAATACGTTTTAAAAATTTAATAAGACCGACGGAATTCACAAACCTTTAGTCAAAGAATGTTAAAAAACTTTATTTGACCTTTCACGGAGGATTCAGCTGGAAGATATGGGCTTTATATATAGACTAATCAACAAAAAAAGAAATATACTAATTTATTCACGAGAATTTATGGTATTGTTTTTTCCTTTTTTGTCTTAGAATAATTAAGAGTATAATATTTATAAGTTTAATTTTTTAAAAAATAAATAAAAAATAAATGATAATCCGGTTGGAAGGGTTTAGAGTGAGTGGGGGGGTGGGGAAGGGCATTATTTTTTTGGGTAATAATACAGCCACTTGATGAAATTCACATGTCAATAAAAACAATCTACTTTTTTTTTTTTTCTTTTTTTTTTCTTTTTTTTGTTTTGTTTTGTTTTGAATATATATATATATATATATATATATATATATATATATATATATATAAACAAAGGCATTATAATACTAAAACCATAAAACATATTTTTGTTTCAATTATCTCGACTTCCCCATCTTCTCTTCCATATGACAGCTTTTTTAGATATATTTGTTTCAAAGTTTGATTAGGAAGGAATATAATCTTCTTTCCTTATTTTTATAATCAACTTTTTGTTTAATGCTTTTCTAATATATTTTTATTTAATAAAAGAATAGAAAAAAAAAAAATAATAATAATAATAAAAAAGAGGTATTTATGGTATTATGGTCCAAAAGCATTCAGGGAAACCTTTTTTTTTTTTTAAAGAAAAAAAGAAGAAGGGCATTGAGCACTATGTTTAGTGAAGGGATGGGCTTCAGAATGTGAACCATAAAATAAAATAGTTGGGGGAAATAGGGTCTGGATAAAGCCGAAATGTTGAAAAAGAGAAGGCTTCCGTGACTGGGGCATTGTTTGGTTCAGATCATTTGAGGCATACACCCACTATGCATGCTTTTGGCATACTACTAACACAACTTACAACTTGGAGGTGAGGTGTTTTTTTTCACTCTCTTTTTCATTATCTTTCTTCTTTCCATATGCACTTTTCTCGCCTCTCTTCCAAACCTTGGGACCCCTTCCACCATCATTAGTGGAACCTTTTTCCCATTATGTGATGATGCTTCCACCCGCATTGCCCATCCATCAACCTAATCATCCATATTTATGCAAACCGAAAGGTTTAGTGATATCGATATCAACCACCAATCACTATCCTTGGTGGAAGGCTATCTATGAGGGATAACGATGCCTCCATCTCCAATGTCTATCTACTAAGAAACATAAAACCAGAAGTAGAAATGTTACTACACCATTCTTTTAAGTGTAAGGAATCAAAATCATAACAATCTAACTACACAACTTTGTCTTGTTTTGTCGGAAAAAAAGTGAAACAGTTGTACATGTTTTGTAAAATGAGAAAAAGGTTGATGTAAGAAGAAGTAATTTTTTGTTTTTTTGTAAATACTTTTGATGACTTATAGGTTTGATTTAAGTAGCTGTTGGTTATGGGTTTAATGTTGTGGAGGTTATAATCTTAAATACACAAACTTTTAGGTTACATTTTAAAAGTTATATAAATCCATCTTTACTTTTAGGTTACATTTTAAGATCTAATTTCATAATTTTGATACAAGTTGAAAAAGTCAAAATTGGATTAAAAAAAAAAAAAAAGAAAAGAAAAGAAAAGAAAAGATTTAAAAAGAAAAGGCGGAAGGAGACTAGATTCGCGCTAAATTTGTAGCAAATCAGACACAACGGAAGCAGAGGGCAGAGAGACAAAGCTTCGAGGGAGATAAATGGAAACCCCCGATCCTTCCAATTCCCGCAAGTACGGCGTCCCTTTCTACGCAGCCGCTTGGCTGCCTTTCACTTCTCTCAACTCCCACCAGGAACCTCCACAATCTGAAAATGATCATCCAGATCAGTCCAATGATGCTCACATTTCCGCCAACCACAAATCTCCTCCATCTCACCCAACCGCCGCACTTAATTACTACATAGCCGCTGCTGGCGGTGGCGGAGAAGGTCGGAGTGGAATTTCCAATGCCCTCCTACTCGCTTATTTCGATTTCGAATCCCGCTCTCTCTCTGATCAGCCTGTAAATTCTTTCTCTCCCTTCCTACTCTTCGCTCATTATCTATCGTGTTCTTGCTTTCTCGAATTTTTCTTTTCCTGGAATGTTTGCGTTATTTTCTTTTAGGTCTGTGCTATTAAGTGGAGCACAAAATGTTACTACTTCAATAGGTTGTACAACTGTGTTCTTGAGTTCCAATGTGAAGCAGAAACGGGATGAATTATGAACTTTTTTCTAACGTTCATTTTCTTGCTCATTAGGCGCTATACACTACTTCCTTTAAATTTATGATCTTGTTTGGTATGTTTTCTGGCGATTGCTTTTCACGAGTATATCCAAGTATGCATAGGACAAGATTTGAGAATCTAAGGGGTCGCTTGCGTACATTGATTTTTCCTACCTCAATATGATTCGGCAGCATATTTGGCCTATATTTTAGAAGAAATCTGGTCAAGATAGTTATCGATGGTTTCCTAACCAATATGATCGAGAATTTTCACCCTAAACAAGTAGGAGATTCTTATGCGCGGAGGCGGTAGAATTTTCAGTTTCTAACTAGCCGAATCCTTTTTGTTGATGTAGTGGAAAACCATGAAGCTATTCCTAAAAACTCATGTAAGATGTGGGGAACCAAATATCAGAAAGTGGTTACTCAGTGTCGAATCTTATACTGGGAGCTATCAGTACTTGTGATAAGATAATGAGAAAGCTTTGGAGTGTGTTATGTTTAAGTTAGCTTTGGAGTGTGCTGGCTAGGTCAACTATGTATTTGTGAGTATCGGAGATTCAGTTTGATTTATCGAGCTTAATTCAATTCAACCAATCATGTCCTTTTCATGGAGCAACAAAGGAGAATTTAAAACATATACTCTCCACTAGGAGGATAGAGATTGCCACCCTCACATGATGTTGAACTATAAGTAAAGGAGAACATATGAACCATTTTAATCATAGTTTGTGTTATGGGTTTGCATTTATTAACTACAGTCATCCAAAACCCTTGGAAATATAATCTCATAGTTCTGTTGAGAGGGTCATTCTTGCTCACAATGATCTTATGCCAAAGAATTTCATCTTCAATAAAAAATCTGCACCATTTAGTCAACTTTGGAGGACTTTTCATATCCCCTCTTTAGTTTGTTCTAATTCATAAAGTTTCATAATTTTCTAGATTTATCTGGATCATGTAGAAAGCTTTTTCCTTGGTAACTTTTAGCAATATTTTTGTGCTATCTTTTGGTATCACTTACGCAATTCTCATGGAACTGCTTCTCAGTTTCATTTTCTATCATTGTGCATTCATTAGTAATCTATCTTTCCAGGTTGCAAAATATGGTACTGGTTCTGATTTGCCTTACAGAATGGCTGTTCATCCAGCTGGAGATGGAATTATATGTTCTTTGCCAAAAAGTTGCAGGTATACCATACAAATTGATATAAACCGAAAATGAGGCTAATTAGTTCTTTCTCGGACGAACCTATGGGCAGCTTAAATCTTAAATTACTAATAACTATTTTAGGTAGGCATGTATGATGTATGTCAGAAAAATAAAGTTGCAATAATTTGATATGTTAGTCGAAGTTTTTGTTAAGAGAAGTTATTGTCCTATACTATTTAACTACAGTGTAGAGTCATACCCTGTGGTTAATTTGATTGAGGCATCTATTGTATCATGGTGTAACTTGAGAAGTGTCAATTTGTAACTAATATTGTGCTTTCCTTATTCAGCTTGTTTAAATTGGATACCAAAAAGGACGCTGGAGACAATAAACTTGGGCTAAAACTCTCTCAGGAGGTGCTCAGCCAGTTGGAAGATGTTGGACTACAATTAGCTTTGGCATTTAATAATGAGGGCTCTTTGCTTGCTACAGGTGGTGAGGTAGGAATTTTTTCTATTTGGTTGATTTTCTTGGAAAGGAAATGATGTAGTAGGATAGGTTAATCTTGTATAATTTGGACAATTCCTTGATTAACCCTCTTTTTAACTATCCTTTTTTATTTTTCGTTCTAGTTTCCTCCCTAAATCCCTATAAATGGAGGGCTTCTCTTATGTTATCGACACACTTTCATCCATAATGAAGATTTAGAGATTGATTCTTAGAGAATTCTCTCCTTAGTCTCGTTAGGCTAAAATTGGTATCAGAGCAATCACTTGGGTAAAATGTTGGCTCTTGTCGGTGGAAGACCTGGTGTTGACACCAATTGCAAGAGGGAACTTTTGAACCTTTGAGAGTATTATTTTTCAAAAAAAAGAGAAGAAACTTCAAAAACGTTCAAAAAATTGCAAAGATTTAAAAATTTACAACAAAAGAAAGGTGACGAAAGGAAGATACAACAACTTGTATATGCAAGAAAACCATAAATACACTAAAAAACAGTGCTGTTATTATGATTCAAGTAATTTTATTCAAGTGGTTCAGAAGAGGAATTTCAGCCTAGCAACCTCACCATGTTCGATTTTTTCAAAGAATCCTATGAAGATCTATATTAAAATCTTGATTCTAGCAATTCTAGTTATTCCAAAGAAGATTTTGATGTAATTTGGAACATAACCAAGTCCAGACAATGCAAAGAAAGTGCTCAACAATTTAACCAAACTAGTCCTTCAAGAATTTGATGTGAGAGTTGAGACTCCTCTGATTATTTAGTTAGCGATTCAGAATATGAAGGAAAATATGGCGAATATTGTCGATTACAAAGCTTTCAAAGGAACCGAAAGAAAATAAAGAGTTTATCAAAAAGATGCCCAACAATTTGGTCAAATGGTTTATCAAAACAAGGTAAAAGGAGTTGCGAAAGAGTTTGAAAGAACAACAACACAATATGGGGACTCAAAAGAGAGTTTGAGGCACTGGAATGAGTGGGAGTTGATACCCATCCGAAGTTGTGAAATCGCAGATGAAAATTATCCTTTCACAAGGCACGAAACCTCTATGAAATTGCAGTCAAAGTATGCCAAACCCTAAGAAAATTCCATGTTGAAGAAGAAAGGACGCGTCATCATTGCAAACTTGGCGAAAGTTGTGTTTTTTTTATTCAAGATCCGCTCAACCCAACCTATGAGGGTGGTTTTTCATTATGTTCTTAGGAATAAACAGAACTTTCGTTCCAACATTCTTCCACGATGCTTCCATTGTTGCACCATTCCTCATTCAAGTTCCTCCCAAACCTTGCATTGTACTGTCTTTCAAATTTGTTTGATGCGTATTACTTGCATGGTAACATCCAGAATCAATCAACAATGGAAGAACCATAAATTAGAGAACTGTTGCCAAACCAAGAAAAAGCTGTTATAGCAAGAACTTTCGAAATGAGAATGGCCATTGAACAACGAATCTCATGGGTTAATTGGTGATATGTGGTACAGCTGGAAATTCTATTCAAGATCTTGATTGGGGTGAATTGATTGAAATACAAGGAATTTCTTTTCTTGGTCCCAATGATTTCTACCCAGAGGAACACCATCAGATAAGTTCAAATGATTTAGAGGATGAATTTCTTTTAAATTTTGTTACATATTTTGATGTAGATGAAGTTTTATTCTGTTATGGGTTGGAAAATTATCAAATTAATACCCATGAAGTTGACTTTGAGGAAAATCCTGTTGAAACCTGTGAGTTTAACGTTGGAAAAATTTACAGGAAGCCAATATGATTGCATTTGGAACATAAGGAGGATTTTTAAGAAAATTTCATCACACATCTAATTCTACGTTGTTACGTGATGGTATTAAGCTTGAGGAGCAATTATTGAATTGAAAACCTCAAATTCTTGGAGAGGACATATTGGTAAAAAGTTGCTGCCATTGGGGAGGAAGTTAAAGAACCAAGATTTTCTTCTTTAGTTTGGCTGACGAATCAAGTAGGTTTAAAGAAAACATACGACAAATTTCAAATGTCTGCTCCTTGGCAAATTATTTTTGTGAACAAGTTTGTGTATTTGGAGGAATTCCGGTACCCCAAGCAGCTGATTCAAGAATAATTTTTCATGATGATAAGCAGTGACCACCTGGGTCTGCTTTATTGGCATGTTGCTGAATTTAGAAAGCAAATTTCAGTTGGAGTATTGTGCAACCATCGCGTTTCCCTTTTGTTTGTTTCATCCTGTTTTAAGTCTCGATTTAAAACTCGAGGACGAATTGTTTTCAGAAGGGATAGAATTGATGTAGTAGGATTAGGTTAATCTTGGAGTAATTCCTTGATTAATCCTCTTTTAACTATCCTTTTTTATTCTTGGATTTTAGTTTGCTCTCTAAATCCCTATAAATAAAGGGTTTCTCTCATGCATTCGACACACTTTCATCCCTCATAAAAGTTTAGAGATTGATTCGTAGAGAATTCTCTTCCGTCTCTTTAGGCTACACTAACTTTGCATAGCCGTACATAATTTAAAATGAGAGGAGGAGGCAAGGTATCTCTCAAAGAAGCCAAATGGAGCTCACGAAATTCTATAACTTACGAACCTAGAATGTTAATAGCTTATGCATTTCTTCAAGTGGCACGCAGGCTGCAACTGTATACTTTCTCTTTATTGATTATAAGTGTTCATTCATTTTTCTTTTCTATAGCTTCATATATGTTCCGTTATTTTGTCGTTTTTTTGCATCTATTTCATTGCTTGCATATGTTAAAATGCTGAATGGTGTTTTAGTATTATTTAGATGTAGCTTGTACTATTATTCTCTGATTTTAATGCAGTACAGGATGGAAATTTAAGGGTCTTCAAGTGGCCTAGCTTGGACATTATTCTCAATGAGCCCAGTGCCCATTCTAGTGTGAAGGACTTGGATTTCAGGTCTGCAACGTTATTATGATACAAGTATTTTATTTGTCTATGAAAACTTCTTTTTGCGATGAAGTTATGGTGATAGGTGTTGTTTTATTTTTGCAGTTATGATGGTAAATATCTGGTCTCCTTAGGTGGCCCTTGTAGAGTGTGGGATGTGACTTCATCAAGTGTAGTAACTTCTCTTACAAAAGAAAATGTAAGCAAATAGTTGTTTTATTATTTTGAAGATGTAGTGACTTTTATGATGTATTATAGGTGCTTGCATCTATGTTTGAAGAAGTTCTTTACGGTATGCCCAGGATATTTGGACCCCTATGGGTGTAGATGTCATCTCATGCCTCAACCACCCTGACAATATTTACAACTCTTATTTCTCTTTATTCTGATTTAAGGACTTGGTGCGGTTTGTAGGATGAGGTTTTTATCTCATGTAGATTTTCAATGGCCATTGATGGAAATATGGTTTTATATACTGCTGCAGTGACTGGTAAAGAATTTCTTCTGACTTGTGTTTGCACGATAATCCTACTGTTATCTAATCTTGTTGAGGATTGTGTTGAATAGGCAGAGGTGGAAGCATTATAACCTGGAATGCAACCACGTGGAGGAGGGTAGCCTCAAAGCTCATTACTCGTGATAATATTACTGCATTCAATGTTTCGACTAATGGAAAACTCCTTGCCTGGTAATAAAATAAAGGGATTTTTTTTTCTCTTGAAAGTGATCTGCTATTTTGACACTCAAAACACTTTAGTCGTGCCTCCTATTTTAATGCCCGTGTTTAGAAAATATCAGATGCCATTAAATAAGAAGTGAAATACCAGCTACCAAGGTGTTCTACCTTTTAGGCTGTTCTATGTCATGTTGCCCATGATTTGCCTGGGCCTTCGTTTAGCTGCAATGTGATATTGGTTACTTAACCGGGTCCGATTATTGAGAGAATAAGACCTATTAAGTGGTTGGAAGAAAACACTCCTCTTTATGCATGGTATATCTTCAAAATTTCAATTCTCCTCCCCCTCTGTCTGTCTCGTCGGTTCATACTTCAGGCTTTCAATAGGTTATTGCCAACTTACTCGGTTACTTTTTCTTTTATTAAATCTCATCTTACCTTTGTGTTTATCAGAAAAATATATTCATGGTTAATTATTTTGAACTGTTTGTCCCTTGTGGAAGTCCAAAAGGTTATCACAAATGAGATCAAGTTGAGACTAAAAAATTGTTTCTGATAGTCCTTTCAACATTATGCCTCGAATAGTAATTTTTCTGTTCCAAATAAACAAAGGAACGTTTTTTCTGTTATTACCCTAGTGGCTTGGCTACCCTTGAATATGCATTACTTTTATATCTGAAAGTGTTGTATTTTAATACATTTGACTAACAGTTTCTGCTTCATTATTGGTGTAGTGGCACAACTCAGGGTGATGTTCTGGTCATAAATTCAACCAGCATGCGAGTTCAACAGATAGTTAAAAAGGCACACCTTGGTTTTGTAACTGCACTGAGCTTTTCTCGCGATTCAAGGTTTTAATCCAATATATCCATTTAACATGATAAGATATCATCATACTTATATCGATTACCAAGGATATTATTCTTCTGAGTACAGGGCTTTGGCTTCCGCATCAATGGACTCGAGTGCTAGGGTGACTGTAATTGAAGAGAAACAGAAAAAAGGTACTTATATCCTTGCTTTCTACTCTGATAATTCAAGTGTATACCATTTCATTTCCGCCATTTGTAAATTGTCACCTCACTGCTCTTGACCTTTATGGACTAGATAAAGAATGATATCTAACCCCACTGCACAATCACTAATATCAGGCTTGTTTAGATACAGCGTGATTTGTTTGAAGGATTTTATGTTGATTGTTCTGGTCGGTCACGGTTGTTAATGGGTCAAGGTACAATGTGCTTGACGTTGCAGATGTGGAACTATTTAACTTAAAAATATTATTAGAAAAAAGTCTGTTTTCTCAAATGTTCTCTCATTTAACTGAAAATGACACAAGGAATAAGAAGAGAGTGATTGAAAAGGGGGAATTGAGATGGCTAGGTGCCTTTAGTGGAGCTGTCTCACCTATTAGGGGGAATTGAGATGGCTAGGTGCTTATTAGTGGAGCTGTCTCACCCTTGTCTACTCCCCACTCCTCCTCCTCTGTGCACCTTCAGTTTTTTTTTTTGTTAGCGAAGGCACTGTCGTGAAGTACTGATTTTGACATTCAAGTTGTCGGCTTTTAGTAATTAGTTACATTGGCTTGTATGTCTATTAACATTGAACTTGGGAAAATGTTATTCATTCATGGTGTATTCAGCAAATGGAGTAAAGGTAATTAGTGAGAAGTCCCAACTTCATATATTGCGTTTTAACCTAAACTTGATATTTAATTTATGTAGTACAATGACTTGTACATAAGAGTAAAAATTTGCACATCGTTAATAAACTAAATTAATCTATAAGCCAACTGAAGCCAGAGGTATCACTAAACCACGATTGATTTTCCCTGCAGGAATGAGCTTGTGGGTCATCATATTCATCTTGCTTATCGCCATTGCTGCATATTTTATCAATGCTGAAATTCTCAAGCTTGAGCTTCCCAGCTTTTCCCATAGTAAATGAAAATCGAGCGATCAAGAAACTTCCATACTCACACAATTTGAATTGGTACTCTAATTTCATCTTCATTAGTATTTATTATATTCAAATTCAAATAAGCAGTGTTCTAATTCTATGTCATAGGTAAAATTCCTTCATTTCTGTTAATGTTCAAAATTGACATCTTCCTGCACCTACTCTCTTAAGTTGGTCGCTTTTCTAATCTTTCCCCTCTCCAACATTAAATAGTGTAATTCACATCCTATGAATATGATTTTTGGATGCTTGTCAAAAGAAATGAATGTGGCTGTCATAAGGATTATCCATAAACTACAAGGTTACTTTCTTCAACCTTACTATGTAATTTTTTATTTCTTTCTAAATCTGGGTGTACATGGTTTAATATCTTTGCTTTTCTTTTAACCAATTGGAAGTGTATTTTGTAAATCTCATAAACATAGGACCCAAAAATTTTAAGAATAAGCTTTGGTATGTATTTCACAACGCTTCTATATGCTATGGGAGACATTGAGAGCTTTACAGGCATGTGACAATAACAGCTAGTGAAGTCGATGCATTTCATTCTAATTAAGGCAACTTTATAAACAATTTACAAAATATAGACTGATCTAGCTTAGTCAGTTTAAACACAGCTCTCAATCAGTCAAAGCATCAGCAACTTCTTCAAACCTCCATACGAGATTGTTAAGTAAATTAAATTAGAAATAAAAATTAAAAGAAACCATACTATAAATTAACCAACAAGAATAGCGCGCGCGCGCACACAAAAGAAAAAAAAAAAGAAAAAAAAAAAGTAATTGGTCATGCTTTGGTAAAGCGATTGAACCACCAACAAGAATGCTCACAAAAAAACCATCCACAAACAACTTGGAAAGAGGAGGTACTAACTTAACACAATGGTGACATTTATATTCAAATGAAAATATCATTCACTATCTTCAATGGATAGCATAAATTGAAAACAATGAGTTTGTACAAGTTGTTGCTATTGTGGTTAGCTTGCTTCTATTACCTATTTTCTTTTCTTCTGTATACGCAGGTTGAAAGCTTCACCAAAACCATGCATTCAAAGAGGGATGTAAGCTTGTTGACTCGCTCCGTAAAAAAGCACGATCACTGACGCTTACTCCGGTAGAGTGAATAACCAACAAGGGCCGAAACAAAAAAGGTCCACAAAACCTGCCATAATCCAAATATTTTTTAGGCTTAAAAAGAGTATTAGTGCTTGTCGAAATGAAATATCGGCAGAAAAGTCCTGTCCTGTCCTGTCTCTTACCGTATTAATTGCGAGCCAACGTTCAAGCCTTCTGATTCTGGACTGCATGTCTTCGATGATCCCTTCCAGTGGAGATGATGCCTCCCTACTAGGGGATGACTCTGAAGCTGTACTACTTCCCTGATCCAATCATGTTTCCACACATTATCAACATTTGCAAAAAGTTTTTTACAGGTTTTTTTCCTCCTTTTAACAAGGAAACTTGAATTTTCATTGATAAAATGAAAAATTACGCAGATAAAAGAAAAAAAATAAAACAATGGAACAAAAACAGCTCAACCAACCAAAGAAACCAACAGAACAGTAAGCATTCAAACCTCAACCACATAATGATAACAGAATTTACACAAAACCGAAGCTCACTACACCCGCACCAAAAAAAAAAAAGTTGAGAGCCGACAAATAATCAAATAAGCGCTACCTAAACAGCAAAACGACCAAAAACCAACGAGGAAGCTTTTTAACTAGTTTTTATAAGATCTGCCTCTCAAAGAGTATATTATGACATCAATAACCCTCTAGATTGGAAAATAAAGGAGTGCAAACCAAAACTGAAAAATATTTGGTTAGTTCAATTCAGATAGACTTTATCGGTTCAATTTTTGTCAGCTCGGTGCCCCTTGCAGTCAGTTTAGTTCGTTTTTGCCAGAAAGTGAGTTTGGGTTTGGTTTCAATGTTGGTTCTGGCCAAAATTCGAACTAAACCAACTTGCTTAAATCTCTAGGTAACACATACTATGCGATGAACAAAATGCATGTTTCAACAATGTTAATTAACATCCACTCATAATAAATTCACTTAAACTTAAAATAAGAACAACCAAAGATCAGCGGATGGAATGTTCCTAAATCTGAGTTGCAATAACAAGGACAGTTTTGGAGGAAAAAAACGGCCTTCATACTAAATATTACTAAATAATAATCGTAGTTTATAGTCTTCTGATAATATTAAGGCTTGAATTATCCAATAAATTCAACATACCTGAGATTGAATAAATTCCACAAGTTCTTGCAGCCTTGCAGCTTGATGATTATGGATTAGGCCAGAACTCCTATTTTCTGGCAAACTTTCCAAAATTATTTGAAGATAGCTCTAAAATAGAAAAGGGAACTGTCAGTTTGAAGTACAAAGAAGAATGTTCTGCTTTCATGCTTGTATCCATTGTAACTCAAATAAAATATTTTGTAAGAAAGAAGATTTGCACAAAATCATATAAAGCTTCCCAGCTAGACTCTTCCCCTTTAAACACTATCAAACCATCATATAAGGAGAGCAAACCAAACCAGATATATTGTTATATTTTTACTATTTGGCATAGCTTTGGATAGCTTTCTTTCCTAATTTTCTAGAACCACAATGGCAAATTCCAAAGATTAATTATAAGTGTAACAATCTACATATGTATTAAAGGATAGCTTTGACTACATTAGATGAAATAACTTCGCATCTTGCTTTCAATCACCAACCCTAGCCGCTGCCATCAAACCTAACATTAGCCACCACCATCGTCGAACCTAGTCGAACCATCGTTGGTTCAATTCGTAATTGTCCTACTGCCATGGACTGGCTGCTTTTGTCCACTGTCCTCATTTGTGAACTCAGCTTCAGCATCCATCCTCATAGGCAATCTTATTCTTTGGGTCTAGTTTGCAAAATCTCTTCATTCTCCTCGATGGGTAAGCTTCGTCAAGTGTGTGTCGTCGCCACTTATGCCATCAACACTGTTTTTTCTCGGCCATTGTTTTCGCCACCATCCATCAGTTTCATAACAGTTCATCTGGCTGCTGGCCAAAGGATTCTAAGCTTCGTTCTTTTTTTTTTTTTGCTTCCGTTACGGTTGAGAGGAGTTACTATGTTGATAATAAGTACTTTAGCATTTGGTTTGAAGATGGTGTGTTATTTGTTCAAGATCTGAAGAACAAGTTGACTATTCCTCTCTGGTTATCTCATTTGCACTGGTTGGAAGGGCTGCTTGTGGATCTTTTGTTTCTTCCATGGTCTATGAACTTTCTCAAGCAAACTAGAGATGATGATGAGATTTTCATATAAAAGTCTAGAGGAATTAGTCATGTACAAAGTTGTTTCTTGTATAAAAAAATGTCACTATCTATAAAATACATTCACGCAGACCTAAAATAAATGCTGGTCCTAATTCTCTGATTTTTCTAAAAGAAAATCAATTTACAACAAATGGAGAAATCCTATAAATCAAAGAACAATGTGCACGTAGTAAAGCAGAACCTTTGTAGTATATGAATCATTCAATTCAAGCATGGAACCAGCTGCCGCAACAGCCTCTTTATCCACCCCTTTTATTTGTAGGTAAGGACAAGGAGCATCTTGTAGATGGTCAACCTCAACTAGAATCTAAAAAGGGACATAAATTTCAAATTAAAAATAGATTAATAAAGGGTTTGCAAACATGATATCTAAAACGACTGAACTAATTAATCAAGATAAGCAAATGCTTTTTCTGTAAGGACCTCTATAACAACCTGGCCTGAATTTTCATAGTAATTCTATTTGGATCTCTAGGCTATCATATGTTTTGTTTGCCTTTGAACCTTGTATAAAATTTATTTTAGTCCTAGTTACTAACTTTTTAAAATTATTTAATATAATCAATACATTGATACGTCTTTGATTCATTTATTTGATTTACAGATTTCTACCAGAAACAAGTGTTCAAAGCCACATGTCAATAATAGGTCAAAGGTCAATTTTAAAAAAGGATTCTAATTTTTGTTAAATAATTTATAAAAATGAATAGTAAGGACAGATTATCTCAAATACAAGGTGTAGTGACTAAAACAAAAAATTCTGAAAGTTGAGGGACTAGAACAGAACAGGTGTGAAAGTTTATTATACTAGTACCTTCCCATCTTGGTATATGTACGCAGATGCTTCAATATAAGCCATGGCTTGATACCTGGCCGCACAAAGGAAAAAAGAAGAGAAAAAAGAAAAAGGAAAACACACACACACACACACACATCATGTTGTATAGATAATAAACGGTAGTAAAACTTTGTTAAAAAATGAATAGTAGTAAAACTATTGTCAGGACAAACTATCAAAGAAGAAAAACAGGAAACAAATAAACAGATATTCATTAACCAGGTAAACAGTCTCGCAACCAAAAGATTTGCATCTTGACTAAAATTATATATTGATTAAAGAACAAAATATTTCAGATCCTTGTTTGATCTCCTAGAGAACCTATCTGAGTGTTACTAATCTCTACATAAGTAAGGTTCCGTATCACACTGGGAGATCATGATAAATATGAGACTCGAGATATTTACAAGAGTTAAAGATTAGATGGGAGCGTGTCATAGATAAAGTCAAGAGTTGGTAGCAGTTAGTTGTATGAAAATTAAGACTAACAGAGAACCTAATTTTGACTTGAGAAGGTGGTATGTAGTAAGCGGAGAGATGAGGCATGCCACCATGCCCAAGCAAAGGCATCTCGAATTGAATATGATTGAGTAGGGATGTGTCTTTGAAAGGTTCATATTTACTTTTATGTAAAGGAAATAAACCTTTCCTTGATATTATATTATGAAAGAATGTAAGAAAAATTACAAACAATTCATTAGGGGCTCATCAAAACATCTCAAAAAACTACAATTTAAAAAAAAAAAAAGAAAAAAAAAGAAATATATATATATATAGATTCTTTTTAGTGAATAACCAAAAATTTAATTGTGAAAAAATGAAAAAGAATACAAAGGCATACAAAAACATGAGAGTCCACAAAAAGGAAAAGAAAAAGGGAGGAAAACTAAAGAAAGAGCTTACAGTCGAGCAAAATTAAGATCTAACCAATAATTATAAAGAGGTATCCATGGAGTCCCGTACAGACACGTTTGTTAGCGAGTGAATGTGATCCCTAACTTTTAGTTAACCGTTAACCATTTTTTGTTAGATAACTATTTTTACGTTAAACCCACACAATTGAAGTAAGTGGGAAATACACGTCCAGTGGAAGAGCGTTAGTTAAGTTGCCATTTACTTTTCCTATTTTAGGATAATTTGTTATTTAAATATCCCAACTAACAAATGTAATCATCCAGTCTTCAGCAAATCTCTCGGTTTTTTTCGTCGACATTTTCCTCCCAATTGCCAGAAGTCAACAAGTGAGAGTCTGGTTGAAGTCATCGGTGGTATATCATTGCGGAGGAGCCAACTTTATCAACAGTTGAATAGCTCAAGTGGTTAGAGCGTCGACCTAACAACACACAGGTCTCAGGTTGAGTAGAAGAAAATACAAAACGCGAAAATACACACATCGTGTGGGGTCCATCTCGGGCAGGCTCACTCACTCCTCCACGCCGCCGTCGTGTGCCGGCATCTCCATCACCGCCACAAAGAGGCCGACGCCGTGATGACGGGCGTCAAATTGTCGTTGAGCGAGTGATCAGGGAGACGACGACCTCAGTACCCGATGCTGACAAGGTCCAACTACAGGCGCAACCTACAGGCACAAGGGTTATGGCACGCTGTCGAGCCAGAGGAAGAGTACCGGGAGGATCGGTTGGCATTCGCCGCCATATTTTACGGTCTGTGCCCCCAGAGATGCTGACGTCTCTCTCCACCAAGCGCACCGCGCAATCAGCCTGGGAGGAAATCAAATCCCGTCGGGTTGGTGTGCAGCGAGTGCGGGAATCCAACATCGAGCAGCTGCGGAAGGAGCTCTGGGAGATCCGCTTTAAGGACCGGCGAATCCATCGATGATTTTTCAATGCGGATCACGGGGTCGTCCCTGATCACCTCGAGCAAGTCGCGATTTCAATCGACATTACTTGATGTGAACGACCTAACAATGGAAGAGGTGACCGAAAGACTACGTAATGTCGAGCAGCGGAAGAAGAATGCCGCTTCAGCTGTCGACAAGGAGGGTCGTCTACTCCTCATAGAGGAGAAATGACTTGCATGCCTAAAGCTCCGCGACAACACCGACGAGAGCAACGGGTCCTTCAGCCGCAAAGGCGGTAAGAAGCTATGGAAATCTCGCAGGTGCATGCGCAGGAAAGAGGCAGATCAAAAGGAGTCGACTGACGACGGTCCAATCCAGTGCTTGTACTGTGGGAAGAGAGGTCACCTAAGCAAGAATTGCTGGAACAAGCTCAGGAGCAAGGAGACGGCCGAGAAGGCCCATGTGGCTCAATCCGAGGAGGATGAGCCGGCTCTTTTCATGGTGAGTGCATCAGTCCTACCTGTCCCTAAAGGCATCGGCTGAGGAGCCAATTCAACTAAAGGAGGAGCGAATGTTCGCTCAGATCGGCGGGACGAGCAATAAGAGCACCGACGATGGGTCCTCGACACAGGGGCGACAAACCATATGACCGGGGCCAAGTTTGCGTTCTCCGAGCTCGACTCAGGGATTCGCGGGACGGTTAAGTTCAGCGATGGCTCCGTCGTCAAGATCGAAGGGGGTGGCACCATCCTGTTCATCGGCAAGGGAGGCGAGCACTACAAGCTGACCGACATCTACTTCATCCCGAGGCTTAAGGCTAACCTTGTGAGCCTGGGTCAACTCGATGAGGCCGGCTACCACATTTCCATCAAGCACAGGCTACTCAAGATCCGCGATGATCGACGACGGTTGCTCACACAAGTTCGGTGCACGACAAATCGTCTTTACATCCCGGGGTTGGAGATAAAGCAACCAGTCAGCTTCTCGGCCAGGACCAAAGAAGTATCTTGGAGGTGGCACGCAAGGTACGGACACCTAAATCACAACCTCCCAATTGCCCGTCAACAACGTACAACGTTGAACCTAATAAGAGGTCACATTCCCTCCAAGATCTCTCAATCCCATTGAAAGCACTGTTATTTCTATCTCCCACAAACCTCACACAACAACACACACACCTCAACCTGACAAGGAAAGTGAAAAATGAACTTCTCGATCATCTCTCTGCAATCCCTGTCTAGACAAGCTGAAGCCAAACGCCTCAAAGAAACATCTTAAATCACAACTCCATGATCAACGTCCTCAGCTGCCCTCTTGCAAAGAATACAACAGAATAGCCCAACTAAATTGGACAGCTTTCTCAAGACTTGATCCAAGGTGTTAACCCTTTTATGGAGAACCTGCCACATAAAGAACTTAACCCTCTTTCAAATATTCACCATCCACAAGTGAAAGACGCAACTTGTGGGAGAGGGATTGACGAAGCAAAGAAAGAAGGATTTGCAAGAAAAGCCTTAGACCAATAAAGACTCCACAAACGAGTATCCCTTCCACCAGCTTAAAATGAAACTCCCCCACCAATGGAAGGAGGGCAACAACATCCAACGTTTCTTTATTAAACAAAGGACGCTAAAGCCCCAGAATAGGCTAGAGCGGTCTGAATGTTAGGCAACACATCAGCCACTGAGTAGTTCATCATCGAAAATAAGTGACCAGACCCAATTCTAGCCCCTTTAAATAAAAGATTAACCGACTTGTTAAACAAGTCAATTAAAAGCCAATATTGAATGGTAAACAAGTTGGTGATGAGGTTGTTTTGTGAGTTATTCTTTGTCTTATTTTATTTGATTGGAGCCCCTTTCTTTAGTGGAGTTCCCCTTTGTGGGCTTGGTTTTTTTGGATGTTAGTGTAATCTTTCATTTTTTTCAATGAAAGTTTAGTTTTTATCCAAAAAAAAAAAAAAAAAGAAAAAAAACTGAAGGATGAACAGAATAATCTTATAACAATTTGCATAAGTTGATCCTAATTCAAAAGATTTGGTGCAAGATCTTAAAACTGAAGGCTCATGGTTCTCTAGCTTACCCCAGATTAAGAAGGCCAGCAACTGTACTAATACTAATGTCAAAGTCCACCTTCGGTTGAATGATGAAATTCCCTTCTCTTATAGGCTACAATAAGATTCAGGGAAAAAATAAAAAACATAGATCACATCAAATTCATAAATGAGCATGGGATGGTCAAGTTGAAGAAAATTATGTAAACTGTAACCAACCTCCCGTATCAACAATGCAAATCGGCCTTCACATATTCTAACTCGTATACAATCACTCTCTGTTAACTGCCCATTTGTAGGAATTCCTGGAAGCCTCAAATATATGTCGATGAAATTTTGTATAGAACTACAGACCTTTGATGATTCAAGAATTTTGACTATATCTTGATAAGCCACCTGTAATGAAATAAGAAACAAAAAAGTTTATCAAGCTCAAGGTTTTCACAAATACAAAGTCCATGTCCAGAAAAGCTCTCACCTGCTTGTTACTCTTCAGCACAAATAGAGAGCTCTCAGGAGAAAGCACAGGATCAAAGTCATTCCGTATTTTGAGCTGTATAAAAGAAAGTAAACAATGTGGCATCATTATAGATATTGTGAACCACTACCAAGCCAAAACAATATGCTTTTTATCATCACGTAAAGATGCTTACTGCATAAGATGTATTTTCAAAAAGGGGCCAAAATAGTTGCATAATCAGCACAATTCATGGAAATTTTAACATGAAAAGTGAGTGGAGTAAAATGTTGATACGTAAGAGGTCCAGTCCTAATAAAGCCAACAGTTCCCAATCTGGTATCTAGCAGAAACATAGTAGTGGCCACAATTAGTTACTAGTTTCTATTTGGTGTTTGTTGCTATCCAAAAATTATTTTTGACACAAATTTATTTATTTATTTGTTGGTTTTCGTTATCCAAATATTATTCTTTCAGATTCATTAAAGGACAAAAATGTTCAAATGCACATCAAATCTCAAAAACAAGCGATTTGGTTTAAGTTAGCAAAACCTGCGAGTATAATAGGCAAGAGGCATTAAAATAATCCTCAACATAAGAAATTGGATTAATCTTAGGTGACTTTATGTTTACTAACATGCGCGTGAACAAGATGTGGTTCAATGTGCTGCTGGAACATAGGGAAAACTGTCATCATTATGTCATTTTGTGACATGAAACACCCTGCTTTGCATTTATCTCTTTGGACTCGAGAAATCAGATGTGAATGAACACCTCCAACCTGTTTCACAAAAATAAACAAAATGGAAATTAGAGAAATGTGAACCTAGAGGAATATTTGAAGCATACAGAGTCAGACATTAGAAAATAATCAACTGATTAAAACTATGATAATAAACCATAAAAATGTAGTTTTCCATTCTTACAACAGCAATCCACAGGTCAAGTGATTTCCTGATGTCCGGATGTAAAGCATATACTCCTTCAAAAATGATCTGGTACAAAAAATAAAATAAGTCCTATCAACTCAAAAAACCAAGAGTTGATAGTTGCCAACAAAATTTATTTAGTTCTCACTTATGAACTATAGGAACTGTCAGCTTCAAAAGAAAATGCTCTGACCGTACTTATCAAGCCTAGTATATAAAGTACTTTACCCTTCTATAATAAAATGGGAATAAGAATGCTAATGAGAAGAATAGCTATTATCTCAAAGGTATTTACTGCAGTGAGTTCGAGCATCTTCATCGCATAAAAACAGTTAAATATCATAACCATTAATTTCATATTTACAAGAAAAATTGTCAGTACAGAAAAGGAGAATAATACGGGTCTTCGGAAGAACAATTTGGTAATGGAACAAAAAATATGCATCACAAAAATTGTAGTTCACATCCCAAGTCATGACTATTAATTTTGAAATTTCACTAAGTTAGTTTTTTGAAGTCTATGTCTTCTCCACGCCCGAACTCTAGAAACATTAAGAGTTTTCCTTATTAAGCTCACTTGAGAGAAAATGTCTCGAAAATGTTACTCAAAGACTACAGGCCTTAACCAACAGCACTGCCCCTTGGTGGATTAGGTTCGTTCTTTCTTTTGAAGGTCAGTTCTGTTATTTTCCATCTCACAACAATAATAAGTGATGCATTTGACACACAACTTTGTAATCTTTTTCTCTATATATGCAGAACGTGCCCAAATAATATCTCCTTTATAAAACATCATGGGTAAAAATTAAACATATGCTGTAAGGTCAACAGAGCTCAGTGAACTTCATTACAAACCATGTTACAAGGGAAGGCTCAATGGAAAATTTCGTTGATGATTAGAATTCAAACTGCAAGTTTTTCCACTTCATAAAAAATAGACATAAGCAGTACTATATCCTTCTATTCATTGTAACTCGTCTATATCCTTCTACTCATTGGGACTCGTCATTTCTACACAGGAATTGTATAGGAGCTAAGATTCCTTAAAAAGAAAATCGGTAGGGGAAATAGATATATAAATAATTAATGAAAGCTAATTAACTAAGCATAAAAACAATTCAAGAAAATCATTCACTCTATTGATTTTCTATTATTTCTTTTCTTTTACATCACCAAATCCATGATTGATGGAAGCCCTTACTCAGGAACCGTCCCTTGCTATCCCTTTCCAAACCTTTTATATTCATTTAAAGTTAAGAGAAAAGTGAAATAACAGACCACTCCACAATCTTCAGAAACTTCAAGATCCTTAAAACCACTTCGAGCACCAGTCTCCAGGTCAAATACCGGTACTTTTGTTCTTCGACCATTTCTCATGTCATCAATATTCTGAAAATGCATAATAAAAATAACAAGCGTAAGACAACTACAACAATGATTTGTGACTGTATCTTCATATGTAATTTTGGTCATGGCTAACTCATATAATGCTCTTCCTTGAGAAACCTCAGTGAGTTTTTCCTTTTCTAGCCATTAGTTATTTATTCAATCTTTGAAAAGATGCATTTGAAAAAGGATAAATATGAGTTCACAAAGAAGCTACATACTGCAGCTGTTTAAAGGATATAAATAGCAATAAAATGACCACTTCGGACGAAATCAGAAAACACACGCATCTTCAACCTTGGACAGCAGCGGCAGATCAAGCGTGCTGAAATCATCATACTTGAAATCCTTCACTTGCTCCGATTTGTAATAACTCTCGAGAGAAATTACTTCACATCCAACAATATTAGCCATTTTATGAGCTAAACTAGTCTTCCCTGACCCACTTGGACCACCTGAAACAGTAGCATCGGGAATGAAGAATAGTTGAATAACTTATGGGAAGTATAAGATTCAATAGTAACTCAGTTGTACGAAATGAACGTAACTTAAAATCTGGGTTATTTCTCATCAACTTGAGGCTAAGATGTTGATACATGGGCGGAAGTAGGCGATGAAATTTACTTGGTATATAAGGTTTTCTTAGTTAGTTATGTGGGATAGTTAGCATTTCCTAACAATTCTTCCTGAAAAAACGGAACTTTCACTAAGAAAAATATAAGAATATAAGGACATACAAAAAACAAAGGTAAAAAAAAAAAAAAAAAAAAAAAAAAAAAAAAAAAAAAAAAAAAAAGAAACCCAAAGCTAATTATAAGAACGCAACTCAATCCATTGACAGCCCACAAAGACAAGTAATCTAATCACCTCACAGAACTCCTTAATCGATTTCTCAACCCCTTTACAGAATAGATATTCCATTATATAAAGGGGCAGTGAAGGGAGAATAATTAGGGTTAGAATGTGAAGGGGTGGTAGCTCCGTCAAAAAGTTATCAACCTCGTTCTTGATCTATATATACTAGTTTCCATTGCCAGGTTGTCACAGACAATACGATCTGCTGTTAGCTATGTTTTCAAGCTAGAAGGTAGTCGAGTTGGAATCTTCTCAAGGAGTTTCATGTTAACTTCAAAAATCCAATAGGCGTTATAGCATGTTAACTTTTTATTGCTTAAAAGCAGAAGGCTACAAAAAAAAATTTGGTTTTCGAACTTTTCATGAAAGTAACAGTATAGTCTCGTAACATGAGATGATAACGATTCAGTCCATGTACTATTAAATTTGTAACAATTTAGTCTTTGAAGTTTAACATACAACAATTTAGTATCACTACTTCCAAATTTGTAACAACTTAATCCCTACTTCAAAAACTCTCATTCATATATAATGTAACAATTTAGTGTTTATAATTTATGAACATATTTAGTCTCTAATCAGTTTATCATTCTACATATATAAGAAATTCTATTGAATCTTAATAATATATTTCAAACTAGGGACTAAATGTTGCAAATTTTAAAATATGGAGACTAAATTGTTACATATTAATAAAAATGAAAGAATACGAGGGAATATAAAAAACTAGAAGGACCAAATTGTTACAGAGTTTTGAGTACAAATTTGATCTTCCATTGAGAAAATGAAAGAATACAAGGGCACATAAGAAAACAAATTCAAACAAAAGGCACAAAACAAATTACAAAAATAGAACCCAAGACCAAGATCATAATTACACAAAGGCCTAATGACCAAAACTAGAAGGACTAAATTGTCACAAAGTTGCAAGGACTAGATCATTATAAACTATAAACTAAACTTCAGGGAGTAAATTTTAACTTTATGAAAGCTCAAGGACCCAAAGACAGAAACACAACCATGATCTGAATAAAATTACCTCATGAACACGAAAAAATTAAAGGGAATGACAAAATATCTACTAAGATAATAAGTATGTCATACCAATTCCAACAATAACAGGAAGATCTTTATTCTCCAATAACGCCTGAAACAATACCAAACCTGCAGTTAATGCGGACAGTAATATGAAGTCCTAAACTGTTCTCTACCAACTCATATAGCATTACTACCTGAATCGCTTGAACAGCTAAAAGCAAACCTCTATCCAGGTCACATGAATCAGGCATTGGAGCAAGCCTCATATAGTCCCTGAAAGAGGCAGGATCTGTGGTTGCTTCATGAGAGTAATCTAAACATGTATCATTCTAATAGAACACCCGTACAAATTTGATCATATAAATGCTAAAACTTAAGGAAATATACCAGTCGTTAAACTATCAGATCGGGGAGGAATAATAAATTGCCATGTTGCAACTACTGGTTCCATTTGAGATTTTGTTGGAGATCGAGTCCATGGCTGAGAAAGATCCTCAAGTCGAGAAACAGGGTTTGAAGTAACACGGATAGGCCTTGGAGCAATGACAACCTTTTCTTGGTTATTAGCCACAGATGTATTTGGTAAAAGTGGAGGGGTATTTAATCGTGGTACACCTGCAGGAGAGGTTACTAAAAATAAGATTTGAAAAAAAAAAAAAAAAGAACTAAATTTGAAAAAAATGAAGAAAACAACAAAAAACAATAGTGTTTAAAGGGATGCACAAGTATGCCTTATAGAAAATAACCCCCCGGCCAAAAGAAATTCAGAGAAAGCAAGATAACCTGAAACTAAAGAGATGGAATGAGAAAGAAAGAGAGAGAGGGAAAAGAAAAGAAAAGGATAGCAGAGCAAGGAATACTAGGGTCCACATTTGAAGCTTGTCGTTTCTACCTTTTCTTTCAAGAATCATCTCCAGGTATGACTTTGTAATCCAAGATCCTCTGATACCCATCCTCAACACTTCTTCTCCGACTGTCTAAAAAGGAAAGGAAAAGAGAAAGGAGAAGCCATGAAATGAAAAACATGTCCGCTATCAGTATACATGTAATACTTGCCACCACTAATCCTTCATAGACTAATTCACCCAAAACTATGAATATAGCAAGAAGGATTTTATCATGAAAAATGGAATAAGATAGATGCAATCAGAGAGAGAGAGAGAGCATGGTTCTAATCTGAAAATGGTTTGAACAGTCAGACTACACTAAAAGGTGGTGGCAATACCAAAACCAGCCTACAAGGGAAAATAAATAGGACTTATAAAAGGATAATCAGTGCCTACTTTTCGATTTGAGCTTCTCAGCACCATGAATGTCTCACCAAGAGAATCAATTGTTTCAAGCGACACAGAAACATTGCCCTTATTTACTGATATAGAAGCCCTTTTATAACCAACAACTACTGTATACCCCAAGTCCAGCAAACCACCTAAAGTCATCCGTCCAACCTGCTCAATTTAAGATAGAACAAGTAAAATCAACTGAAGTGTGAAGGGATCTATAAGCAACAAAATAATATATCTATAGATGCTAACTTCTAAGTTCTAAAACAAAGGCAAAGGATATAATTGTTAAATCGATGAGTTATGGTAAATTTAATTATATTAATACTCTAACATTTCCTCTCGCTTATAGACCTAAAAATTTGTAAAAGGCTCAAGCTCCTACTCAGATACCAACTTAGTTTTTGGAAGAGTTAAAAATGATTGTATTTCTTCTACATACTGAATCAAATACAAGATCTTATATAGAAAAAAGACCATCTACCTATAAGGAAAAAATATTAGTAATATAAATAATAAATACAGACATACTACACAACCAATATCACAAAAGATATAATAAAAAAAAATTAAATAAAGAAATGCTAAATGGTAAATACTATATGACAAATACATGAAGGGATCTGCCTTTTACAGGCTTCCAAGGTTCAATATTTTCCAACCATACTGTGTGCATCTTAAAAACCATACTATCCTCAAGGTTAAACATCCCACTCCTTGCATAAATGTCATAATCATTTTGAACTCCACCAAAGAGGTCCCCTACAAATTTATCCCTTTCTGTACCAAGACAAATTTGCCTATGTATAACTAATGCAGAAGACTTACAGAGTAGTCAAAACAACATTGTCACGGCCATAAACAATTCAGAGAGTTATTAATAATTAAGCAAAAGGTAGCAGGAGTTTTGCTATCTTCTATTAATCCCTTGGCCATTTGTTAATGACTAGGCAATTTTTTGAAGATAAATCAATTCGTTTCAATCTTGTATTAATGGAACACAAAACACCAACCCAATCTCGACAGAAAAAAAAAAAAAACAAACTTATGGCAACTACATCAAAAACCGAGATTCTTTGATGTTAACGCACATTTTAACAGGTTAGTGTGAGAACCCTAAATAAACTAGCAATCAAGATTTAAATTTTTTTTTACTCGACTTGTAAAAGTAAACAAAAAAAGGAATCCACCTCGAATCAAAATTGCTAAGCTACCTATTAGTGATGAGTATTCGAAGAATTTATTGCTGATAAGTATTTTGAAGATAATTGCAAACAACATGCACGCAAACACGAGCAAAGAAAGTAGTGAAATGTTATAGCAAACTCTGGTAAGGCAATATTGCTATTTGATATTATTCCAATGATTAATGGATCACTATAAAACAAATCTAGTGCTTCATCTTATGAATAAGATACGTTACCTCAAATTCAGCTTTAGGTCTGATGATAAAATTTTTGTCGACTATCCTCTGATCACCAAGTGATAGATAGTACTTAATACCAGATTGTCGCACTTTAATCCAGTCATTTATGCGCGCTTCTTCACTTGCAGATGGAGGCCTAAGATACATCTCAATAAAACTGGAATCTAAACAAAATTAAGCACTGAAACCAACCCAATATTGACAAGTAGCAACTTGAAATAAATATGTACTGATAGACCTACTTGTCTGTATGCGGTTGATTTCCTTTAAAAAGATGAGCAGAATCTACATCTGGGAACTGTCAGAAAAGACGACAGTTTTAGAGTAAGTGAGCATGCATATGATAACTGTTGCCCACGTTGAGGAACTTAAAATCATGGCAAGGTCATAACGGTTTGTTTGAATAAGGAATAAGAAGAAGAAAAAAAAACTTAATATATTCCTTTCTACGGGACATTAGAAAGTACGAAGAATTTATTAAGATTCTATTTTTTTATAGGAAACCAAACAATTTCAGAATTAAAAGGAAAAAAAGTATTTTCCAAACTATTGGAAATTCTGCTGTTCTTGTCAAGCCATAGATTCCAAAAAAAAAAGAATTTATAAGAAACAAACGAACATATAATGCTCAAAAGATATACAGAAGGTTTAGGGTTACAGAATGGGAGATGAGAAATCCCCACTAAGCCAAAGGGTTACAGAATGGGCTCCTGATTGACCACAACATGGACAAGATCATAATTACAAGAAGAATTAGAGAGAAAACATCAGATGGAGACAAAGCGTAAATAGGTTTGTGTTCCTCTTCCAAAGGCCTATCTCACCCCCTTTTTCTTAATAGTCAGATAGGTTGCCCTTTTCTCCTAGGAAAAAAATTTGTTCCCTCAGCTATGACAAAAAAGAAACTAGGGTCAGGCACCACCATAGCATCAACTCACCCGTTTATTTATAAATAGAGAGCAATCATAGTACGATAGAGACAAGTAAGATTTTAACTAACTTCTGTTAAACCAAGATATTTTTGACCTTTGTTTTCATTAACTTTCTTCCTGGGACAATCAGTTTAGTCATTCCTATTGGAGAGGTGAAGGAGCCGAAGCCACTTTCCTGAGGAACACGCTTTTTCGAAAGCGATGGTATGATTGCTGAAACTCGAATTCGCAAGGAATTCTATCCCATTGGCTTTGAGGCTACAAGATTTCTCTTCGAAGGCCCTCTGGTTTAAAGTGAAGCCAAAGTATCTTCCTTGACATGTATTAAAAAAATTTCAAAGTATCAAGCTAATCTTGCATGACGACAAAATCAGAGCATTCGTTTTTTGACAAAACTACTCTAAAACAAATTTATACCTTGGGAAAACGAAACATGAAAACATCCTTTGCATAAGATTAGGGGGCAAAACAGTAGAATAATCAATCCCATCTTTGCTATACAAAAATAGGTTTTGTTAGCATAAACCAAAAGGATTAGTACAGACCTCACTTCTACATTTCAGCTTGTATATTGCTTCCCTAAATGATGAGACAAAGCTGTTGTTAATTCTTATCTGCAATATTAAAACACAAATATAATTGTAAAGCTGATGTTTCAGATACAATAACAGAGATAAGTCGATATACCAACCTGGGCATGATGGAGGTCTGGCTCTATGTGCTTTCTAAACAAAGGAAATATGCTATCAATAAGGTAATCCAATGAACACGAATCTCCAATATCATGCCGAACTTTGAAGAGAAGGTTAAAATGAACTCCGCCAACCTAATTTGCCAAAAATAAATCAATAAACTGCTACTTCAACATCTTATTACTAAAAGAAACATCAAAAGGGCTACAGTCTTCCCTAGAGCACATTAGTGAATCTTATATCATAATTTTATCTTTGATATGAAAACATCCATGTGACCAGTAGATTGGAAACTTCTCAAAAAAAGTTGCATACAAAAATTCACATTCACCCCATACATTAGAAATGAAGAATAGAATAAGAAGTTACCACTGCAACCCGAATATCTAGCAAAGAACGTAATTTTGCATGTAATGCGTAGGTTCCATCGATGATTACCTATACAAAAAATGCAGAGAAATCAATCCAAAATAATCAATACATCACACAAGCCAAAGTAATCACCACTTACCACCCCAGACGAAGCACTCTTTATTACTTTTGAACTGACCCGTTTCTTCAGATGAAAGTCAAAAACTGGGATCATGGTGTCTTTTCCATTTGTCAAATCCTGCGAACAGAATTGTAGAGCCCATTCATAAATATTGACTGGAAAAGTAGGGACATTGTAAAACATTAAGTTTCTGGAAACTAATATTAAAAACTTAATAGAGCCAAGTTGGGCAGACATATAAAAAATAATAATAATAATAAAGAAAAAAAACCTCAAGATTCTGCACTAGAAGGTCAAAGTCTATAGAATCCAAATCATTCCCCTCGTCAACTCCATCACGATAATTTTCCATCGATATAACATTACAGCCAATTACAGATGCCACTTTCTCTGCTAAGCTTCAACAAAACCACATACATGACATATCAGAGCAATTGAAAGATGGTAAGTAAACCCTAACCAATGTTTTCTCACCAGGGTGAAAAAGAAGGGGAAAAAAAATGTTATACCTGGTTTTACCAGAACCGCTTGGACCACCAATTCCAACTGTTACAAGTCCATCTTTCTTCTCTCTAAGTTCTTGGATGGATTTTACTAATAGATAATATCCATGATCGAAAGACTGCATATGTCAATTCAGAAATGATTAACCTCATTCACAAGGTTTCAGAGTGTATCATTAGATACATATTAGTGGACTCACAGAATTAGCAGAACTATCCTTTCCCAATAATGTATGACAGCGAGATACAAACAGACATAGTTGAGGATAAATACAAAGAACCAGCCTGAGCATACTCATCTCATCATACTATATCCTCAACTAAAATGTCAAAGGTTAAAAAATTCCTCCCCAAGTGAACGAGAAAGTCGAAGTTACCAGTTTACAATGTGCTTTGCATGACGAAAATTATGAAGAATAACCAGCATCAATTCAGCACAGCACTAAACCAGTATACACAAACCCACAAACACACAAATAATAATAAGAAAGAAAAAAAAAAGTGGAATTTTAGAGATTACCAAGAACACCCCATACAAAAATAGAATCAAAGAAAAAATCCCAGTCCAATTCGCTCGAATCAGTAACAAAACAGTCATACAAGTCAACAAAAACCAGAATTCAGGCGATTAATCAAACACACCACATGTAGCGGCAGTGATTGAAGGATGGAGGAGGAAGAGGTGGAAGTGGAGGGCTGTTTTTGGTAGAAATCTCTGCCTTCTTGGAGAACCCGCTGGACCACCTCGTCATCCATTTTCGATCGGCGGAGAAAAAAGATGTCCCAATTCCCAAAAACGTCAGCAAGTACTTATACGAGGGGCTTGCGTGTTGAAGAAGCCAATCAAATTGAAGAACAGAAACGAATTCGAGAGACGAGAAAATGGACACGGAAAATCGTAAAGAAGAAAAAGGGATTGGTGCCGGACATGATTGTCAAGCTTTACGCCTTTCAATTCTGCCTCCGAATCTTTTCGCGGAGTACGCCTCCCGCTCTGGTTTTTGCTTCCTACATTATTATGTATATGATCAATTTTTTTTTGTAAATGGTAAAGCAAACACAACATATCTCACTTCATTTCCCATCATCGTTCCAAGTAAATTTTGTTAGCTTAAGCTTTTCGATCCAAAGAAATTCCATTCCAAATTTAGATGAGTACTACAATACCCTAAAAAAATTTAGAAACTTTAGGCTTAAAGTTTTCCATTAAAAAAACATTTTTACATGGGTTCAAATAAATCATTATACTCGAAGGAAAATAGTTGTTATATACAACTTTTTCATTTGTATTTTACTCATGATTCATGATTTTACAGTACAACTTCTCTGTTCACTTCTTTGATTTCAACCTTGCTTTAGAATTGTCTCCGTCCATCTCCATTGCTCGCACCAGCTTCAATTGAACAACGGTGGGTGAGATTGTTGGATTTAGCTTTTAATCCATGGTCGATTCCACTTCCTCATCCTCAGATTGTTCTTGATTGCAGCATCATCTGATTGTGGTCGTAGCTTCGTGGAGGTAGTCACAATTAGGTCGCCGCTGAATTTTTTTATAATTTAGTCCAACTACTGTTTACCATTGTGAACTATCTACAATAGTTAACTTTATTGTTTTAAGCTGTAAGATAGATTAATCTAGCAATGTGAGAAGGGCTGAATTCAAGAAGTCAATAATATTATTTTAATTATCTTTAATGCCTAAAACAAAAATTTATGGCCATTAGCTTTAAAAAAAAAAAATAATATATAAGAATGTTTAATTTTAATTTAGTGACACAACACACCAACTAATTTATTCCAACCCCCCGCCACCTAAGATTATGCCAACCACAAGTTGAATAAAGAAAAATATAAACAAAAAACCCCGCAACCAATTAAATATGACTAATAGCAGTTATTGTTTCCAAAAGAATCCAAGTATTTTTTAAATTATTCCAAGTTTTTTAACCATTTCAAATTTATAATTTTTTTTATTAGGATTAATAAATTTATAAATAGTTGCTCAAAATATATGCATGGGTCATACTTTCCAAATAAACTTGAGAAAATTAAATAATCATTCACTAAAAATAGTGTCCCGGGTGATCAATAAACTTTAAAATAAAGCCAATATTTATTTTTTCTTTGATTTGGTGTCTTAATACTTTGTTACACATTTACATATTGCTTTTTTGCAGTTTTTTTTAAATAATAATTTTTCTTTAGCCATTAATAATTTTTTATATAAAAATAAAATGGATTAAACATTTTTGTATGGAGGTAGCTTAAAGGTTATAGATATGCATACATTTAATATATATATTAAAGTTTCAAATCTACATACTTTATTTTATACTTTATTTGTCGTAATAAAAAGTTATAATTATTTGAAAATTGTTTTAAAGAACAAATTCTTAAATTACCATTTCCAGGGTTTGATAGGATTTTTTGAGAGAGCCTAATTTTATTATTTTTTTCAAAAGAAGTATCTTTCCAAGTTCTCTAATTCACATTAATTTTTTTTTTTCTTTGGTAATAAAGTGGTTAGGGAGACGTACAAGCATAAAAAATTCCGTAATGAAATGTATGAAAGTATTATGTACATCATGACCATGTTACATAATTTAAAAAGCGGGATCTCATGCATGTTACATGAGTATGTTATTTACGAATACATACACTTTGATATGATATGCGCTCCTTTCTTTTTGTTAGTTTTCAACCGCGTGTGTATGCACTAGCCTATAGCTAAACCTAGAGGTCTGTATGAGTCCGCCTAATAAATTCAGACAGATGGAACGTTCCTGTTTTCCATTCGGAAGGAATAACAAACATGTCTCTCTACCTCCACCTCGTACGTATTGTTCTGTAATGTTCTAAAGAAACATTCTTTTTTTTTAAAAAAAAAAAAAAAAAAAAAAAAAAGTTATTCGAAAAAGCAGCTACTTTTTTGTTTTAACTGGAAGCAATCGTGCAGGATACCTGAAGAGCAAGAAAGAAGAGTTGAGGAGTGGGCGTATAAATAGGGGAAGGCATGGGGCATAGTTGTTTGTGGGTTTGTTTGAGTAAGGCAATCAAGCTATACATAGGATAGTCCTGAAACCATGCCTCTTGTTGAAGAGCTTTCGAGGGAAGTAGAAATAAAGGCAGCTGCAACTGAATTCTACAACATCTTCAGACACCATTCTTTCAATCTCCCAAATATTTCTCAGTCCATCCAGAAAGTTGAAGTTCACGATTCCATCACGTTCTGGTATTACACAGTCGGTATGCCTACATACATACATACATACACACTCACTTTTCTTTTCACTTCTTTTATACCATATTCTAAACCATTCATCTCCTCTTGTTTTGCTATGTGGTTGGCTAAGATGGTGAAGCTGAAATTTACAAAGAACGAGAGGAATTCGACGATAACGACCTACTCATATCCATGATTGGAGTGGGAGGAGATATGTTCAAGTATTACAAGGCCTTTGACGTTATTTTTCAAGTTCTACCAAAGGGACCTAAACTTAGCTCGGTAGTTTTGCGCATGAAATATGAGAAACTTGACCATAACTCTCCTAATCCAGACAAGTACGTTGGATTCTTGAACAACTTGATCAAGGACATTGAATCCCACCTTAAAGATAAATAAACCTCTATATGTCTCTATTCGAGCTTCATCTCATTCATATTATAATATGATTGAGTATGTTGTGTCTTAGTTGTGTTTTTGCTCCCAATCTACATATCTTCTAGACTTGATGTGTATGTTTGTACTTATTACCTATGGTTCTCTATGTTTGTGAGGATTTTCTATAAACTAAATAAGTATCCTCATGCAGACTAGATTCTCGTGTATTCTCTCAGTTATATAATAAAATGTTATCTTTTGATATGCTACCGTGACATCTTGCTTATCAAAGAACTCAAATCACGATCCGTTATTACTAACGCATACTAATTTTAAGAAAAATAAATGTAAACAAAAAGAATATATATATATATTTATAGTAGTATAGAAAATAAAGGAGAACAACCAATATTACATATATTCACATAAATATGTTAGAACAAAATAAATAGGCATACGGTTGTCAATATTTGATTGATGACTATCTTAGATATTACATATCTTTGGGTCTATCTTAGATATTACGTATCTTTCGGTTATACTTATGGCCTACCAGAGATGTGAATTACTGGGTGGGGTCAAGTAATCGAATTCATCTCAGTCGAGGGAGTTAACACTGCATCCGTACACAAAATATGTAAATATGTAAATATGTAAATATGTAAATATGTGAAAAGCATAGAGAGTTCTCTTGCAAGACAAATTAAAATTTCATGGTGTCGAAGTTATAAGTTCAAAGAACCATTTAAAACTTTGTTTCCTTTTGCCATGCTTGAATTCAACGATGGGCAAGACTGAGAATAATCTGGCAATCCAGCTCCTTCTTGAAAAAATTCCAGCAATTTCAAGAGTGGAATTGAAAACATAAACAAGAACCATAACGAGAAGAAGAGTTGTTAAAACGTTGGAAAGAGATTGTGGAGAGTTCGATTCTCTTTTCTTCTTGATAATGATCATGGATCAGTTTTCAAGGAAATTTGTCAAACTTCTTGCAGATGGTTTATCATCTATTTACTCGGATTATTCTTACAAATTATTGTGGATCCAAAAATCGAGAAGAAAGAAGAACCATACCAAATTGAGATTTTTTGTCCAAAGATAGCATCTTCACTGGAAATTAATAAATTATTCTTATCATCATCAACAATGAAGAGATAGCAGAAGTTAACAATAATTACAAAACTTTAGGTCTTTTGAAAAATAGCTCAACAAATCTTTAGATTCGATTAACAGAAAAAGGAATACAGTAAGTTACACAATAAACAATGGTGTTAATATTAATGATAAATCAAAAGTGTCCATATGCTTTATTCGGATCCTGTAAGCAAAAGAAATAGCTCATCATCGGTAATTGATCCCATTTCCATTGCTCTTTCTAACGCACTTAATCCTCCACCATCTTTAATTGATTGTCGAGCACCTCTGTTCATAAAGTTATAAGAAGCAGGGACACAGATAATAAGATTGCATAAGAACACCACTATCAATGTCATTTAAAATAATATACACTTCTAGCTTGATCAAGCCACTCTAACAAATAATTTTCACATTGGTCCCCAGTATTTTTTAAAATTTGATTTGTTCATTAAGATTTGTGTCAAATTGTTCCGTCGTCATCAAACGTTATAAAGTTCCACCATTGACATCAGAAAACCTTCCAGCTACATGTCAATTGCCTTTTGTTAAAAAAATGTTGTAAATCTATTTTTACGTTAGGATGAAAAGAATGGAATTAAAAGCTTATAATGTCACTTTGGGACCAGATGAAGAGTTCTTCCTCAATGTTTATGAGAAATTGCGAACTACATCTCTTACTTGAGTAATGCAGAGAAAAGTTAGAATGAGCAAATCAAGTGTTTACCCCTCTAGACTCCATTACTTCTTGCCAGTAAAAGATTGCTACATTGTTAAAGTAAAAGATTAAATTATCACAGCCCATTAGATTAAGTTTTTGTGGAGTGCTGATTTAACGTAATATCATAGTAGGAGGTTCTATGTTCACACATTTGTAATGTCATTTTCTCCCAATTAATACCAATCACCAGTTGTTGGATTTTGTACTAATATCCAAACCGTGTAAAGGAGAGTTGGAAGTATTGATATAAGACTCTACCTTAACCTATTAGCTTAGGCTTTTGGATTGGGGATACTTGACACCTATATTTTCTAATAATCAACAAAAGGGTAGTTCTCTAAGTAGCAACAGCCACCCTCACCCAACAACAAAACACCACAAAAATAAACAGCTCCAACATAAAGAAAGGAAAAAAAAAAAGAAGAGAACAGATTGTACCTTCTCAGTAGCAACTTAGCCAGCGTGTTGTTTTTCTGGGAGATGCATTGGTGTAGAGGCGTCCTTCCATGAGAGTCGCGTACATTTATATCAGCACCAAATTGCAATAACAATTCAAGCATCACTTGGTTGTCATTTTGACAAGCGAGATGCAATAATGAGCAACCTTGAAGACTGCTCCTTGACTCATTAGAATCCATATCTCTCCCGCACGATGATGGATTATGTGATTCTCGATTACCTCCCGAGGGTTCCTCATCCAAATTCGGGCTTGAACTGACACTGACCGCATGATCATAAGTTTTGTTGACAATTGACACTGCCGAAACTGCAATGAGGCGGTAGACTTCTCGCAAGTCATTTGTTTGGACAGCTTCCCAGATACTTTTTGCATAAGAATTGTTGCCGGATGCTTCGGTATCCTTGACCAAAAGCAGTTTCTCTACATACTATTCAAGAAACAGAAGCTACAAATAATAAACTTATATGACAAAACTTGTGAAAAGGTACTGTGAGCTTCATATGAGAGAAATATGAAAATACAAACATATCCCAAGAGAAAGTCATCAATGCAGTGAAAACAAAAATATTTAAATGATCTTCTAGAACAGTGACCAATAACAATAATGTGTAGATATTATAATAATAATGTGGAAGGATACTACCTTACTCTCTGATTGTATTGAAAAACAGAAGTGCGATTACAAGATATATACAAGACAGCCCAGACAATTGTCGAGGCCTATCCGTCAACAAACACAGTACTAATATCCGTGCCCTTCCCAAACTAACTAATCATACCACACGTTCCACTAACGAAATTTCTGGAGGTCTTTTTCCTTGCTACCCCTCCTAGATTAGGTAATCACAATTGGGGCCAAAAATAATGCAGTGGGGTTGCTTGCAAGGAATTATGAATAATTAAATTAAAAATATATATGAAAAATGGGAAATGAATTACAGGCCTTATACACTATTTAGCAAATGTGGAAAATGCAGAGGAAAAGTGCATTCTACCTTAGCCTGAATGTATTTCTCCCTACGCTGTATGGCATCCTTGGGACTTGGTTTCGGAATCGAAGTGACTACAGCATGTTGTGTGTTATCACTGCAAAAAGTTCTTGATTTTAGAATTCAATAGAAGAGAAATGAAAAGTTAAAGATGGCATCCATGAGAAAAATAAAGTGATCAAAACATTTTTTGTTCCCACTTTCTGAAACCATCGCTAGGAGAAAGAATTGTCAACTCGAAACTTCGGGATTTCATTACAAACTATTTAGTGTCTTCTTTTAACCTAACATTTATAATTTTATTGATCAAAGTAAGTTGAACAAAAAGGGAATATATACGTACTTAAATCATTACATACAATATGCAAAAATATTTAACCAGAAGCTAAGCACAGCCGCATTGGCATGATATCTCTTAATAGAAAAGAGCAATACAATTAGCAAAGTAGTCTGTTGAGAGTTATTAGACAATACTTGTTATAAATAGAAGGGTCGGGCTTTGAGGCAGGCAGGCAATATTGTAGTGGTTTGATCTTGAGTGTGCCTAAAGAGAAGATGGTACAAGGACCTTGAACTAATTGAGAGTTTCTTGTTGTGTTCTATTACCTTTTTATCTTTCGAGATAATTATTGTCTTATTATGTAGCTCCTCAGTGACGTTAATTTTGCCCATTCCCGATTGGTTTTAGGGGAGGTAATATTCCTCAATCGTCACATGCTACAGCTTATTTCATTTGAACTGCAAGTTTTCAATATTCCATATAGCCAAAGAGAACATTTTACAACAAAGTGGTCCAATGCTTCAGCATGTAAACACTAAATAAGCCTAGAATTGCATTCTTTGAGACAACAGACTCAAGAACAGTGATTATACATGGATATCGACTACCAGCCATAATACAAAAAGAGGAAAACTTCAACACTCACTAAGTTTGTTGTCTTTTGTTAGTGTTACCGTTAGCTTCAGGTTTTGGACTGTATTGTTCTCTTATGCTGTGTAGTTGGGGTTTTGGCTATTATGTATTTTTTTTTTTTTTTTTGCAAGTTTTGGTACCTTCCATCGTAATTTTTCAATACAATCCATGACAAGTCCATTTCTTTTTTTTTATTATTATTATTTTTTTATTATTATTATTATTTAAGAAAACCAATAACTTTAATTGCTTTTCTGTAACATTAAACTACAAAAGTATTATTAAGGCGGGAAATAATTATCACACTAAAACAAAGTTTAGCATGCTCCAACCAAAATGAATTCTATCCATGGCCCACTACAAGTTGGAGGAATCATATGAAAATTGTATAGCGTAAGAAACGACTACCACATATACAATTAAAGTGATAAACTCTCTTCCACTACCTCGTTCCATCAATTTTTTGATAACCGGTTCCCTCCCACAAACTTGGGATTGGCCAAAAATGTCTGGCAACGATACTCTCTGCAGCAGAAGAGTAAAGTCCATAGAGGTGGAAATATGTATCCGGCATCGATACCAGCTCTGGAATATTCATATACTTGCTGCTGCCTACAGTTTTTAGTAAAATTATGCCAACAGCTGGCCGATCCTTTCCATTTCTTCGTCCTCATGTGGATTATATTCTTTACATGGTTCCATTCATTAACTACAACTAAATTGTATACAAACCTGTTTCCTCATCAGTACGCTGCCTAAAAAATGATGTAAATATCTACTACCTTGAGAATAAGAGATACTGTAGGAATATTTTGCTACACTATGTAAGATTGTACGAACAATAAAAATTTGAAATATATTTGAGCATCAAGTGACCAATACGATTCAAGGAAATATTACCTTCCAATATCAGCAAGAAGCAATCCCTCCCAAATAGAGTTACAATAAGCATTCCCCAAGTTCCTAAACAAGTCCAGTATTGAAGGCTCCCAAACTTTGACATCTAATATTATGGATCTCACCTGCATGAGCCAGAGTATAAGCCCATCAGTTTTTCTTTTCACAAGATAAGATTAATATTTTCCTCACAAACACATAAATTGCAATGGCTGACAATTCTTAAAAACGTTGACTATAGACCTCGTTGAAGGAAAAATATTACGTCTGGTTATATTTGTTACTTTGGGAGAGTCCTTCAGTTCTCTTATTTTGATATCATGTCACTAATTTAAACTAATCACCGATTTTTAAAACTAGAACATTTTTAGTTTTTTGAGAGCACTTTGTTAGATTAACCAATCTTGAGCTCTCAAATCACTTAATTTAAGTACTTGCAGTAAGATTCATTCTTATACTTCATAAGAGGCAAAGGAACCCCGACGTCTTTATTTATTTATATACATACGTTTTTTTAGCAGAAACTTCTTTTGAGAAAAGAGACCTGGACTTTTCTCATCTCATGACACCCTATTAACCCGTATAGAAAAATAAATAACAAACATTAACAGAAAAAATAAAAGTAGCTTCTCTGTACGTAGGAATAAATAAATAACAAGTATAATTTTGTCATTTGATAGTACAAGGGCATTAACATTCTCATTTCCTAATATTTTAACAATTGTTTCTGCTGAGCGTCCAATGTTCCTCTCCATATGTTTCTTGTAGATATTGGACACAAGACATTTATTTCATTATTTTCATAGTAGAACAATATCATTTTTGCCATATACATGTTCCGAACTTTGGAGTTCAAAGATAACATTACATTGAATGATTGGCCAATATTTTTCAAAGACTAGAGAAACGTGTCTGAGGAAAACCCAACCCACTAGCACAAAAACCAAAATCCATAGAGTTAACAACTAACAAAATTGAACTTGATTTGAATACCTTTGAAATATGGACACCAAGATTACGGTGCACACCAGAGCATTCTATGCACAATAAAATGCCAAGGTTCAGAGATGCCCATTCAGGTTCTGGAGTGCCACACTCAGCACATATATCATTTCCAGGAATTTCTCTTAGTATCTTAGAAACAGAATCTCCTTGGCTGCCATCTTCTATTCTTTTTTGATGTTGTGTCTGAACATTATAATTATCAAAATGGTTTTTATCATTCTCCGGATGTTTTGCTTCCAGGAATGGCTGCAGAAGATTCAAATGGCTGTATAATAAGCATCCATGCTTTAATCCTTTGCACTCACACATGCATAAACAAAAGAGCTACTGGGAACAAACCTGTTGAAGAAAATAAGAATTGAAAAGAGATGTGATAGCCCCCATGATTTTATTGACCCAGTCCATCCTATCTGCCTCATTTTCAGCCTGGCCCAAAGAAAAAAAAAAAGTATCAACAAAGTTTATGTTGAACAAAATGGTCTTATTTCCATTCATTAATTAAGAGAGCCCAAAAGTTTAAACAATAAAATTTTTATTCCAATTGTAGTAGTCTATCCATGATAAGTGCCCTTCCACCTCCTATTCTTGTATTGTCCTTTGGCTCATTTCAAAATGTTGATAATAACCATTTATGGTATTGATCTTTATGGACATATCCTAGAAAATATTCTGGAATTATTGTCTTCTCCTCCCTTAGTTACCAGATTTCCCTCACTTACCTTGCATTTATTTTCCCATTATATTTTCCTTTTGTTGCAAACTTCTCCCTTTGAATTCTAGGGCTATACAATATGAATGAGTTCAATATTCAAAGAAATATTTTTCTATTGTAAAACAACACAATGTGATAGATCACAAAGTAGAACTCACATTTCATATCAATGCTCATTGCAGCATAAGAGATGGAAAATTCTGTCATTTTCAGACTAAGGACATAAAAAGGAAACAAAAACAGAAAAGACTATAAGAGGTTGCTAGCATATAGCAAGGTCGAACTAGAAAGTGCAGATCATGGATATATGCACTCAAAATTAGAGAACTCAACATCAAGCCAAAATTTCTTAAAAAGTACATCAGGATAGCTAAGTCAACCATTACCTGCAAAGTATAGGTCTTAGAAGGAGAAATTATTCTGAAGCAAAGTCGAAGATCTGAATCCTCTGCATCCATCTTTATTGTAGATGTATGCAGATTAACTTTAGAACAATGCAAAATTTCTTCATTGAGTGATGATGTCCTAGTGTGCCTTGAACGGA
Source organism: Cucurbita pepo subsp. pepo (assembly GCF_057944985.1). Classification (NCBI taxonomy): domain Eukaryota; kingdom Viridiplantae; phylum Streptophyta; class Magnoliopsida; order Cucurbitales; family Cucurbitaceae; genus Cucurbita; species Cucurbita pepo. The sequence goes on from NC_141798.1 coordinate 186,268, forward strand.
ATCTGCCAAAGACACTGTTGTTGTGTTCATCTGAACGATTGAAACTATGAGATTGAGGGCCCTGAAGAGATATTAAACACACTAGATTTACCAAAATCCGGAGATCAGATCTCAAGGAAGCTTCTTATAATTATTTATATTTCTATCTCCATAATCATTGTCGAGAATACTACAAATATTACTCATACACAAAGGAAATGCTCGAGTAAAAGGTTTCCACCTAGAAAGAAAATAAATGACAATAAAAAGGTGATTTGAATGCGCATAGAATATGTAAGATATTATTTATATAATTCACATTAACCTTTCAAGCAAAAAGAATAGGATATAACAACTTCACACCAGCAGCCAAATTTGAGCTTCATATAAATTCCATTGAAAAACAATGTTCAAAATATTGACTTCCAGTAGAGAATCTCATCCATTTCATTTTTCCTTATTTCACAATAAATCAGAATTTCATCCCACGGACAAATTTTTTTTTGCATGAAAATTCAGTGGGACAAATTACATCTCATAGATATCCAATCGTACCAAAATATCATGAATAAAAAAATTCAAGCTAAAAATTGATTAATCATCAACAATCAGAGTAGTATCATAGGAAAAAAAAAATTATCCATATCAAATTGGATTCTTGGACCATAAATAATTTTGTTTTCAATTCTATTTTATTTTATTTTTTAGAACTTTTTTAAAAATCTTTTTTAACCATAACAAAATTTTCTTTGATAGGTGAAAAGGTCGACAAATGTTCAAGGAATAAAGATACAATATTTATATTTTTTTTATTAGAAAAAACTTTCTAGTTATTGAGCATTGAATTTTGATTTTTCTTCTTTTTCTATTACAAACGACCACCCTTTTACACAATACAATCATTTGAGTTACAAGCCCAACATGTAGAATCGAAAAGGATAAAAGGGTTCGGTTCAAATTCTTCTAGAAACTTAAACCACGAAAAATGGTGCTAACGCTTCCTTAACCTATAACCAAATAAAAACATTGACTGTAGATAGGACCCCATTAAACAAAAAACAAAAGCTTACTGATCCAATGTCAAGGAGATGCTTTTTAACAATTCCTCCCAGGACGTCTTTTAAGGCACTAAGTGCATTAAAGCACAATGGACCTTTGGGGCTTAAGCATGTAGCACAAAAAAGGGGCTTGTAAAGCGTTCATGTATATAGAAACACATATTCCACTAAAAATAATTCTTGAGATATTTATCTTAGTTGCTGCCTTGCTGGAAGTCAAGGTATTGAAAATGCTCTATTTAGAAAGAAAAAAAAAATGCTCAATACAGAAGATCCCTTGCAAGTCTACAAATTTAACAATTAAACACACCACATATTTGCTTGCCTTGTTTTTATAATAATAGAGAGCACCTTGACCGTCAAGTACAAAAAACATCCTTTTCCAATCTCCCCTTGAACCTGAAGATCGTTTCAAAAGATATCCTTGTTTTATTGTTTGAACCTACAGATACAAAGATTACAAAAAGAATAGTTAATTGACATCACTGGATACATGAAATCATTTTAAATTACTATGGTCTCATAAAAAAATAAGAAATAAATAAATAGAACTTCTTAACATAACGATCAAAGTTAACAAAAAAAAAAAAAAAATGCCAGTAGAAAACGCAGTTTATAGCGAAGCAGAAAGTCTCTTGACGCAATCCGAAGGTCCAAGATTTTATTTCTGATTTCAAAGTTGATCTCTTTACAAAGTCCTTAATCAGTATTTATAGGTCCTCGAGTTTACTTGGATAAGGAGAAAACATCGAGCAGATGATATGCAGAAAGGTCTGGTACATTAAAAGTGGAAGAAATCTTAACTTATGGAGGGAGATCAATTTTTATGCATCGGTCCCACTTTGTTGCAAAATTGGATAGGGACCAATCTGTTTTGGCTGGAGTTTGCTAAATCATCCATGCGGTAATCAAGCTTTAAAGATATGTATCATCACTAAATCCCCTTCACGGAACTTTTGCTCTCTTCTGTATTTATCTACAGAAGCCTTGTACTGGAGATTAGTTTGCTCTAAATGATCTTGAACTTCCTTCTGAAGAGCAGTATACCAATCAGCCATGTCCTCGGCTTCCGGGCAGAAATCAAGTGAAGTAGGTAAGGTTACAAGATGAGTGGTTAAACTGGAAGTTTTGTATAGACTACTTCCCTGCAATCTATTCTTCATCTGATTCAATGCAAACTCTACCTGTAGTATTGCCAATTCTCACTGTTTAGGTCAACTTGCACTATGACACCGAAGAAGGTTTCCAATTGTCCTATTAGTAACCTAAATTTGTCCGTTTGTTGGTGGGTGTCCAGTAATACTAAAACAGAGGCTAGTATCAATTTTTTTCCATAAGGTTCGCCAAAAATGGCTTAATTTGACATCCTGATCGGATACAATGGACTAGGTATCCCATGGAGTCTTACGATCTCCTTAAGAAAATCAATTCCAACTTATCAGAAGTTTTTCAACAAGGCAAGAAATGTGTCATTTTACAGAATCGACCCACCATAACAACTATTGAATCGAAACCATGCTCGGTGAATGGTAATCCTAGAACAAAATCCATAAAGGTCTTTCCAAATAGATTTAGGGATAGGAAAAGGAATGTATAATCCAGTATTATCAGATTGGTCTTGATGTAGCAACATTGAACAAAATTATGAACATCCTTTCTCATTTGAGGCCAGAAATAATGTGTTGAAACATGATAAAAAGTCCTATTCTTTTCAAAATGTCCAGCTAGCCCCCCACTATGTAATTCCTTGATAATAAATTCACGTCAAGAAGGATGGGTATGCATAATACATCTGGAGAAGAACAAGCAGATTGGTTTGGTTGTCCAGTAGAATATGAATCTTGAAATATAATGTTGACATATTCAAATGGGTAAATTTCATATGAAGGGTGAGAAATTGATTTGGCTTCCTTCTCATTCTCATTCTCATTCTCATTCTCATTCTCCTTCTCAGTTTCCTGTTTTGTTTGTACATCTTCTTGAAAGATTAAAGAATTATGCCCACTGACGTCTTGCACTTCAACTGCAAAGAACATCTGAGCCAAATAAAAAGGAGAATCATCAACCGTGTCCATCAATTTTTCTCAACTTCATCTTCCTCATCAAAATAATTTTTAAATTTTAGAAAACACTCCTCTTCTTGGCTGAAAAAATCTCCTTAGCTGGAACAATTGGAATCAAGAACCAAGAAACCTTCATTTAAGCATTCTTGGAGTTTATCTTGATGAAAAAGGCTCTTAACATTTTCTGTAAGGTGGGATTTACGTTCTTTGGATCACTTTTTCTTGTCTATCTCCACAATTTTGGTGTATATCTCCATGGTAGAAATCTTCTTTTCTTGAACATTCATAATCTTGAAAATTGATGTTCAAGAGGCCTCCCCACTGTATTTTGATGAATATTTCTCATATGATCTATGAGTCCTTGGCTTCAGGTGAATACTTCTCTGCATTGAACTTGTCGATTTGTCGAACATTAATCCGAATTGTGAATTAATTCCCCCAACACACCCTCAACATCCATCAACCCTTCTCTAATTTACTCCAACTGCAAGCGTCGGTCCTGATTTCCTTCAATTTTTGCCTCCATTGAGTGTGACCCACATCTGACGGAAATTTTTCTGGCCTTAAACTTTTTTCTTGTGCTGTGAAATTTTGTAAATGGCAACTTCTTGAACATTCTTGAATTTGTATCACGACTTTCTTCGGAATCACTAGAGTACTAAAATAAGAATTCCAATATAAAACTTGAGTATCGGTAGGGTTGCTATGTTGAAATTCATCTTCCAAATCAGTAGAATCAAATATATGGATGCTCCAAGTGAGTATAACAGCCGAAAGGACCTTAAGTTTTTGTAACTTCGCATACATTTACAGCTATTTAAAAGTAACTGAAAAGGAAAAAAAAAAAACGCTATTTACCTTCCCATTCACAATGGAATTAGGAGTTGCTTCAACATTTCTGTAGGAGATAACACCACTACCACGAATGCCATCAAAAACGACAGAAGGGTCTAAACAATCGGAAGCTTGCAAATTGTCCAGCTGTGCCTGTGTCCTGAATTCCTGAATCCTTTTTGCAAGTTTGTCTTGTTCAATGTTGGCCAGCTCTTTAGATTGTTGTGCATATGTTAGAACCTTAAACAACGGAATGTAAAAATTACGAGGAAAAAAGTAATTCACTAGTGCAAGATTAGAATAAGGTTCACTATGTTATCAAAAAAAAGGAGGAAACTTGTCCAAGCCGATAATGACAGACAGACTTCAACTCCAATAAAAGACGATACTTGATGCAGAAACATGCCAGATAACCAAATGAAATATCATAGCCCCAATATAGGGGCCGCTCTATCATCTCAAATGTCCCACCAGAGAGATTAAACTAGATGATTGCGTTACTAATGCCTTCATCTCTAGTTATATTGATCTGTGATAGGTTCTCCACACCAGAAATTTCAATGATTCGGAAATATAGAAGCATACCTGATGAATGAATGGTTCCATCTGGCCAAATAAATCATAGCCCTAACTCATGAATAAATAAACATGACTTAGTCCACATCATAATGGTAAAAACACTCAAATCATAAAATAGATTATCGTCAAATGATTTAAAGAGCATACTAGCTTAAAATATCTCAAATGAGCATCCATCAGTGCACTTATAGATTCTAAGAACTCATACTTCTTCTTTGCTTCAACGTTCATAAGAGCATTCACCTACCGCCCTCGAAACAGTAAAAACGTTAGTCAGTAAAAAGCCTGAAAGAGATCAGGACAGCTAAAAACGGTCTAATAGTTAACCTACTAGATTGAAGCGGCTTTTCTCAAATGCTGACTTTGAATTCAGGAGGTCCTGAAATAACACTGGGAGGTCATCAATAAAATACTTCACAAATATTATATAGAAGAAAATAGACCTTCTCCAAAAAACAATAAGAAACCATGACAAATTAACAGGGAAGATAAGAATGACAACACCCAAAAGTGATTGTACAGATTTTCAAAATCATTTCATTTTTTTCATAGTTGGACTTGACCAAGTCATTAACAACCTTGCTACTCTTATTACTTTTTTATTTTTTTAAGAGAAACATCCGTAGGAATGAGATGAACAGATAGTCAAAGCCAAAGGAATTATAAAAAATTAAAAATTAAAAAAATTAAAAAAAAAAAAAAATTAATCTTCCAATGAGCCATAGAGTAGCTACGTCATAATTGCTAAAGAAACTAGCATTTTATACCAAGTTAGGGCTAGAAAAGATAATCACTCAAAAAAAATATCAAAACTCTTGTTACTAGTAGTACATTTTTTTTAATCCACTTTGGGTGAGTGAGAGGCCTCTTTCCTCCCCTTTTGTATGTTTCATTTATCAATCCTCAAGCTGAGTAATAGATATCCTTCATTTTCAGCTTGGATACTAACTCATGAATTACACAAATATCTCCTAACTTAAGGCTAATCTTCCGACACCTTTCTATGGATTTAATACTTGGTTTACCTAGAACTCAACATGGTTTTGACTCGGTTTTAGTTGTCCTGGATTAATTTAGCAAGATGGCTTATTTTATTGCTTGTAAAAAGACTCACGATGCCTTGAATATTGCTAACTTGTTTTTTTTTTTGTGAAAGTGTTAGACTCCATAGAATTCCTAAGACTGTTGTTTCGGATAGGAATGCTAAGTTCATGAGAAATTTTTGGCAAATTCTTTGGAAACAATTTGGAACCAACCTTCTTTTAGCACCACTACTCATCCACAAACAGATATCACTAATAGAACTCTTAGAACTTCTTGCCTTGCTGAAGTGGTGATAAACCACGAAAATGGGACCTCTCTCGCCCAAGCCAAATTTCCTTTCAACCATACAGTGAACTGTTCCACAGAAAAGTCTCCATTTGAGATTGTATACACTTGTATCCCTCGCTTAACTTTTGGTCTTGCTAATTCACCCTCTTTAGTTGATCTTAGTGCTGAGGCTGAGTTCATGGCTGACCGAGTTGAATTACACCAAGAGGTTTGTCATCATCTTGAGGAGGCTAATGCTTCCTATAAGGCCCGAGAAGATGCTCAACAGCATGCTATGGATTTCAAAATTGGAGACCTGGTCATGGTGCATTTAAAGAAATCTCACTTACCCTCTAGAATTCACTCTAAATTAACCAACAAGAAGATTGGTCTTTTCCCTATTTTGTACAAAATCAACCCCAATGCCTACAGTTTAGAACTTCCATCCTCCATGCGCATTAGTAACATCTTCAATGTTTCAGATATCTTCCCTATTTTGCGGCAGATGAGTTCCTTTTAGCTATTAGGACTCAAAGGCGAGTTTAATTTTGGTGGGGTGGGTTTGATGTAGGCTTATGTTTCTTGACTCTCTTAGTTACTATGGGTTAATGTTGGGATGGGGTTATTACAAAATTCTTTTAATTCCGTGGATGCACATTACTAGAGCCTTCTTTTGAGATCTTTTAAGAGCTCTTTAGATGAAAAGGAACAAAAGAATTTGGTTGATAAGAAACATACTTTGGAGATCGTTTTTTATTATGTCATCTATAATGCTGGTGTTAGTTGTCTTCTTTACTTAATTTCTATAGTTATGCTTCCCTCTAAACAAATTGGGAAAGATTTTTTAAACACCTAGAGCTACTCTCCCTTCTTTGGTAAATTCGCATATTAATGAAATTATTTCTTATTAAAAAAAAAATTAATAAATAAACATTACGCACTCCTGTGCAACTGCCTTGGTTGAATAGGTCGGTTCAATTTTACAAGAGTTAGTTACCAAAGATGATGGTTGAATTCGAATTTTCTTGTAACTCCCCAAATAGAATGAGATCTTTCTCGTATCTTATTATTAATTAATTAATTAACCTTTTTACTTCAGAAAAAATAAATTGATTATCTAATTAAAATTAAATTAAAAAAGACCTTGTTTGTGTTGTTAAACTACATACAGTTTCTCAAACAAAAGTACATCAAAACAATTGAAATTCCATTTAAGGGTACAATTTCGAAAGTTTGTGTATATCAATGGCCCAGGAAGTGAGAGAGACTATCCAAGAGAAACTATTTAAAATTTAATATCAATATAGCAAAGCATACCTCTTCAAATTCTGCAACGATGTCCCCTCGTGTGTTCTTTTTCAGTGACATAAACTTTTCGCGAGCCTAGCAATGAAGTATATTTCAAATGAAAATTAACAGAGTCGGAGAAAATTTACATTTATTTATTATATACGTAAATTTAGGGTTTAGGTTCCATCCATCGGTAAAATTTCCCCTACTAAAGGATTTCAGTTTACTGGAAAAACCACCAACTATACCAATTTTCAGAAACATGTATCATCTGGCAAGAAGGCTTCAAGCCAAGGACAAACAAAAAAAGCAAGTATACACGTATAAACAACCAAACACAATTATTATTCTGAATGATATGCAACACCTGATCGTACTCGTGCATAGCTTTATTGAAGCGTTGGCGAGAGTCCTGCAAAGGCAGAAGCATATTTTAAAGAAAAACTCGGCAAGTTTACAATTGTGCCCACTGAGAATAGGCTTCTATTCAACAGCTTTATGAGAAATTATACAATCAACGAGTCTAGAGCATGGTTAAGCTCCTCAAATGGCAAAATTTTCATTTCTTTTTTGAACATGAAAAGAGACAAATGCTCAAAAGTTACAAACTTCACAAGGGAGTGAATAATGTGAAAATAGAAAGATTACAACGGAAAAATAAAAGCATGTCAAATGAGATGAATATTAGATAGAATATCTAACAAAGAAGTTGGTGAGAGCACACAAAGAAGAGGCCTTCAAACGAGCCTAAACTAACCAATCTGACCAAAGAGGATTCTTGTGGTTGAAATTCTTTGATTCCTTTCAAACTATCGATGCATAAACTTCTAACCATATCAACAAGGATGATGAAGAAGACAAATTTCTCCTTAAATACCATATGGAAGCTAACCCCCATTATGAGATTATCCACCAGCAAGATAAAAAGGATAAGAGAAAGAAGATGTCATTTTATAATACCTCCAGCAATCAAATTTACCTCTAGGTCACATACTCATATCTCATAAAAAGATGGCTTAGATAATGACACAAGTTCTCATCTTTCTTATAGAACTTACCTTTACTCCTTGTAAATCCTCATTCAGGAACTGCATCAACCGATCCGATAATACATGTTCTACCTGCAAAAATATTTCTAAATAAATATGAAAGATTACAAAGAAAAGTCCATATGAGCGCTCATCTTCTATGCTAAGGTCTTGCGCTTAATGCACAAGCCAAAAAGTACTAAACCTTAAACTCTTATACCCCCAATACTATAAAAGTAAATAATTAAAAATAAGAACTTTCTAAACAGCCCATAAAAAGGATGTAGAAACAACCTGGGAACGCAGTAGTTCTTTGTAGGTAGCAAGTTCACGAAATGCAGTGATAAACTTGGATATAACTGGACCTGGAACAAATTAATCGTGCAAATAAAAAGTCATAATTTGCCTTTAATATACTTCCAGGTTTCTTATCAATAACAATAAAATTAAATAAATAAAGGCGTACTCTAGCTCTTTCAAAACAAGTCCGAATCTTACATGCCTACTACCACTATAGAACCTCGCTGTCAAATTGGCTATTTAACTACCACATGTAAAACATCCCTCAGGACAAGAAAATTGAGTTGAGAAAATGAGAAAAAAAATTCTGAGCAAGAAAAAAATAACTTTTCTTCGATATAGCCTCAAAGGATACGAACTTCCAAGAGAATCAGAATAAAAACATTAACGAAAGCAATAAATATAAAATGAAATGGCAGGTTAGAAGGAAAATATAAATGCATTCCAATTAATATTGTAATTTAAAATCGGAAAGGGCTTAGAAAGAGAGCACAATGAAGCCTCAGACAAACTTATTCAAATTGATCTAAGGAAGATGCAATAAGATCATTAGTTTCTTTTTAACCATAATTCAAAAGAAAGAACTTTAACTGCAATAATCCACAAAACTTCGGACTATAGAGCCAAAAATGGCCCATTAATAATTGAAGAACGTTATCCTTAAATGTAAGGGAGAAAACCCACAGAAGATTGAAGACTAAGAATAGTTAGATCCATCAAGACAAATAATAAGAACAATAAAAAACAAGATAAGGAGAAGAGCATACTCGTCCAAGAGACAACGTGAGCAAACCAAAGGCAAAATATAATGAGAAGGGAACTTCCGTTGTAAAACCCCTTAAACAATTCAAGCTTACATTGATCATAATCCACATAAGAATATTAACTCGCTTAAGACTTTTGGACTTCCATAAAGCAAAGTAGACCCCCTTATACATTGAGAAGATGATCCCAAATGCCGAGATAAGGTGACTGAGACAAGACTTGATGGTTCCAAGTGACCAACTTCTAGAATCATCCAAAGAGCCTACATGTACTGGACATAGACAACCCAAGAGCATCCATAAATCCTTGATTTCCTCTTCCTTTAACAATCTTCTACTAATAATATTCCAAAAAAGGGTTGTGGATGTCCAATATTCAAAAAACCGAACCATGTGAAGCAGAGAAATGCCAAACAATCGGGGAATCGAAGCTTCAAAGGATATTTGATAAACCATGGTTCTTGCTAGAAAAAATTCTACAAAGTTGCCTAATTTATAGTGAGCAAGAGAATTCGTTCGCACCCATACCTTTGAAACACTTACCCATGAACTTCGAAGACTCACTCTATTTTTTTTCCTTCCCCTATGCCAATTAAAAGCATTAAAACCATGAATAATAGCAATAATCTTGGCCATGCAATGCATTTGACAAATCATGCAACGGATTAGATAAACCAACATATAGAAAATCATCATTTGGGCAAACAAATTGTTCCTCTTCAACCCTGACTTGCTTAAAGAAGGGAAAGGCACAAGAAAGTACAAAGATCAACGAGCAAACTCTCAAACCAATGCGAATGATTTTGAGCAAGGGGGATTATCAACCTGTTCTTTGTATCCTCAACAAAAAATATGTATCATCTTCGAACCAAATACAAATTAACAAATTGTTAACACAACAACTTCTCACTTTCATAGCAAAAAGAAGTAATATGAATGACGTTAACTAAACCATGCAAAATAACTTAGCTGGATGAACAATTCCAAACTGGAAGAGAACTCTTATCTTGTAACCAAAATCCAAGAAGAAGTAGATGACTTAACTAAATAAGAATATTTATTTGGTAACCAAAACTCAAGAAGAAGAAGATGATTGACAGCTGAGACCGGAGGTTGAAGGCTGAGAATGGAGAAGAGGGGAGGAGGAGAAGAGAGGAGAGAGTATTTCTAGGGAAAGCCTTTCAACAGTTTCTTAATGTTATTAGGATGTGGTCAGAAATCCATAATAGAGTCCGACCACAACGACCGAATTGATTATCTTCATGCATAAGGATACTAGATTACCTAGTATAAAAGATTTTAAAATCATCACAAACCTCCCTTTTTCTTTTCTATTGCAATTTCTGGATTATTATATATATGATAATTTTTTCACTTTCCATATATATAGAAATAGAAATAGAAACAGATAGACTAGAAACGACATCTCTTATCTCAATGACACCACAGGGATATTTGCATAATGGTAATTAACTAGGGATCAGGCTTATAAATATAGAAAGTAATGCCAACGAGGAATAAGTCTATTATGAGACTTGGGAGAGAGGCAAACTATTTGAAAGGCTATTGTTATTGCAATTTATCTTTGATATTGCAAATTTGCAACATAGTTCTAGAATAATTACTTGTTGCATCCATTTGGTGCTCTTTCAAAGTCATTAGTTGGGAGAATGTTAGTCTTTGGCTGGTCTCGAATGTTTTTTGGTCATGTGATTCTTCTTTGAAGGTTGGTTCACTTACTGTTTCAAGAATTTGGTCTAAGGATCCTTCTGGCTCGATTCATGGGTTTCCTCCTCCAAATTTTTGGATGGTCAAGAATTTCTGAGTCTTCCTTGTCTTGATTGAATAGAGTCTTCAAGATTGATAGCATTAGAAGTTCTTTTTGGTGTTCTCTTTCTAAGCCCTTTCTTACCTTGATAGTTCGTTACTGATTTGGAATGCATCTATATCTCCTATGTAATTTGTTTGCATACTTTTTGTTTCTTTTCACTACCTTAGGGAGTTTGTATGTTTTGAGCATCAGCCTCTTTTCATTTTTTCAATGAAAAGATTTGTTTCCTGTTCCATAAATAAATTACAATCTGTTCATGTTTCGGCTAATTGGGAGTCATTTTTGTAACTCTTTGGCTTTGTGGGTTATCTCAACTCCCCTTTTGTGTGATCTTTTCTCATTAATATATTCTTTTGTTTATTATCAAGTGTTAAGAGTTGTTTTCTTAATATACGAATCCTAAAATATTATCATGGCTGATATAAAGGTTTACTTTTCACTTTCCTTGCCAACCCACGTTAATGTGACGACTTAAAATCAGGAGACAATTTATAAATATTGATAAGGACTTCTCTTAAAAGAGGAGTCACTTAGGCAACTTGCACCACCGCACTTTATAGACAATAACCTATGGCTTCTTCATTAGTTGAGGTAAAGATAATGAATAGTATAAAGAGATCTTACAACCTCCAATGGACACACTGACAGGATCATCCTGCCCACCACCAAATCCTTCCAAAGAATCTGCAAAAGAAATGTCTCCATTACAAGCTTCTCCGAGAGTTTCCCTACAAAAGTCGACATTTGCACAAACAATATAAATAAAAAAATACTTTTGAGAAAAATGATGATATGATATGGTGACAAGGTGAAAATATTATTAAAAAAAATTAACCTAGATAAAGGCAGGCACGTGTCTTGAATAAAGTAAACATTCGAGGGGATATTTCATGAGAGAGTGGATGCATCCCAATGGTCAAACCAAACCATTGTGACAAACTTTTCATTGATATATGAGAAGGCAGAAAAAGATCAAGAATAGAACCTCCCAAAGAGGGAGAAAAGTAAAAAACACCAAAAAGAACCAGCTACAACCAAAAAGAGGAGAAACCCCAAAAATATCACGAAAAAATAAAATAGCAGCCACAAACCAGCCAACCAATCCAAAAAAATTACAAGGACCAAACTAAGCTGCCACCAAGCAACAAAAACAGCCACAAGTCGGAGGAAAAAAAAATTCCACAAACTAGAGCTCCTAAGCGCCTTGAAGGTATACAAGGCAAGTAACTTCAAAAGAACTCATGAGAACCTCCTCAAACAAAGAGCATCCCCCATTACGAGCCAGAACAACTGAGAAGATGCTAGCGGTCCTTCCTAACCATAAGTTCCAACAGAAGGCAAAGATAAAATTGCACCAAAGGATTGTCTTCTCCTTGAAGGGATGGCCTGAGGGGCATGTTAAGGGGGCTGAAGATCTCTCCAGGTCTTGTAAGAAACCATCCAAAAGCATCTTGAAAGAAAGCTCAAAAAGGGGAGGCAAAGGGACAGTTGCAAAGATGAATATGAGTTTATTGATCCTTCATACAAATGTGGCAGCAGCTTGGAGAAATATCAACCCATGGGATTTTCGGTTGTGCAATCATGAATAAGCTACCAAATATAGAATCTTAATATTTCGAGTGAGCATCCCTCCCATAATTGATTGTAACGAACAGAATTTTCCAAATTTCCAGCAGATGCAGGCTTCTTAGTTAATGAGCTTGGTGTAAAAAATTTATCCTTTTCTAAGCCCCATGTCAAGCAGTCCTCTTGATTCTTGAAATTGAAGGACAACAATAGATGGGATAAGGATGTCCATTCCTCAATTTCCACATCATTTAAGTTTCTTCTCATAAAAAGATTCAAAGATTGAGTATCCGAATTCCAAAATCAGCAATGAATGCCTCCTTTTTTAATGTGAGATGATAAAGAACAGGATACTTTGATTGAAAATTTTGCTTACCCAACCAAATATCCTTCCAGAACATAGTCTTATCTCTCTCTTTTGCACTCTAACTTCAATACGACTGAAAATCAGCTGCAGCAATTTTTCAATAGACTTCCAAGGGCCCATTGAGTAATATAAAGACTCCATACCCGGTCAACTATTGAAGTGAGTAGAACCATATTTTATTGCAGTAACTCATCTCTCTAAAGGGCTTCTTTTTCAATATAAAAGAACCAAATCCATTAAACCAAGGGAGACATTTTTCCTGTGCCATAATTCAACAAGATTTTCTAAGGTTAAGCTTTTCGTGGTAAGTCCTCTACGACATAGTTAATTATTTGTATAGTATCACGAGGAAGTTTTCTACAAGACCACGGTATTGTATCCTTTGTAGGAGGTCAAGAAAGGATCTTCATCACACTTTTGGAAACTACCAGTTTGCCTCTTCGGATTAGAATTGTTTTTTCTAGATATTTGGTGTTTATAGGATTCAATCCGAAGAGTATAGCTCCACAGTATAGGAGTTCCTTCTTCCCTCGGCCTTTCAAAATAAGGGTCCTTTTTGTGGCGTGCTGGAGCTTGTGTGATTATGTGGCACCTTTGGCTTGAGAGAAACAATAGAACTTTTAGGGAGTTTGAGAGACTGGGGGAGGACGTCTGGTCTCTAGTAAGGCTTAATATTTTACTTTGGAATAACTTTTTCAATTATTCTTTAGGTTTTATTTTGGTATATTGGATCCCTTTTTTGTTTTAGTTTGGCTCTTTAGTAAGACCTTTTGCATGCCCTTTGTATTCTTTCATTCCTTCTAAATTAAAGCATGGTCTACAATAAAAATAAAAATAAAAATAAAAAAAGAAAGAAAGAAAAGGAAAACAAGACTTCCATCAAGCTCAGCATGTCTATCATATTGCACAACTTTCGCAGGCTCTTTGTTCTTCCCTCCAAAAGACCACTTTTGTACATTGAAATCACCACCTAATCACCAAAATCCTTTCTATCTCTGTAATCAGGTGGCTCTTTTGTAGTCATCTTGGCTTGATGGGAAACCCTCATCTCCACTTTTTGTAGCCTCTTTTTGATACAGAAAGTATTGTTTCTTATAATTTTTTTTTTTAAAAAAATCTCTATTATTGGGAGTGCCATAAATATTGGACCCCTCAATTCCTTCCTCATTACCAGTTTCATTTATTGGACCCCTCTAAACCTTCTACTTCAATGTACTCTGTTTCATTTTGAACTCTATACAAATTTCACCATTTCTCTATAAACTATTCAATTTGATCTCTTTCAATAAGAAAATGTCCGAATTCACATATGACAGAGAAGAAATAAAATGTCTACACAGAAGTTAAGAAATTCAAGTTGTATGAAATTATTAATACAATAATGAATAAATCAAAGATTGGCATGATAATGAAGAAATTCACACATTTTTTAATCACAACTACCCAACTAATAAAAAATAATGAAGATGCTCATTCCTCCCGTCTCCATTTGGAACATCCTTAACATGGATGATGGAAAAAATAAAAATGCAGCACTTACATAAACATCGTACATCCATTTTGTAGTCTTCTGCATCGTTCTTCCAACTCATCAGTTGTTCGTTCTAAAGAAAATATCTAAAAATAATTGGAAGATAAAACAAAAGGTAAGGAAAGTTATCTGATTGCCAAATGAGGTAAAATCTAAGTTTTACAAGAAGAGCTTCCAAAGGGGAACAAAGACAATTTACTGTAAGAATTTTGAGGAAACGCTAATACTAGTGCAGGGGCAAGAGATTGAGAACGTGCATAGTCAAGAGAAACTGGAACATCCTTATTCTTATTTCGATTCATGAAAACTAAATGTTCCCATCCAGAGCTGGAGAGTAGAAGTCATTCACAAAGCAATATAAGTTCTACAAGATTTAACATTAACAGCTGTCAACTGTGTCAACTTTCAAAATACGGCTTCCACTCAAAATGAGCCATGGAAGAAGATAGACAAGTTTATAAGCACCAATAACAAAAATATGAAGGACTACAAGTTTATAAGCACCAATAACAAAAATATGAAGGACAGAAAACAAGCGAAAGGAGAAGCATTCACGATTTTTTTTTTTTTTTTTTTTTTTTTTTTGTTTGACTCCTCAAACTCCATAGTTCCACTTAAAAGCAATCATGTTCGGCCTTCGGGTTTCGAGTTTAGCAGAACTAGTAGCTGACCAGATTTTTAACATTACAGCCCATTGGCAACTAAAAGGAGAAAACAGTGTATCGATAATCCTTATTCGATAAAAACAAGAAAAAGAAAATGCCAAGTCCGCAAAGGTACACGGAAGCCAGACGAATACAAAAGCAAGGTCATGTACAAACAACAGAATCAAATCTTTCCAGAGTAGAAAGAAATTACTGCAGCTGCACATAGGACAGCAAACAAGCTCGCAAGCGAAACCAATTCGTCGCTAACCACAAATCCAGCAACCTACGGAATTTGACAGGAACATACAAACAAGAATCGAGCAGTTGGATCGATAAAAGGAAGGAACCTGTTTCAAGAACATAGGAGAGTCCTCGAGTTTGATAAACGTCCCCATTCCGACGGTGGGTTGCGTATGTGAGAGCGCAAAATCTGCCGGTATGTTTTTGCGTCTTGTTTAGCAGCTGAGAGTATGATGAGATTCAGCCATGGCGATAGGGAAGAAACGAGGCTTCCATTATTGTGCACGTGGAGGGCTCCTTGGTCATTATGGCCAACAAAACAAAGCCCCAGCTCACCCTTCCAAATGTCCTCCCTTTCCCATTATTTGTCAATTATTTTCACATTCACCAAAATGCCCCTCTACCTCACCCCACTGACGGCATCCCTTTTTCTTAATTTTAAAATTCACCGGTCCGGACTTGTTTTTTCTTTTCAATACAACAATAATAATTATTATCTTAATTATTTGAGAATTTTAATTATAAATAAAAATTAGTGTGACACTAGCAATAATAAAAGGCTAAGATAGTTGGATAAATTAACTATAAATATGTTGAACGACTTTGATAGTATAGGTGGTGGGCTAATTAATTATATATGTAAAGCCCAAATTGATGTGGTTGATGTTTCTAAAGTTGTAAATCATTTTAAGATGAATTTTGTATTTTTTTTTATTTGTTGTTGGTATATCGTGACGTGAAATGGTTGACATCCATCTAAAACGAGTTGTAGTTTATCACCTTCATCCATTATCGTCCATACAACGTCAATCTCTTACGAGTGAAAAGAAAGTTTTTTTTTTCTCAGTGGTGACTATGCTTCAGTTTGAATATGATTGCAGGTTGGTATTACTTTCATTGAGTGATGGTGATTCTAGGATGAAATACTCTGATCATCTTCCATTTGCTCAAAAAAAACGTTTTATGCCATATTTGAAAGGGTTTTACGTCCAACCCTGTGGCATGATATTTGCTAAACACGATAATCAAGTAATAGTAATGAATAGTAATGAAGAAATGGTTTGTTCTGCATGTCTTTCACAATCTGTTTGTTCTAGACTAAAATATACTATAAAAGTTCTTCAAACTATGAGAGGTTGAAAGATCCCAGTAAAAAATTTACCAAAATTTGAAATAACCCAAACTTTGAAAAAACCAAAAGTTGTTCCAAATATACCAAAAATTGTTTTAAAAAAAAAAACAACCAATATTTTGCCTTTTCAAAGGCCCAAATGTAGAGTTAAATTTCTAATCGATCCAACCCAACCCAACTTTACGCCCAAATCAGACCATTTGTTAATTTAGAGAACCAATATTTAACGTACAACAACCATTAACGAACTAGTCTTTTAAAAAACCTATTGTAACTTGATTTTGTAAGCAATAGAGTATTATCCTCCACAGTGAATAACCCACAACTAATTACTTAATTCGTTAGCTTGAACTCAGCAGGATGACATTTAACCATACATCCAATAAATTCAATTAAAAATCAACAATGTGGATTCCATCCAAAGGTCTTCTTACACTTTATTCTTCAGCCTCAATGCTGTGTGACCTGAAAATTGTATTATTTGGAGGTGTCAGTTTGCTCGTTTAAATAAAAAAAAACAACAGTGAAAAGTAGTATTACAACCTCATGAACAGCGTCCACGACCTCAATTAAATCCATGAGGGAAATTGGGGGAAGCAAACGAACATACATGTCTTCAAACAAATCCACCCCAATTAAGTTCCTACAAAGACCCAACAACAAACATCAAAATTTAGCCAACTCAAATACATAAAAGAACTAAATTCATACCAACTCCAAACCTTCTTTCCTTTCCTTTCCTCTCATATATGAAACAAAATGTAACTAGTGGCATGTGAAAGATGCATACCTCATATTCATCATCTTGATGATATCACTGATAACTGCAAGGATCAGCCACCTTGAAGTTCAATTATTCCGTATCAAGAAACATCTTGACATCCTGAAACATCACGGTGTCAGATATATCTGCTTTATCCAAGAAACATTGCTACCTTATCTTTCAGGCTGCTCTTCTTCTTCATTACTGAGACCACATCTCCAACATTTTCATTATGCCTTTGATTTTGACTCTTTAAATCACAAGAAAATTGTACATCAGTTGTAACAAATTTGGGTTGCTCATTCTCTACAGACTTCTTAAGCAAAGGACCCAAAAATAAATTCAGCATGTCCTTAGCAGGATCTCCCGTTGTCCTCACACCTATATCAATCTTTTCACCACCTGAAATTGCAGTTGAATCATGAGGAATTGAAGTACTAAGATCCACAGAACTCTGCTTCTTATCATTATTAGTATTAAAAGATCCTTCAGATTGATTCCTGGCGTGGCATGTTCTTGGATTTATGCTACTAGATTCACGTTCTCCATGTAATTCGTGTTTATGGGCCCTATCCTTATCAGCTTCAACATACTGCATGCAAATGAAAATAATTATATCTCTGAAAACAAGTTGTCAGTTTCAACAAACTGCATGCAAATGAAAATAATTATATCCCTGAAAACTAGTGGACAGTATATTAAAAGCATAAATAGTTGTACACCAAACATGTTTTCAAAATTTTGTTTTTGTTTTTTTGAAAAATAAGAAAGATAATTTCAAAAACATGCTTTGTTTTTGGAATTTGACTAAGAATTCAATTTTTTTTCATAAGAAAGATTAAACACAGCAGAGAAATGAAAATGAAGAGAAAACAAGCACACTTACAAAAAACCAAAACCAAATGATTATCAAATGAGATCTAAGCAACTACTTCCACCTCTAAGCTTCTTTGTTTTGTTAATTACCTTCAACCAATGAAGTTGTAAATTTAAGAAAAAAAAAGAAAAAAAACTTTCAGCAAATGTTTTAAAAAACTACCAACGAGTAGTTTTTACAAACTTGTTTTTGCTTTTTGAATTTAACGGAGACTTCAATTGTTTTTTCAAGAAACATGAAAATCATAGTAAAGAAATTGTGGAGAAACCAACAGAAAATTCATAAACAAAAAACAAAAGACGAAATCATTATATCTCAAGTATCTGTCATCCTCTAATCATACAATCATACAATCATACAATAACGTTAGGCATAGCATGACTTGATTACTACTTGGAATTGAAAGAAAATAAAGTTGTCTTCTTTTATATGCAAGAGAGGGTAAAGTGGCTAACCTCTTTGGCAATGACTATTAGATCTTCCACTGTCAGTTCCATATCATCATCACTTCTGGTGCCCAGGTTTTTTGGTATTTTTCTTTTTCCCAAAGCAGAGTCCACAAGCTTCCTTCTAAGTCTATTTGATTTCATAGCTGGGACTGCCTCAGGGTCATCAGCATCCTCAGCCTCATCAATTCGACTTGATTTTCGTTTTCTTCCCTTTCTTTTCTTAGAAACACATTCTGGGGTGCATAAATTTTCCACCGAAGTCTCTTTCTGTTGGTGTAACACAGATTTTTGAGGACGCTTAAATGAATTTGCTTCCTTGGCTAGGGAAGCTTGAGATTCAAGTTCTTCCTCAAGACTCTTCTTGTTGTTATCTACATCATTAGATCTCTGTATTTGGTCATCAGCACGAACTCCCAGCATCCACTGCGGTAAACGACGTCCAGTTCCTCCATCAGAAGCAACTCTCACCATCTCTTTCTCCCTGATATTATCTTGCGCCATGAATATAGACTGTTTGATGCATTTTCTTTCTTTCTCCGATTTCATTTTCCTGATGAGGGGTATTACTATATATATATAACGTAACAGCATAAAATTTTCAAGAATTTGCAGCAGAAACAGACTTTCCCATTATTAAACAAAATCAAAACTCAAGGGAGAGGGAAAAAGAAGGGGCTAGGGTTTCATTAACCTTTTTCTATTCTCCTTTACCGCTGTTTCAACCTCTAAATTTGGAAGGATTTCAAATCAGTTCTAATTCGAAATCCTTGAACGTGTTTGGATGCAAGAAAAAAAATTGTAGTCAGCCGTGATTTGGAACTCCCTATGCCAGTTCATGGGCATCCCTAGTTTCTTCTATATTCAAGAAGATTCAACGCCATTCAATCAAACTCAAACTCAATTAGTTTTTCGACCGATAACATTAATTTCAATCTTTTCAAATGCAGCATCTCGATTCCAACGGGTTTTTGATAGCCAACCAAACTAAAGGTGAGTTATTTTTTCCTCTTTATAAATTAACTCGGATAAGAATTATAGTTTGTTTTATTGATTCAATCGGTTTACGTTCTTAGTTTTACGTTTTCATTTGGACTAATTCAACATAGGTTGAAGATAAAATGAACGAAGAAAAAAAAAGTTATTGATGTTCTTCTTCGTCGGTGAAAGAATAAATCAACGTAACCCTAAGAAACAAATTAAAAAACAAAACAGAAGATAAGACCTTGGGTTTTGAAAAATGAGTGGCGGCGATGCGGTTAAGGGTTGAACCGCTGTGTTTCTGAGAAGAAAAAAAACAGAGAACTTACTCTGTTAGCTCAGAGAGACAGGGGCAGCGGCGATTTCACAGAAGGTTGACACTGTAGCTTGCAGCGGAAGCAGCAGAAATGGCGTCGGGCAGGAACGACGTGCGGAGGGACGGGAAGCAGCGGGTGGAAATGGGAGGGAGGAGGTGGCGGAACGCGGGTTAAAAGCAATTAAAATAATAAATAAAAGGAAAAATATAGGGAAAATAAATAGAAAATAAGATGTTAAATTATAAATTTGTCCTACAGTTAAAATAAAAGGTTTAAAAGTTCAATTTATATAATTTTAAAAGGAATTTAAGAGGTGTTAATTAAAACATATATTCTAATTTGGTTATAACTTAACCCATATTTTTCTATTTTATATATAAATCCGAAAAACATAAAAGTATCCATAATATTCGCATAGATATATAAACGAATAATGATGAGAGACGAAATAAAACTTCATTACATTCATAAAAAAAAGTTCAAAAGAGTAAAACATCAAATCATCTACTTAACAATCTTTTCCAAGTCTTGATTGAACTTTTCTTCACTCTAGACGGCATTGATTCTTCCTAATTTGCATTATTTTGTTTCTAGTCTCTGTAGCTTGCTCGCCTCTCTCTCCTATTGCCCTTGAGAATCTTAACCGTTCGCCTTCTTATTAGATTGGAAGTGGCATTAGCTCACTGATTAGATATGTATATGTGTACTGGTTAAACCCTTATTTTTAAAGGTTTGATAGATACGTATGCGCGTGATTGTTCTTAATTGTTTGGATTGGATGTTTATGCACACTTGAAATTGATACTTCCATTTGTTATTGGAGTGATTTACAGCCGAAATCTGGAAAGCCCTACTTTGTACCCAGTTTTTTCCACATCATCTCTCACTTGCTTCCTGTACTCTCCAAAAGTGAAGTGTCTGTATGGTGAAGGCTGCCGGCAACTCCCGATTCCAGAATGGTTAGATGGGCAGAGGAAGTATGCTGTCGAATATCTCTCCCGCACCGAGTTAGCCACCACCCTATGCTTCACACTCTTGTACGTATCGTTGCTCCAAGCCTGCATTTCAAACTATATTTTTATACCCACTTTCTACTTGCTCTACCAAACCATTATACTTCGAAAGAGTTTCAGTTTGTACCTGTAGAAGATCTCCAATGTTGACGACAAGGGCTTCCGGAATGGGTTTCACGGCCACCCATTGCGATCCTTTCATCAGCTGAAGCCCGCCGCCGGAATCTTGATGAAGTATGGTCAGATAATCGCTATCGGTGTGGGGCACCAGGCCGGTAACTTCGCCGGGAAACGGACAGATTGGGTAGTGATTCAACCGGAGGAAGCATGTGCTTTCATCGCACATATCTTCAAATACTTCCTTCCGGTGGCCCAAACTCTCCACTAAAACTCCTGCTAGAGATCTTGCGAGCCTCGACATGGCGGTTGCCAGTTCCTCCATCACTTCCCTGGCGTTCGAGGATGTAAGGTCAGTGAGCAATGCACTCTCTTTGTTTTTGTAATCTAGTACATTGGTTGATTGTGATATCGAAGTGCATTACTTTTGCTGTCGAACTGTTTGTGAAAATGTCTAGAAGACCTAAAATCTTCAAGTGCATGAATATTTCAATGTTAAAGATACAAGTATAGTCCTTAGACGTTGGGTTTTGGATTTGTTTTATTATATTGTTAAATTTTGAATTATGCTTTTATTTAGTGATTGTCATTGAAACTATCAAGGAATGCTATCGTGACATGTTTTTATATGACTCTTAGCTGAGTTGGTGCGATATTATAGCAAACAACTGGACAGGCCAACAGCCTGTCATATTAAGCATTCTGATGTTAACAAAGAAAAACATAATCTTGAGTGAAATGGTTTTTTTTTTTTTTTTTTTTTTTTTTTTTTGTTAAGTTCAAAGGCTAAATAGACTGTGTTTTAAGCATATGAACTAAATAAATTTGACACAATGCTCAAGAGAAGTTTCTAGTTGGAAGAAGGGTGATAAAATCTATACCTTAAGTGAATGAAGTCGCCATAGCAGTCAGCTTCAGAGACCTTTGTGAGGGGAATGTGAAAAGCTTCAGACCAAGAGAACTGGTTTGGTTGGGTTGCAGTGGCTGCTCCCCATCTGTAAGAATTATCCAAAATCCCACTTGTAGATTTTTTCTCAAAGGGCACCGCAAACAACTTCATTTGTTCTTTGCTCATTCTGCTCAGCAGCTCTGAGCGTATCCCATGGTTAATCACTTGGAAAAATCCCCACTCTGCAGATGCTTCAAAAATCTCTCTACTGCAAGCCATCCTCTCTTTTTCTTTGCCACTTTCCAAACCTTTAAGATCGACAAGAGGGAGCTGACATTCCTCCAGGACAGAGCTAGTTGGTTGATAGCCATTGTGAAGTGGCTGTAAATGAGCTGTGGATTGCAAAAGCAACTCATATTGTTGGAAGAGTGGTGGATTGGAGTTCATCATTGTGGTATCTTCCTTAAACATATGGCTTTCCTACAAAAGTTATTAAACTGAGAAGTGCTGTTTATATTCTGTTTTTGGAAAGAAAGAAAAAGTTGTTAAATTGTGGGGAGGAGGAAGAGCACAAGTGGAAGAAAACAAAGAGAAGAGAAGAGGACATTGTTAAGGGGCTACCATGTAGTGACAATTGTCGCGAAAATATTGTTTCTCTCTCCTTCCATGTTCTTCCATATTTATGAAGGCAAGGTCGTTCTCAATTTCTTTTAATATTATAGCGATGGGTGACCAAGCCTCTATAAAGTGGAAAACGATGCGAGGGAAACATCCAAAACTGCCTTCAACTTTTTGACTTTTGGGGGACAAGAAAAGTTTACATGGGGGCCCTTTGGTTGTCGTCTAGCAAGTTTGTCCCCAATTGGCAGTAGGCCCATATGAAATAGAATGTTCTATTTTTCTCTGATTGTTTATTTAGTTTCTTTTAAGTAATTGTTTATGCTCTGCTGGTTCTTTCCTTTGTGCATAATTGGTGACTAGTTCCTCTAAAACCACGTTGTCCTTTTCTTCTGCACCCAACCTAACCAAACCTGCCATTTCTGGATTCTTCATTGGTTTTGTCAGTTTTTATGTTTTTTACCTCTCTTCTCTGTTTGGCAGATGGATGAAAGACGGGGTCGATAATTTACAGGCATGTCTCTAACTTTTAAAATCATGCCTCTTTTTTATAGTCACTTTTATCAAATACTAAGAATGGTTAGAATTGTTTTATAAAGTCCATAAGCAATGCTAAGCTTAGCAATTTCAGAGAAGTTAATAGTTTATAATTTTGTCCTTTTCCCATATGCCTCAAATGCTCCCATGACCAACAAGCCACGTCATTTTCGCGGTCTAATATGATTAAAATATAATATTACAAAATTTATATTCGATACTTACTAGTCTTTTCCTCCTACACCTCTCTTGAATGCCAATTCACTATTTGGGTGGTTGTTTATTCTATCCTTTTTACCTTATTTTACTTAATTTCTTGCATGTAGTGTAAGTTGATTGTAGTGTTAATTGTCATTTGATTTTAAATGTTGATAGTTGAAATGTTCTATCCTTTGATAGTTGAAATGTTCTATCCTTTGAGTACACAATCTCATTCTAATTGTTGTAGTCCGTATGAGGGATCCTAAATTGGACTCTCATTATCCCTTTCATATTAACCATACTATATTCCTATTTGGAGAGGTGATCTAGTGAATGAGATGTTTGCCTAATGGAATATCATTCTTAAGCTTATAAATAATGAGTTGTGTTTAAGTTTAATTAACTTCTTTTTACCTTCCTTGCAGATCCATCCTAATGCTTACAAAACAAGTCCTTTCTCTAACCTGAGCAAGCAGAGAGAATCCTGTTGACATGACTTCAACCTTAGCTCGGACTCATATGATGTATGTTCCAAAGCCACCACACTTTTGAGCTTGCAAAGTGGCTAGAGTGTAAGAGCACTTCAACTTTTGTAATCTTGAAGATATGATATTACTCCCAACTATTATTTCCACACTGTAGCCAATTGCTATTGCAAGATATCTTAGATTTGCTCACAAAAATTAAGATCCAATCGTAAAAAGTAATGATGATATTTTATCAAACTGTAAGGACAAACCTCTAACTCTTAAAATCATAAGAACTAAATTCACACTTTAACTAAAATATACTTTTGTTTTTTAATTTAAAAATTGAGTGTACAAACTTGCAAAGAACAAAAAATTGAGAAATAGTTACTATGGGAAAAATTGTCTTCTTTCTTGGAAAAAAAATACTTATTCATTGGAATTGGACTAATGACATTGAATCACCTAAACATGCTCTACACTCTCTTTCTGTTCGTCTGATGGATGAATTACTTATTTCCTATCAAATGAACGGCAAGACGAGGATGAACCAAGTGCATCAGCTCGCTCCTTCTCTGCTTCTTGTTTTGTTGAAACTAGCCCAAAGAAGAAACACTTTACCAATAAAATCTAACAACTTTACACTCTCTACCATCCAAGAAGAATAATAATAAAATATGCCTTGAAAATGAAAATCAAGAATAGCAACGACAACAACAATGATAATCAAAATGTAAACTTGTAAATTTGGAGGCCATTCAAATACCTAAATGTTCATCCCTGGGCAAACTCTGGACAATATCAGACCAGCTACCTGGTGAATGGTCACTACTGTTGGATGAGATTTGAGCCTCTGCTCTTGTATCTCTTATCATCTTTAGAACTTCTCTCATCATTGGTCGGTTTTGTGGCATAAGCGAAACACAAGCCATTGCAATGTTCAAAAGAGCTTGAAGTTTCTCTTCCGATGCCTCATTCCCAGATGCAGGATCATCCCCAGACTCTGTCTCCTCTTCTCTAACGGAATTAACCCACTTGGGAATGTCAGAACCATGTTCTTGGACTAGATCTTGAAATGGTGTTTTCCCTGTTAGAAGCTCCAACAGAAGAACGCCAAAGCTATAGATGTCGGCTTGTTGTGTGGTTGGCTTACGGATGTCACGGCATTCAGGAGCTCGGTAAAAGAGTGAAGTTGCACTAGATTCTTCAAGTGAATCAGGATCTCGGAATAAGTTAAGTCCGTAATCAGTAAGACATGACTCGAAATCAGATCCTAGTAGTACATTTGAGGATTTCAGGTTTCCATGGGTTAAGCCAGGGTTCTGGTGGATATACAACAAACCATTGGCCAAGTCTTCAGCTATTTTAAGGCAGGATGTCCAATGAAGAGGCTTTCCTCCGCCTGAAGTTCTCGATCCTGTTAATGGGAGTCAAACAAATTATTGGTGAAAGCAAGAGGAATTTACTAAGAATGCCCGGATAAGCATTATGTTGATGCCCCTTAATGGATTTAGAAATTCCAGAAAACAATCATAAAAGTATCACGAATGCTTTTAGAAGAAACAAAAATTTTCATTGATAAGTGAAAGATTACAAAAGTAAAAACCCAAAATAATTCTAATCATGAATAGTAAACAAAATAACTAACAGCCTGAACTATCTAAAACTACCAACCTCAAACTAGATTATATAGAAAAGAACGAGGGAGTGTGGCTTTCTTATCAATCTGTGTCAAACAGTTAGTATCCATGATGATTTATTCTCAGTTTAGTATTCTCTAATGACTGGCGTCCCAGAAGGGTAGACATAAAATAAACATTATATCTCCTAAATTATTTGGGCATATTAATAGTGTACATTTTACATGTACATTACACAATGAAAGAAGATGCGAAGAATAAAATAATGATAAAAAGGAGTTGGATAACCTTAAGCTCAACTAGCCTAGAAGTTCAGACAAATTTACCGGTCAGCAACTCGGCAAGCTCAGAGTTGGGATGAAAATCCCAGTGAAAAAAGACAAGAGAGAGAAAATCAAGGGAATAAAGTAAAGTGCTAAGAACTATGAGTAGCATGAAAACAATTGCATATTTTAAGCACATAACTCTAAATGGACAGGAGACTAGTGGGGAGGGCTACAGGAAACGCCAGCATAAGAAGCTGAGGTTTTGAAAGATGAGTTGTCAGGCAGAAGAAGGTTAATATTCTTCTCTTTCCCAAATCAATAACACTATTTAATCATATTCAGTTATTTGGAAAATGGGGACAGGAAAATAATGAACATTGTCGTTATTAAGCTGGATGGCAATCCTTCCAAAATATGGCAGATCTATGTAATGGGAAAACATAATGTGTAGTAGAATGCAGTAGAGTACTACGGTATCGTTATGATGCGCGGCCCACCACTCGACAATGATACAATAATGAATGGATAATCATCTCCACGATCATTCTCAGGGGCACAAAGATTAAGACTTTTCACCCATATTTAATCCTTTCTTTTCATTATCCTTTTAACATCCATCCAGCAATGTGTTCCAAGAAAAAGAACATGAAAGGGGTGGATGACGAACAAAGCACGTCAACTAAATCAGGGCCCAACAAGGTAAAACCACTGGAGGACAGGTCAAAACTGGCAAAAGTTGAGAGGCAACGGGAAGTGTGGGAAAGCCACGTGATCCGTGTGTCTTAAGCTCAACTTTTGCCCCAAGTCTACCGCAAAACACGAGGTTAGCTTTACTAGAGCGTCCCCCACGCTTTTCTGTGAATTCCCAGAGTATCCTGCCCTCTTGACTTGCCCTAATTTTACGCGAATTTAAAGTTTATATATCTACACTTTAGCATGAATTTTGTCCTAATTGTTATAACCTACGGAAGACCATTGTCTTTTTGTTCCTTTGCAATACCCATTTGCAGTTCACAATCGGTAAGAACCCAACTCGTGGCAGAAATTATTCAGTAAAATTTCAACAAAGAAATGATTAAAAAGTGTAATAGAGGGTGGCCGACACTTACCGTGGATGAGAGAGAAGAGACTGCCATTAGGGAAATAATCATATACGAGCAAGCGTTCTTCCTTAGCCTGGAAATAGGCCCTGAGAGGGACCAAGTTGGGGTGTCTGAGCCGCCCAAGAACCTCCATCTGCCGTCCGAACTCCTCTGCTCGAGGGTACCTTGCATCCTTCAGCCGTTTCACTGTAACAATATACCCAGATTCCATCACAGCCTTGTATGTGCTTCCCATGGTCCCTCTGCCCAAAGTCTCCGCCGAAGCTTTCAACAGATCTTCCAAGCTATAAGTCATTTTCTGATCCCCTGCTCCGCAGAACACTAGGCTTCCTAGTCCTTCACTTTCCCATGAAAATCCCCCTTGCTTTCCTCCATTATTACCTCCTCTGCCGCCGGCGGAGATTCCAGATGCTTCCTCCATCCTCATTCCCTCGTCGTCGATTCCTTTGTTTCTGACCTCGGATAGGCTCTTTCTTTCCCTGGATTTGCAAATCATAAACAGTAGAAGAATGATCAATAGAAGTCCGACAAACCCACCAACGCTTCCTGCTATTATCTTGACCAATTTGGTGCGTCTTGAAGACGAGCTTGAGCCAGTGATTTGCGGATAAGAGGGACTCGATGATGGCGCAATGGCAACATTTCCACAGGGCTTCTGAATTTGTTCTCCGCAAAGTTCCAGGTTGCCGGAAAATGACGACACATTGAAGCGGACCAAGGTGGGGGTTACTGGGATGTCGCCGGAGAGTCGGTTGTTAGAGACATTGAAGAATCGAAGACTGGTTTGCTTGAAAGGAGGGATGGAGCCACTGAATTGGTTGTCCTGAAGGTGTAGAACATAGAGACGCCGGAGTTTCAGCAGCGAGTCTGGAATGGGGCCAGATATTTGGTTACCGGAAACGACGACGACCTTCAGGCGGTGAAGGTCGGAGATGGAGCTCGGAAACTCGCCGGAAAAGTTGTTGTCACTTAGATAGAGGGATTTGAGATTAACGAGACCCGAAAGGTCAGGGATTTGACCGGAAAGTGAATTTCCTTTGAAACTAAGAACACGAAGCTGATCTAAACGATTCAAAATTTTGTCGTTAAGAACACCAGAGAGATTTAGATGTTCCAAAACGAGCTTAGTTACCCGTCCATTTGTGCACTCTTTTACGCCTTGCCAGTTGCAGATGGAACTTCCTCGCCATGGCAGCGAGTTCCCAGGGTCGAGAGATGCTTTCAATGCTAACAGAGCTTCTGCATCTCCAGCTCGAACCAGAGGCAGTACACAAACCAACAAGACCAAGAAAAATGGAGAATACCTCAAAACCATAAGTTTCATCGCAGAAAACACCTTGAAAATCACGATCTCAACTGCGAAGTAGATCCTCCCGTATCACCAAGAACAGCAATCAAGCTAACAACCGATGCAAAAATGGATTAAACATCTTCAAAGCAAGCAATATTCCCCTCTGTTTCATCTGCTCGCTACCTTTTTCTTCACTGTACCTTCAAACTCCCATCATACTCACAGAGTCCAGTCCTTTTCATAGTCTTAAGTATCTTTGACCAAAACAAGGAAAAAAAACAGAGTCATCTACCACTTGGACCTCACTCGGATTGGAATTGCAAACAGTTTCACCTTCTGTAGACATGAAGTTCAGAACAAGATGCCCTCCAATGGGGACGCCCTCGGGAAACCACCGACTGGAGACGCTCGTTCACCGGTAAAAACTCACGGACATCGTGTCAAATCCTTCACGTGAACCCCTCTCTGAACTCGCCAACGAGAAATAAAACGACGCACCTCTCCTCCCCATGGTTCGCTTCTAATGCTTTATTCAAAACGTGCGGACACAGTTGAATCCCCCAAAACCAAACTTCAAAAAACACTGAAACAAAAGCCTAAACGAATCCAAAATATCTCGAACCACTAAACAAAAAACCCACACCGATTCTCAAACTTGGACAGAAACCGGGGAGTTCCGAACTGCGATACCGAGGAGGTCTTCCGTGGATTAACAAGCTGGCATTGGCATGTCCAGTGGGTGAAGCTGGTAGATCGAACAGAAAGAGGTGGTGTGGTTGAGGAATGAAATTGGGAGAAGGAAAGGAAGAGGAATTAGAGGAGTTATAATTGGAGATTGAAGAAGCGGGGGCATTGGCATGGATCTGTACTGCCTGCGTGACACTAATAATGCATGAAAGAGAGGGTCAGGAAATTGGTGAATGAATTGAATGGGAAAGGAAAAGAAGAGGCTCCCAATGCTAAAACATTAATTAAATTAGTATGTGTGGGGTGGGACTGGGAACTCGAAAACGGGGGCTCCACACTCTGACACGTCTTTTCATTTATTCATTTTTGTTTCTATTACCAATTTAGTCTGATATTTTTCAGATTTTGGATATTACTTTTATCCCAATTCGAACGCTCTAACAAATTCACAACCCTCACCAAAAATTAACTAAAAATTAAACTAAACTTACGTATTCATATTAATTAACTTATGATAATCTTTAAAAATGGGGAAATAAGTAAATAAAGAGAGAGAGACAGATTGATAAATGGGAAATGCTTTTGGTTGATCCATGAAATCGTAAGAGCCACTCCCCTCTTCCATCACCAAATTTCTCGACCAAAATGAAAAATAATAAACTAAAGAGTAAAAAGTGCAAATTTTAAAATAGGGTCGGGGCCATTTATAAATTATTAATGAAAACTCAAAGATCATGTGGTCAATAAAAGCAATAAAAAATGATTTTATTTTATTTTATTCACCAACCCCTCATGAATGCTAAATGAATAGTGTACCACCAACTACTCCTTCACTCCATTTTTGCAACTTCAATAATTTAAATTACAATTTTTTCTATGTAAAAAAAAAAAGAGAGAGTTAGAATTTCGTTTCCAATTTGAACAATGGGTTGTCTTCCCGAGTTGTCAACACAGACGCACGTGATTTTACTTGTTAAAATGTCCTAATGCTAGCTAGGTTGGTTACTTTACCTTAATTAACATGTGTTTATAGGTTTGTTTGTGAAATAACCATATGTCATTCATGTGTTGATAACGAAAATAACCATGTATATCATATATGTTAAATAATGATATTTTATGATTAAATTGATATTTTGTATATGAGATCTTATGCACGTGAAAGTCTATAAGTTTTGAGTACACAAAAGTGATTAATGTTTGATGCTTCAAAAGTATATAAAACTTTTTAGTGTCAGTGTGTATGAAAGTGATGCATGCCTAAAGAGTATGGCGTACATGGAAATAATATAAATGAAATATATGCATAAAAGTTTTTAAAAATATTTAATATTTTTAAAAATATTACATTTTTATTTTTATTTTTAAATATTAAATCCACCTTTAATATCAATTTCCATAAAAAAATTGTAAAACAATTTAAATATATATTACTTCAGTGTGATAAAGATATTAGAACGAATGGAGTAAGAGATATAGTTATCAAGAGAATTAACTTAGCTATATTAATTATCTAAAAAAAAAAAACAAAATAAAATTACTTTTACTGTATCAAATAATATTTTTTTTATTACTATAGTCAATTTAAAAAAATAAATGATCAATATTTGTTTTCAAAATGAAGCTAATATCCTAATGAAATATATATTATTTTTATATAATGTAAATCCAAAAGGTAGGGAATGAAAACAAATTATACAATGAATTTACAAATGATTTATTATAAAGAGTTTTAGGGTAAAAGTCCGAATTTAAAATAAAATAAGGAAATCTTATTCACAATAAATGAAGATTTACTTAAAAAGCTTAAATCTTTGAACTTCATCAAAGGCAATAAAGTCCGGGAGCTCTTAAATATAAAGTTACCAAAATACCCTTTTGAGTTGAAGAATTTGAGAGTAGTCTTAACCGGTCCCTCTCTCCGATTACCAGTTTTTTTTCTTTAGCAGTGAGAGAGACCATTTAAGACTCATGTATTCAATAAATCCATCCCCACTCTTCACTTTCCAAACCCTAATCTTAATTCTCGCTTTTTTCATTATTCACAAGCACAGATTCTAAACAACCTTTCTCTCAAACCCCATTTTGCAGATCTCATACAAT
The DNA here is from genome assembly GCF_057944985.1 of Cucurbita pepo subsp. pepo. Classification (NCBI taxonomy): domain Eukaryota; kingdom Viridiplantae; phylum Streptophyta; class Magnoliopsida; order Cucurbitales; family Cucurbitaceae; genus Cucurbita; species Cucurbita pepo. The sequence continues at coordinate 217,104 of NC_141798.1, forward strand.
TACGATCCATGGCGGCTAAATTCTTCTGTGCCTCGTTATTCAATTCCCAGAATCAAGCTTCTTAATTTATGGTTCAGGTAATTTCCTTGGATCGCTTGAATATGTAGGAAAGCCAATAGATTATAACTCACTTTGAATGTGTGTTCTTTTAGTTTCTACATTACTCACTTTTGTTTATGATTAATGGGTAGTGGTGATTTTAAGCAATTCTTGTCACATTTGAGTTTCTGACCTCTAATTCAACATTTGGACTGTTTTTGTGTCTTTTTTTTTTCTTTCTTTAAGGCATTCATTTCGTACTGTTTCATATTGGATCTCAAATTTGAGGATATTCTACTCTATATGCGGGTTTAGTGTTTTTTTCTCGTTAGGGATTCTCATGGCAATGCCGTCGGGAAATGTGGGTGTTTCCGATAAAGTTCCGTTTCAGAGCGGTGGTGGAGGCAATGGCGGTGGTGAGATCCATCAGCACCGCCCCCGTCCCTGGTATCCTGATGAGCGTGATGGGCTTATCTCATGGTTCCGAGGCGAATTTGCTGCTTCGAATGCGATCATTGATGCCCTTTGCCATCATTTGCGTGCTGTGGGAGAGCCTGGGGAATATGATGTTGTTATTGGGTGTATACAGCAACGGCGGTGTAATTGGACGCCGGTGCTTCATATGCAGCAGTACTTTTCAGTGGCAGAAGTGATGTTTGCACTTCAGCAGGTCACCTCTAGAAGGCAGCAGAGGTTTGTTGATCCTATGAAAGTGGGGTCGAAGTTGTTTAGGAGACCTGGGCCAGCATTTAAGCAGCAGCATCAGCAGCATGGCCATCGCGTTGAAGCCACAGTCAAGGAAGAGATGGTCACTTGTGCAGAGTCTTGTAATGGTGGGAATTCTTCAAGTTTTGTAGGCTGTAGGAAGGTTGAGCAAGTAAGTAATAATACATGTGAGGAAAGCAATGCAACGGGGGAGGATGGAAAATTGAACGATAAAGATTCAGGGTCAGCTGAGGACATAAAAGGTAGCCTTTTGTTCCACTATCAACGTTTATTAGTGCATGAACTTTATTTTTTGGCTAAATTAGAAGTTTTGTTCATGGACGATGTCTAATCAGACTGTGAACCTTAAAAGTTCAAGGCCTATTGGACACTTCAAAGTTAATAGGTTTTGAAAGTGCAAGGACCAAACTTTTTATTCAATTTTAAGGATTGACTTTGAGCGTAACTGAAATGTACATGATTCTTGTTATTTCTATCTCATTCCTAGAGGTTTGAATTACTTCAGCTATATATTATGTTGTTGAAAATAGGAGTACATCTTAATTTTTACAAGCTTGTTTGTTGGGTAGATTCTCATGGGAAGGACCAAAGTAATAGCAAACCCAAGTGTGCAGAAAATTTAAAAGACAATGCAAGCAATAAAGAATCTCAAGTTGAACCTACTGATGATGGGTGTTCTTCAAGTCAAAGAGGTGAGTACCTGCTCCTTAAATCATATTTGTAGTTGATCTAGTTAGAAATTACAAACAATTGTATCATAAATCATAATTTATTTTAATTTTGCTGCTTTATCCCACTGGTAGTGGAATTATCAAAAATATATTTTTTACTAATGAAAGGGCATCATTATAATCTGTTATCAACCAACTCTTTCCCCAGATAAGGAGCTGCAGTCTGTTCAAAGCCGGAATGGAAAGCAGTATGCTGCCACAGCCCCAAGAACCTTTGTTGCCAATGAGATATTTGATGGAAAGACGGTAAAACTGCTTAGTTTTATCCTGAATTTGGTTCTTGGATTCTTTGTTGTGAGATTCTGTGAAGGAAAGAGTCTTTCACATTTAGCTTGACATGGTAGACTGATTCACTTCTTATTATTTTATTCTTCTTCTAATATAGCTTAATGTGATGGATGGATTGAAATTGTATGAAGAATTATTGGATGATATTGAGGTTTCAAAGCTGCTTTCATTGGTGAATGATTTGAGGGCTTCTGGAAAGAGAGGGCAACTCCAAGGCAAGTTCTTGTTCTTTCTAACTCAGCTTGACTATATTTATGTTACTTTAAGAAAATTGATTATCATCTTTTTCAAGGAAGTTATCAAAATAAATTTCAATTAATATGGATTTTGTGAAGGTTTATCCAATTTTGAACCAGATGACAATTGTATTACATACAGCCTCGAGATAATGAATTGAAGAATGGGAACTATCACTTAAATGAATGGTACATAAGGATGTTGAAAATCTAATGAACTACTTTGATATCTTAATACCCTACAATTATGCAAGTGAATGGTACATAAGGATGGACAACTTCTTTATATTTCGTAATTTTCTTAAACTGAATAATATTATATTTTTCTCTGCCACAAAATCAGGCCCGACATATATTGTCTCAAAAAGACCGATGAAGGGTCATGGGAGAGAGATGATCCAGCTAGGCTTTCCGATTGCAGATGCAGCTCATGATGACGACAATTCTTCAGGGCTCTCAAAAGGCATTTACCATTATCTTTGATTTGGATTGTAATTTTTGAAATTTAGTTGAGCTATATAGCCATGAAAATATATGTTGATGTTAGTTTCTGTTCGATGTAGTATTTTAAATCTCCATTTTTAGTGAATTTTACAGATAGAAGAATAGAATCCATCCCCTCATTGCTTCAAGATCTCATTGATTGCTTGGTTCGGGAGCAAGCGATGACAGTGAAACCAGATTCCTGCATCATTGACTTTTATAACGAGGTCACTAATCAAACGCATACTTGTTTTTTTTTTTTTTTTTTTTTGCAAGTTTTCGTTAGTGTATGTTCCAGACTAATATTCTTATTGGTTGATATCCTCAGGGTGATCATTCTCAACCTCATGTCTGGCCACCATGGTTTGGGAGGCCTGTTGGTGTCCTCCTTTTGACTGAATGTGAAATGACCTTTGGTAGAGTAATTGGTTCAGACCATTCTGGCAATTATAGAGGGGCTAAGACATTGTCCCTTGCACCGGGGTGGGTAATTATTTTATTCTTAATCTGCATATTTCTCTGAACCTTCTTTCATCCTCTGCCTCATGTTTACATTTTTTCTGTTTACTTTTACTTTCTTATGTTGATCGTCCTCTTCCTGATATGTACTGTCTGTGTTTTATTGTAAAACACAGGAGCCTCCTTGTGGCGCAAGGAAAATCTGCAGATTTTGCTAAGCATGCAATTCTTGCTATGCGCAAGCAACGGATACTTGTTACCTTGACCAAATCACAACCAAAAAGAGCAGGACCAGCTGATGGGCAACGCACATCTTTGAATGTAGGTTCATATTCCAGTTGGGGCCCTCCATCTGCTAGATCACCCAATGCTCGTCCTTGCCCGGGACAGAAGCATTACCCTATGGGTCCATCGACAGGCGTTCTACCTGTGCCACCCATTCGTCCCCAATTGCCACCACCAAATGGCATCCCACCAATAATGGTGGCTCCTGTAGCACCACCACCTATGCCTTTCCCTCCCGTGTCAATTCCAACTGGTCCACCTGCATGGCCTGCTGCTCATCCAAGGCATCCTCCGCCTCGTCTCCCTGTTCCTGGCACTGGAGTATTCTTTCCTCCAGGTTCTTCCAGTGCTCCATCTCCTCAACAGATGCCAAACTCCGCAGTGGAGACGAGTTCCCTTGCAGAAAAGGAAAATGGTCCGACGGAATCTGATCACAATGCAGGTGCTTCTCCAGGGGAAAAATCTGAAGCAAAACCTCAAAGACAAGAATGCAATGGAAGCATGGATGGAAGTGGGAGTTGTAAGAAGACGGAGGAAGAACAACCAAAGCAGCAGCAGGAGGAGGAGGAGAAAAATGAGAATGTGGAGGCCCAAAATGCAGGAGGTGGAGAAGCTTAAAGACAGAGGAAAATGCATTACTTAAAGAGAAAAGGAAAAGAGAGAAGAAAAGCAGGTCGGCTGCAGACTTGAATGAGTTACAAGCAAAATGTGATAGCGGCAACATTCAAAGACTGCTACTACCATCAAACTGCTACTACCATCAAGGAGAACAAGGGGAGTTCCATTTCAAAATCCTTTACTTCATTCCTTTTTTCTGTTGTCCAAAACAATTATTGGTTAGATGGGAAAACTCATTCCTAATGCCACTTTGGATATTATCTTCTTCTTCTTTAAGAGAGATTTTGAAAAGTCACTATATTTTATACTTTCCAAATGTAGAAACATAACTCTGGTATATCATGGATGAAGATTAACCACACTCTTTAACGTAATTTCAAATGGATGTCCTTTTATCTCCTATGTTATATAAAAAATTGGTTAAATTATACAATTGCCTTCAATTTTTGTATGTAAATTTCAAAGATTTCCATGAAGTGGAAAGGATAGCACCAGCATTAGCCTTGCGGTCATGCAGCTAACTACATATTGATTTTGTTTTGAGACATCAAAAGCAATTTTATGGAGTTCAGTAGTTTTTTATTTTTATTTTTTTGGGTTCATTGACTTGTCTTTCAAACTCATTTAATTTATGTTATTTAAAGTAAATTCACAAAAAAAAACATAAATCATTATTAAATTCAAGAAAAAAAAATTGATGTAAAGTCAACAACCACCTATAACATCAATGGAAAATCCTAATGGTGTTAACTATACATAATAAACAAACCGCATGAAACACATCTGATTCCTAAATAAAATCTATACTCCTTCAACTGTCTCTATATATTTTTATACACAAAAAAGAACAGACCCATCTAAATCAAACAGCCGGAAATTATTGCCCAAAAAAAAAAATTGAAACAATGACAGCCTTCTCAAGCAGAAGTGAACTCAGCCTGGCGGCTAGAGTGATGGTGTTTCCCACGGTGGTGCCGCCGCCCTTTTCCAAATGTTACAGGGTCGAACTTTCGAAGTCGCTCGGCTTCTTGAGGTACAATGACACATTCTGCAGGAGGGATCTTGTATCGAAGACGATCATAGCAATACGAGTATGTCATGTGCTTCCTCCTGAAACTCTCCATTTTTCTTGTTTTAGCAGTTGTGATGTCATTGGGGATGGTGGCTTCGGAGTTCTGTGTAAGGTCGTCGCACTTGGAGAAGTGCAGATCGATCGGATCGACTGTGCAACCATGCAATACAAATTTGGAGAACTGGGCGATATAGGGTGCATATTTGTAGTTTACCTTGTATTTGCCTCCATTGGTGGCCCAGCCTGAACCATCCCAAATTGTTGCATACAAAGTCATTGGCTTGGATGGAAAGTCACCACCCATTGAAGCTGTTCTTTTAACTTCTCTTATAGGAACTTCATCCACATAAAATCTACATATAACAAAACAGTGGAAGCATTCAGCAATATATCAATGATTCATTCTTTTTACGAAGTAGTTGAATTGAAAGTTAGAGGGACCAAAATAGAACATCTGAAAGCTTAGACACCATTTTAACAAAACACATGAAAGTTTAGGAACCAAAAGAAAGAACAAATTTTAGAACATCAAATCCTTTGGGCTATGCACATAAACCATAGACTTTCTGAATCAACTTTCCAAATGAACTTTTTCACACCCCCCATGGCTAATGGCACTGGAAAAACATCATTAAAAAAAACAAAACAAAACATGGGAGATTCCAAACTCTGTGAGAAGAAAAAAAAAAAAACATATGAAATAGCTTACATAATGACAGAATCAGTCCAAAGAATGCTGTACTGATGAAAATCTTCAGCTGGATCAAACCAAAGGCCATATCTTTCTTCTCTGCCAACGTTGGTGCTTCCATTCCCGTAAATGTTGGTCTGAACCCTCCATTCTTTTCCTCTGATATTCCCTAAGAACTCGAAATCTATCTCATCGTGGTTGTTCTCAAACATATCGCCATTCGACATCTGTCATCCCACAGTTACTTATCCCAGTTACTAACATTTCCGCACTTTTTAACAAAATTCTGAATAAATTACCCCAACAACTGAACAAATTCAACTCAACTTACAGGTTGAGTCCAACATCCAATTCGCAGCAATGGAAGTTAAAATTTTAACCTGAACAACTAAGAGTATGTTTGGGATTTGCTATAATTCTTTCCAAAAACACTTTGAACATAAAAAGTGTTTGTTAGGTGCCCTATGGTTGTGTCTAAGAACTGAAGTGTTTGTTAGGTGACCCCTTAAAAGCAATGTATTTAATCACATTTAAAAACTCTGAAAGTGTTTGTTGGATGAGAACTTAAAACCATTATCAGAGGGTAGAAACTAGTAAGTTGCGTTTAGTAAGTTCTTTATCACAATCCTAACACATTAACAGCCCCACTAATACACACGGAAAACAGAGTAAAAGAATACAGAACAAAATCAAATGAAGAAAAACACCCATATTGTCAAATCATGAGAAACTCATGGATGGAAACAGTTCAAGATTATTAAGAACTTAAACAGGGTACATTTCCAGAAAGAAAAAAAAAAAAAAAAAAACCCAATGAATTCCAATTTCCATACTCACATAAAAAGCAACCACAACACCAGCAGAGTAATCCGCAGGCAATTTAATGGAAGCACTGAAGAACCCATGAAGATAAAGGTCCTGGGACACAAATCCCGCGCCTGAAACAAAATTAAAAATAAAAAAAAAACGAGCAAAAAAGAGAGAAAATGAAAGGGAAGTAAGAAAGAGAGAAAGAGAGAACCTGTTCGTTCATCTAGATGCAGATGCACCGATTTCCCATCCTTGAGAACAAGGAGATTGTCATCGCCGAACAAGTGGGTGTAGGCTTCGTCGAAGAAGAGGGTTGGAAGATTTGGAGGGGAAGAAGAAGAGGGAAGGAGGAGAAGAATGAAGGAAAGGGGAAAACAGAGGAAGGAGAAAGAAGAGAAGGCCATGGGGAGAAAAGAAGAAGAGAGAAAGAGGAGTGGAAAAAGATGGAAGAAAATGGGTAGAAAAAGGTTGCAGAAGAGGCGCTTTGTTGGCGTGTAATGTAAGTGGAAGGGAAGGGCAAGCACCGATGGAACCAAATTTGTCTTCCTTCAAAAGATGCTTCAAAATTCCTTTTTTTTTATTCTTTTATATATATATATATATATATATCTATATAATTTAAATATTTCATTCAAATTTACGTACTCAAATATAATATATTTTTGTGTAATTTCAGAAACATGATATCTTACTATTATTTCTCAACAAAACAGTGGTTAGAATACATAATTTTTGGACAAACTATCATTTTTTAAAAAAATAATAAAATAAAAAACTGGTATTGGGTGAGGAGTAATTCCAGTAATTGAATTAATTTCTTAAAAAGACATGATTAATAGTCCAAGTAATGTAAATGAATATAATATTATATGGGAGTGTATGTTATAGGTGACTTTTTTTGCATATTTAAAACTAAATTTATTTCTCATTAATTCTCTCTTGGAATTTTTCTACCCAAATTATAAAAAATAAATTAATAAATAAAACGAAACATAACACACAGAAAAAAGTGGTGGAAAGAAATGAATTCAAAGTGTATCATGTATTGTATGTTGAAGACATAACATATCGTAACTCTACCCATTCACTAAATTGCATGAATAATTAAGAAAAAAGAAACATAAATAGAATGTTTTTTCAATTGAAGAATATGATATATTTTGAAGATGAAAAGGGAAAATGAAAAAGGAAAATGAAAAAGGAAAATGAAAAAGGAAAATGAAAAAGGAAAATGAAAAAGGAAAATGAAAAAGGAAAATGAAAAAGGAAAATGAAGGAAGGGGGGAAAGTGGGGCCACCGAATGTAGGATTTGCAACGTGTCAATTTTGGTTACTTACTGCCACAACGCAGGTGGCAGTCGGTGATTACGATGACGAACCTTGAACCTTGAACCTCTCCCCCACCACATTTTTTGTTTTTTTCCTTCTTTCTTTTTATTTATTTTTTAATAAATAAAAGAACAACAAGAAGTAGCCGTTAGAGACATCTGGCGTGTCCTGGGTCCCACATACAATTTACAAATTTCACAAATTCCTCTCTCTTCCCCTTTTAATTATTAATTGGTTTTCTTTTTTTTCCTTTTTGTTCTATTTTTTAATCCTCCTGTATTTCTTAATTTTAAAAACATGTCTTCTTTCCAATTTTTTTTTTCATTATTATAAAAACTGCCAGTCCAATAACTCATCTGAAAATTTATTGATTTATTTAAAAGTTCAGAATTCAAAAAATACACAAAATACACAAATAGAATTTATATTTATTTGTTTATTTTGAGAATATGTATATTCGATCTAAATAAATTATCACTCACACAATGCCACCAAACACAACACACAATATTGGTGGAAACAAAGTAGGGCTCCACATCTCCTTGTCTGTTGTATATCCGCAGTTCCATGAATTTAATACAAATTTTGCAACTACGTTTAATATAATATATTTATAGTAAATATTGTTTTTTTTTTAAAAAAAATTGATGTAATTTTTGTTCGTTTGTTTTTAAGAATTTGTTTTTATTTTATAATTTCACTCTGAATTCAAATATTTTCTAAACATAAAGAAAAAAACAATATAAAGAAATGGTAATAAAACACACCATTCTCGAAAATAAAAAAACAAAAACCAATACTAACCTTTCAAGTTTGTATTTAATGAATGGTTGACCTAATTAGTATCATCTAAAATTTATGGATGTATTGTAAAAATTTTATAAATTTTGTATTTAATAGATCTACAAATTTTTTTAAAAATATATTTGAATATTATAAAAAAAAAAAAAAAATAGGGATACAATGTATTACGTGAAAAGGCCTTTTAGTAAACAAAAAGCCCATGATAGAGAGTTACATAAATAGAGGCCCACGAGCATTTAAACAAAGTAGACGACATGTCGTTTTGAACAGGATAGCAGTTCGTCAATGTTATCAACTCTTAAAGACAAAAATAAATGTTTCAAATACAAACATTTACCTTATGAAGCATTTTTGTATATAAGATGATTAAAAGTTCTTTCACGCGGAGAGCTGCCGGCCTTAGGCGGTGGGTTTTGCTTTGGCTTTGGCTTTGGTTGTCGTTGATTGTGATAAACAAAGTTGAATCGGAGACATCAACATAGTATATATCCATACATATATATATATGCCTCCCAATCCAATTCTTCTCAACCTCTCATTAATCTATACAGCTTTTTTAGGCTATTTCAATGGCGTTCAAACGAAACTTCAACATAATGGCGAGGCCAGTCACTTTGTTGGGTCATTTGGTGGCCATATCTATCGCAGTCTTGATTCTTGTATGGATCCTCCATTTCAGAGAAGGGGTTGCTTTCAAATCAGATAACAAGCTCAAGATTCTAAATGTACTTCCTTTCTTCTATAATTTTAATTAGCGGTTTCACAAGCAAAGGTTTGATGAATTTTTCATTCTTCTTCTTCAGCTGCATGTGCTTTTAATGGTGATTGGACTCATCCTATTTGGAGGGCAAGGTAAGGGAAATTACTAATGATTTGAAGTCATGATAAACCTTAATAATATTTATGGTTGGGATATGGCGCAGCTATAATGGCATACAAGTCAATACCAGCAAAAAAATACTGGAGAAAAGTGGTGCATTTGGGGTTGCATGCAATAGCATTAGCTGCTGCAATTTTTGGGATTTGTATGAGTTTCAAGTTTCACCATGACATCCAGTTGACGAATCTTGTTTCTTTGCACTCTTGGTTTGGTTTGATCACCGTTTGTTTGTATGGTCTACAGGTTCGTCGTCCCAGCCATCTCCCTCTTTCCAGACTTTGATATCTTTCTTTGCTAATTATTATGATGTTGATACGCAGTGGTTAGTGGGCTTCTTTGCGTACTTCTTCCCCGGAGCAGAATCAAGGAGGAGAGCCAGCTTAATGCCATGGCACGTTTACTTTGGAATATTCGTCTTTTTAATGGCAACCTGCACTGCTGAATTAGGGCTGCTTCAAAGCTTGGACACTTGGTTTTTGTTAGGGCACACCCAAGAAAACCTTATCATCAACTTCACAGGTCTTCTCATTTTTCTCTATGCGGCCACAGTTGTTCTCACTGTTATTCTTCCACCCCTTTATTAGTAGAGTAGTCCCTCCTTTTTGTTGCTCAATCGCTTTTCAAATTCATATTCTTACATCTTTATATTAAATGGTGTATGGTTGCTTCAGATAATAAACTTTTTTCTTACTCCGCTGTGTCCCATTGTGACTCTTTTGATACCCCTACCTACTCAGAGGTTACTCATTGGTTAAATCAAAACTAATCCGCAACTGATCCATCCTGAAAAAAGCTTTCAATTCCATCAGCCTAATGAATGGAGAAACGATTGCAAAACCATAGACAGACAACTCAAAAATTGGGGGAAAACTTGTATATAAATTGGTGTTAAATCAAATTTTGCCATCTCCTTCCATAATCGAATCCAATCTTTAAAAAAGATAATAATATCGTTCTTATATTCAATTGTATAGAACCTTTAACCTTGATGCTTGAAAGACCGATTCAACCAGCAACAAAGCTGTTTGATTATAATTTGAGCATTCTACGGCAAGGTTCTAAAAAACGATCATCGCACAAAATCAATCACTCACAAACTACACTCTAAACGTACAACTACATCCTAACACCCAATCCAGATTCAGAATTAATTTCACAACGTACAGAGAACATGAGATACAAAATGTAATGGCGTATGGAGGCGGATGAGTGTAGAAGATCGGAACGAGAACACACTCAGAAAAGAAAGCTCTTAAGAGCTACAAATCTGAAGCGATTCCATTCCAAAGCACTTCAACCGTACTATGATACCATTTGGAAATTGCTGTTGAGGGCTAGAGAAGCAGGGCAACCTGCAGAGAACCTACAGGTTATTCAGAGCCACCGATGTTAATGCTCTCCCCTTTAAATGCCTCAGCCCTCTATCGATTTCTCGATTATTCAGAATGGATTGAATGAAATTAAGAAAGCCTAAACCCTAATGCGAAATGAAGAAGATGGAAATTTCTAGATTTTACCTGGATGTGCTCGAGGTATAGGAGGAAGTCTTAGGAGGCGGAACCCTAAATGACCTGGTGCCCCTATTTATAGCCAAGGGCGAGGCCGTGGGGTTGCCTTTTTAAAAAAGAAAATTATTTAATATAATTTATAAAAATACACCCAAAATAAATCAAATGTTTTAATTATACCCTTAATTTTTTTAAAAAAAAAAAAAAAAAAAATCAAAACTGCCTCTACCGTCAATTTTGTCCAACATTATTTCAAATTTTTAAATGTTTACAACACTTTTGATCTTTAAAAAAAAAAAATCTAATTTTTGTTGGTATATATTGATATCGAAAAAATATTATTTATTTTCAGATTTTTTAAAAAAAGTTATTATTATTAATAAACAAAAAAATTTCATTTACCTCCTCTCTTACATATCTATGACCTAACAAAATTTTATTTCTCAATCTCTAAAACATATCAATTTTGAACATTTGCAAGTCAAATAATAATTGGTTTTCCATTTAAATTGTTTTTGCTTAGATTTCAATTTTTCTTTTCCCTATGTAAATTCTACGAGTAAGACAAATTTCATACAACCAGTCAAAGTAGACAATATTTGTTAGTAGTGAGTTTGAGCTGTTATAAATAGTATCAGAGTCAATCATCGACGATGCAAGATATTGGTTGGAATAGAGTTAGACTCTCTCTGTAGTACACACATTTTAAAACATTGAAGAGAAGTATGAGAGGGAAAAAAAATATTTGCTAGCGGTGGAGTTGAGCGGTTAAAAATAGTATCATAATTAGACGCGGGATGGTGTGTCAGTGATAATGTTAAGCCCCCAAAGAAGGTGAATTTTTAGATCCCATATCCGTTGTAGAAGAAAAGAAAGCATATAAGTGTATGAATTTTTTTTTATTATTTTTTTTTAATAGAAGACTTATTTTAAAATCGCAAAGGAAAGCCTTCAATAGAAAGTTCAAATAATGTCAGAAGTTAAAATAATTCAATAATAATAATAATGAGAATTAAAAAAAAAAAAAAAGAAACCAGAAATATATATAAAATCTAGAAAAAGAGAGAATCTAGAAATTAAATGTTAAATTATTGATGACGATTCATGCAATAAATACTATATTTTAATGCTATTTAATGCCATAGGGAAGGGCAAAAACAAAAAAATAAATAAAATAAAACAAAAAAAAAATAAAACACAAGAAATGTGTCGTACTTTTGTTCTTAAAGTTGTATTAAGTAATGATTTAGGTTTTGAAGATTAAAAAGAGAGACAGTGTAGTATTTGAAACTTAAGAAATATTTCACTTAATTAACCTAACTGAAAGTTAAAGATAAAGGATATATGGAGACATTTTGCATAATTGAAGCCTAAAGGAGCTGGATCGTCGGCTGCGGCGCCGAATTCACAAAAGCATTCAGACAAAATGGGTCCAATGGCCTTCCAATGTGTTTCCATTATGCCTTTTGTGCTGTTGTTGCTTTTACGTACCCCCTACCTTCCCTCTGCTGCCTACAACAACAATGGATGTTTTTGGCTACCACTTTGTGCAACATTTTCAAACCACTTTATGCACAAATATCATATCATTCTTCATCATTTTAAGCATTACCCCCTCTAAAGCATGCCCCATTTTATCATGGTTTTATGATTTCGACTTGCTTACATTACTTCAAATTGTATCAAGTTTCAGGTCAAATTTAACAAGCTAAAATAAGAACCAAAACACACCTTTCAAAAGACGAGAACAACGAGACACAATCCAATTTCAAACATAGACACAAACAAAGCACCCCCTTATAGACTAGACAGGATCTATATAATTATATATATTTTTGATATGACTATATGTGTATCTAAAATTAAAACGCCGAAAAAAAGAAGATAAAACGAAGAGAGTGAATCATATTTTGATTAAGATGGAGTGATGATTCCGCATGAGGGGGGGAACAAAAAAAAAAAAAAAAAAAAAGAAAAGGCAATAATGGGCAGCGGCCGACCAGCTTAAACGACAATGCGGGTCTTGTCGAGGGTGGTAGTGGTCACGCGCTCGCAGCGTGGACACATTGTGAGGTTCGACGCCGGCAGCGGCTCGCAGCTGTGTGGTGAAATCACCGTCGGGGGCGCCACCTTCATCGCCCTCAGCTCCTCCACCTCCTTCTGCAGTTTCTTGTTTTGCTCCGTCAAGAGCCCGAACCATCTCTTCAGATACTCGCACTCCATCTCGGTCTGCTTCAGCTTGCTCCTAATGAATAATTAAATGTAAATCAATTAATGGAGTGATTATGGATATATTATTTTGTTTTTTTAAATTCACACCCAAATAAATGCTTAATTAATACAAAAGCAAAAGTAAATGCAATAATAATATAGTTTGAAAAATAGTATGTTGTGACTACAAAAAATACGAATAATTGTGGGTGACAAAAAAGATATATGAAAGTGAAATAAATGCAAATTGAAACCCTTTTACATGAAAGACAAGAACATCATTATTGTCTTCTTGGATTCTAATTATTACCCAACCAAATTAAATGGTGTATGCAAATTTACTTTAATCACCTTATTGTCACTTCATCTTTGTACCCATAATAGGCTGACACAATAATGAGTTGTAATGGGTTCGAAACTTGAATGATTTTAATACTCGGAATCCAACACATAGGAGAATTAGATATGCAAATGTTGAGCTGATAAACATATGGGTAAGGAAAAAGATGGAATAAAATATATAATATGATATGCATATGGGGAGTGAAGCCACACACACGAGGCGGCGAGGGGGAGCAGCCTCGACATTGTATGTGTTATTGAAATATTTAAACTCATGGGGAAACCACATCATAACTTGTTCATAATTTTGCTCACCTATTGTCTCTTGGTGGCGTTGCATATCTTATTACCCCATAATTCCATTATTATTATTATTATTATTATTATTATTATTATTATTATTATTATTATTATTATTATTATTATTATTATTATTATTATTATTATTATTATTATGTTATATAGTTTAATTAACAACACTTGTTTGGATTATCCCTATTCCTATTCTGAAACCTCTTCTTCTTTTATTCACATTCAGTTTGGATTAAATGTTTCCTTTGTTAGGTTTTGAAGAATTATAATAGAATCACCAAAAACATGCATAGGATATAAGTTGATTCACCTGGCCCTTCGGTTCTGAAACCAAACCTCAACCTGCCTTGGCTTCAGCTTCAGCACTTCCGCAAGAGTCTCCTTTTGATTCTAACCAAAAAAAAAAATGGAGGAAAAAAAGGTATTGAAATAATGGGGTTTTGAGAGATTAAATAAAGAAAAGAAGAAGAAGGAGAATTGTAGTACTGGGTTTAAGGTATGGTTTTGTCTGAAGCTTTGTTCAAGAAGATGAGACTGTTCCTTTGTTAAACGTAGCTTCTTCCTTGGATGGCTTCCACTGTTGTTTTCTTCATCTTCCTCCATGCTTCCCATCATCCATTCCTCTTCATCCGGCGCTCTATTCATGTCCAAATCTCGCACCGCTGCAACCAAAAATTATTACACCTTCAATCATCCGTTCAAAACTTATTATAACACTTTTAGGTGATTTTAATTAAAACCGAAAAAGATCCGAGTTGAATTAGATTGAGGAAAAGAAAGATGTTGGTGTACCAGATGGAGGAAGTGGTGGTGATGATGAGAATGAAGTGAAGCCAGGTACAGAGATGGTGAGATCCAATCTTGAAGAGTTGGTTGGTAGAACCGCCATGGAAGTCTGTTGATGAAGCTTTGCAAACCAAAAAGAAGAAGAAATAGGCAGTTTTAAGAGGTGGGGGAGGAGAGAGAGAGAGAGAGAGAAAGGTAAAGTAGAACAACAAAATTGAAGATCCAAAAGGTTAACTCAAATATAGATGTAAATGGCATATCAGCAGACAAATAATAACAGAAAAGAAACACAACCAAAAAATTCAACTTTTTCTTTTTGTATTTATTTTGTTTTGGTCCCTAAACTCCAATTTTGCCTACAAAATTGATTTGGGTGTTCAAAATTCTAGGGTTTCAATGACTTTGAGTATGCCAATGGACAATGGACACGTGTAAAAGTTAGGGCAAATGTAAATAAAAATAATGAAGGTTGTGTAGGGTGGCGTCGAGCCAGAAAGTTTGGTTGTCGGTTCATGGAGGAGGAGATGATATGATTGAGCAGCCAAGCAGTTTGGAGGTGACGATCAGGAACCCCTTTTTCCATACATTACACAACCAACAATGCATTATTGATGAATACAATGTGAAATAACTCAGATTATATTATATGATACACCATTATTGGGCCCTAACTCCTAATTATTTGAGAATAACACATCATGAACATCAAACCAATTTGGTTTGGTGTAGAATTAGATACAGATATCGGGTTAGGGACCATAAACTCTTCATTCTTAGAGTTATCCATACTCTTAAAAGATCAAACAGTTAAGTCTTTACTCAAAAATGGCCACACTTTTTAATGGAAAACTTTTTTTTTTCTTGGGTCTAAATACGTGTTTATTAGTAATTAAAATTTTATAAAATTCAAAAATCAAATATTTACAGATTAGATTCTTCCTTCCCTCACTCAAAAACTCAAAACTTGTTCTCTGGCCATTACTCTCTCACTTTCTCTTTTATCTTTTAAGTTCCCATATTCTCTCTTCCCTAACCTTTCTTATGTTTTTGTTGTAAAGCAATGAATAATCAAAAACAGGCTTCCTTTTTGTGATTCCATGATTGAACTTTTGGCAAACTCCAAGATTCTTTCTTCTTCCTATGGGTTTCCTCTGGTGTTGTTAATAAAGCAATGTGAAACGAAGAGAGAAAGAGAGAGGCGAAGGCACCAAAATCAAAGGGTTGCACCATGGTTTCAACTCAGAATAACTCATCATCCATTGATGGAAACCAGAGGCAAGGATTGGAAGTTAGGCCTGGAGGAATGTTTGTTCAAATCAGAGATTTGAATCCAAATCCAAATCCAAATCCCTCTCCTCCCACCATCAAACTTAAGGTCAAATTTGGGTCTTCTTACCATCACCTTCATATCAGCTCCCATGCAAGCTTCGGTAATATCATCTTTCTCTTTGCATCTATTCAATTTCCTTCATTTTTTGGGTGTCAATATGATTCCGAGTTCTTCATTACTTATCAAATCAAAAGCTTTGAGTTGGGTTCATATTGATATCATTTTCTAGAGTCCAATGTCCACCAGCTAACACTATATTTGATATCATATTATCTTGGAAAGAGATTGATGAGTGTTGTTGATAAATGCATAATTTTGGCAGGTGAATTAAAAAAGATGTTGGCAGAACCAACTGGTCTGCACCCAGAAGAGCAAAAGGTAATATACAAAAACAAAGTGAGGGATTCAAAAACCTATCTAGATGTGGCAAGACTCAGAAATGGCTCAAAACTTGTGTTGGTTGAAGACACTTTAAGCAAGGAAAGACGACGCCTTGAGATGCTTAAAGATGCAAACTTTCAAAACTCCTCAAAATTGCTAAAACAACTTAGCTTGGAAGTGAAAAAGCTGTCTCAAGAGGTATCAAATTTGGATTCTTTTTCCTTCGTCGTTTCGTTCATAAGAGCTTTCAAAAGGGGTTTTGTATTTGGTGTTTGATAGGTTGAATCTCTTCACATGAAAGGTTGTAAGGATGGGAGAGTGTCAGAAACTGAAGTGGAGAATTTGACTGAAATGCTTATGAGACAATTGATTGCGTTGGATGAAATTCAAGTGGTGGGAGACCTGAGGCTGCAAAGAAGAGAACAGGTAATGAAACGACTTCAATAATATTCACAGAAACTCACATACTTCAACTCTAATTCATTTCAATTGGAAAAGGTGAGGGAAGTTCAAAAGCAAATAGAAAGCCTTGACATGATGAAGCTGCAACTCTGCAGCAATGGAGGTGGAGACTCACATAATGCCCATGCTTTTACTTCCACCAATGCAAAGGGAAACCAAAGGTTGCACCCAAAGCAGCACTGTACCAGCATAGTGAAGGAAGCTCTAAGGAATTCTGAATCGCTGGTGACAACCAAATGGGAGACTTTTGATTAGCCATATCATCGCTTTCAAACTACCACAAAAACTTCATATTCGACTCCGACTCCATGTTTAAATTTTAATGACAAATTTGTCAGGGGAAATGTTAAAACTATTCATTATCCGTTATAAAAATCGTTTCTACCTATGCAAATTAAATGATAAACTCTTATACGCGGGAATTTACAACTCACTCAAAATTAAGATTGATTCATATATCATTATTTTGTGAGTGAGATATTAATCTTCTTAAATAATAAATTTATAACGAGCCATTAAATTTATAAATTCTCCGTATCCATAGATTTTTTTTTTTTAGGTAGATTGGGTGGAAGAAAAAAGATGGAGGGGGTGATGGATGGGATTGAGTGGAATTTTATTTTTATTATTCACAATTTCATATATATACATATAAAATTATTTTGAGACGTTTCAAACGTGTAATTGAATTAAGCAAAAAAGTCATTCAACTGCTTCCAATTTATTTGAAAAAGACGCCGACAGAAAGAGAGAGGAAACTGATTTTGTACCAGAGCTTCAACTTGGTCTTCAATGGAGTCATCGATCACGGATCCTTCTCTTCATTCCTTTCTGCGTTTCTCTTCTTCTTCTTCTTCTGGGGAACCCGGCACCATGAGTAAGGGCGTTTATACGGTCTTCGATTACGATTCTCATTTCTTTTAGCGTTGAAGACCATCAAGGTTCTCCAGAGGAATAATCTCCATCACTCACACGCCTCTGTGGACCCTCACAAGGTTAGTTTATTCGCCATAACCGGCTTTCTCGCAATCAGAATTTCAGAGGATAAGGTCCGCACTTCGAGGACTCTGTTTGTTTGCTTTAAGGGTTTCGTTTATTTGTCGTTTTCCATAACCGATTGCACTCTGTAATGGATGATCGTGTTCGATCGTATCACTTTCTTGTGGTGAATATTTCTGAATTCCATGTGAGTTGACTCTTCCAAGTTGGGGGGAGAAATATGGAAATAGAACAACAGTTCAATAATATTCGTTGTTTGTGAATATAATTGAGTGGAACATTTCAAAGTTGTACTGCCTCTTCTCTATGGAGATACAATTGCGTCAATTTTGACGCTTTCTGTTCGGCTTGTGTGAAGATCTCTGGGAGAAATTGACTGGGAAGGCATTTTTGCTGAAATCTCTCACGGTCTGATTACTGTAATTGTTTTATATCCGTAGTTCAAGAAAGAGCGGTTTTTGCTGCAATTTGTTTGTTGTCTTGACGTTATTACTTATTTTATATTTTGTTCTACTGATTCTAACTTCTATCATTTCAATCAGAAGATGGTTGACAAGGAATTTTTCACCGAATATGGTGAAGCTACTCAATATGAAATTGAAGAAGTTATAGGCAAAGGGAGCTATGGGGTTGTTGCATCTGCCATAGACACTCACTCTGGCGAGAAAGTTGCCATCAAGAAGATAAATAATGTCTTCGAGCATGTTTCAGATGCTACACGGATTCTTAGAGAAATTAAGCTCCTCCGTTTTCTTCGGCATCCTGATATTGTTGACATAAAACATATAATACTCCCTCCTTCCAGAAGGGAGTTCAAAGATTTGTACATTGTTTTTGAGTTGATGGAGTCTGACCTTCATCATGTACTCAAAGCTAATGATGATCTCACCCCTCAACATCATCAATTTTTCTTGTATCAACTTCTTAGAGCCTTGAAGTATATACATTCAGGTTAGGCCTCCATTTTTTTCTGGCTTTGGTAAAATATCTTTCTATGCATTCAGAGGATCTGATTTATCTTGGGGTTTTCCAGCACATGTGTTCCATAGAGATTTGAAGCCAAAGAATATACTTGCCAATGCAGACTGCAAACTGAAGATCTGTGACTTTGGGCTTGCTCGTGCATCTTTTACTGATGCCCCATCTGCTATTTTTTGGACTGTGTGTATTCTTTTTGTGGCAAGATAAAGAATGGTTTCAATTATTCTAGGGGTTAAAAGCTTTCTGTAAATTGATTAAATCCTGTTTGATTTAACTGACTGACTTTGATCACTTCTTCAAAGGATTATGTGGCTACTCGATGGTACCGTGCTCCTGAACTCTGTGGCTCCTTTTTCTCAAAGGTAACTAAAGGATATCCTGCTCTACATTCTGCTTTTCAACCATATTTATGTTGTGTTTGCAGTATGTAATTGATGATTTTGTTATCTATCTGTCTGTTTTATTTTGTTCTCTGTTTGTCTGCCTGCTTCTCTTGTTCATTTTTGCTGCTGGAAATTTTATTTCATAATCTTGTACTCTTAAGTGTGTTTTCCTTTTTAAAAAGGAAAGCAAAAGAAGTCCAATCATGTGACTGCGTGGGAAATCTTTGATCTAATTTGAAGCTTCGTTCCCCACCTTCTCTCTTCCCCTCTCAGATGGTTAGCCAGACACATTCCTCTGAGCAGTCAGTTGGACTATCAGACAGATGGCCTTTGCCTTTTTTTTATATGTTTATGGTTGTGCAGACTCTCTGTATCTGTATCTGTCTCTTTCATACACGCTTCTGGCCCTTTATGATGAACTCGCCTTCCTTTCAGTTTCTTGTCCTCTGTAAACATCCAGTATATAAGTGTAGGCACATTGAAGTTTAGTTTTAGAAAACTAAATAAACATTTTTATGGTTTCTTCTACCCTTATCAATACCGTTGTTAAATCAACATCATTGTACATGGTTTAATAAAGTGAACTTCATGTGCCGATCTGACTGAGGTTTCCCGAGTTTACCATGACATATTTTCATTGACTATGATTTGTAGTATACACCAGCTATTGATATTTGGAGCATAGGATGTATATTCGCTGAAATGTTGGCAGGCAAGCCATTGTTTCCTGGGAATAGTGTTGTGCATGAGCTGGATCTAATAACTGATTTACTTGGTACTCCTTCGGCTGAATGCATTGCTAAGGTTTCTATTTCAAAATTTGTCTTTACATAATTTTCATATCTTGGACCCTCTGGTCCTGATTATGAACTGATGTTTCCCCTCCTTATAGATTCGTAATGAAAAGGCTAAAAGATACTTGAATAGCATGAAAAAAAAGCACCCTATTCCTCTGTCAAGAAAGTTCCCTAATGCAGATCCACTAGCTCTTCATTTACTTGAGCGTCTGCTTGCATTTGATCCGGAGGATCGTCCTTCTGCTGAGGAGGTGGGATTCGGTGATACTAATTTTTAACTGCTTTTTAGCTATCATGACTTTCGCAGAAACTTATTCATCTCTAATGTCCTTTTGTATAGGCATTAGCTGATCCATATTTCCATGGGCTTGCAAATGTGGAGGATGAACCATCGAGGCAACCCATTTCAAAACTTGAGTTTGAGTTTGAAAGGAGAAAGTTAACCAAAAATGATGTCAGAGAGCTTATTTATAGAGAAGTATGACTCATAAAATCATTGCTTTATATATTTGGTGGTCAGGTGTTTTCTTAGTTTTGGGTTTTATGCAATTCTGCTTAGTCCACTCAAGTTATCCTTTTGAAATGTAACAGATTTTAGAGTATCATCCTCAAATGCTACAGGAATACCTTCAAGGTTCTGAGAGTCACTTCTTGTATCCCAGGTAACAAACTCTGACTGATTTATTAGTTGTTTATTTGCAAGAGATTAATATTAATTTATTTTCTTTCCTTAAAAAATGTGTCAATTAGTGGAATTGATCAATTCAAGCGTCAATTTGATCATCTGGAGGAACACTCTGGTAAAGGTGAGAGAGGCAGTCCGCTCCTGAGGAAGTATGTCTCCTTGCCTAGGTATAACTAATGTTTGAACAAAGCATGTGATGTTTTGCAATCTTCATCTTTTATTTAATTGGTTTAGTATCACCCTCCTTGCTTATCCTTTACTATCATAGGGAGCGAATCTGTACACCAAGAGATGAAGATGATGATAATTGTAAAACAGAACAGAATGCAACTTCAGCAGAACCTGCAGCGCTTCAAAGCACTCCTCGACCTGGTTATTCATTAACTGCTCTGAATGGTTCTGTTCAAGTAGACTGCAGCAATTACAACCTGTTGAGGAGTGCAAGTATTAGTTGCTCAAAATGGGTGGATTAATTGCAAAGGTTGCACGGTAAGTACACTGACTCTACAAAAAGAATCCGGAGGGTTTTAGGGGGGTGGCGGGGTGGATCTTTTATTGAAAACCTATGCTCGTCAATCACTTGAATCATTTGTGTATTCGTATAATGTGTCTTAAACCAAAGCAACAGAGAAAAATTAATAATCATAAGTTAAGGGTGAGAAGGCTTGTGCTTATTGTCTTAAGGGGAATTATGATTCCACTGCACTAAGAAAACCTACACTTCTCTTCCGAGACACAACCCTCCAAGAAAAAAAAAAGCAAAAAAGAAAGAAACCTTGCTTGCTGCTAAGCTTTCTCGCAAATTTCGTACGGTTTGTATGCTCAATGAAAGGACCTGTGGAAAGTTAATTATGCTCACTGGAGTTGACAAAGCTCTCTGTAAGGGTCACTCTATTTTTCTCAAACTATTTTCTTCAGAAAAGGTGTTCTTCAAGAGGTAGCTTTCAGTTTTCCCGTTTGTTCAGTTTGACGAATTTGAAATCACCGACCTCTCTAAATAACATCCTAGTTATAAGGGATGTGGATTTTTTCTTCTCTATGACTTATAGTGTGAACATAAATCAGATTGTTCTCAAATTATATGACTTGTTTGCTTTTCCTTGCAGGCAGAAAGAATGCCAGATTGCTAGCCTTTCTCAGAATCTTAAATTGTAAAATGTCTCTCATTCATATGGCTTTGAACTTGCCATTTAACCTTTAAGCTCTCATATGGTTCCACTTCTGGGCCATTTTAGTTTATCATAACTGATGTATTGGTAAAGGATAAATGTGGACAACATATGCAAAGTAAGAACAAACGATCAAATTTATGCCTTTTGGCTTAGCGTTTCTTCACTGGTTCATTTTTAATATTTGTTTTATTTGGGTTCAGTAAGGTTGGAGATTTGTTTCGATCACTTCCTAGAACTATTTTAAGTTTGTAAGAAATATACTTCTAGTACTTGTTCAATACTGCTCTTTCTCATTTTAAAGAAAATTTAAAACATATCATGCATAGAAAGAGAAAAATAAAGCCCCCAATCTCTTGGTTCATTTTTTTTTTTTTTTAAAAAAAAAACATACATGAATCAAGAAATTGGAAAAACGAGCACCCAACTCAACTAAGAAAAGATGATGGGGGAGGAGTTGACTGATTTAGAGAGATCTCCTTCCAACCACTAGTATGGTTATTGAATGGTTATTGAAATCATTAAGTAAAAGTTGGATATAATTTTTCAAATGAAAATGTATAATTATTATATGTTATTTAGGAATAATGGAAGAGGGGAAGATCAAGTCTTATTTATGTTCTCGTATAATTAGTAACATACAATGCCTAGCAGCCGATCCATATATATTCAAAGAATAATACAAATCAAACAAAGGGGCGATTCGAACCTAAGACCCATAAGTGAAGTTATTCGTGTAATCATGATCAATTGAGCTATCTATGCTCAAACCTACAACAATGCTTCAATTTCAAAAAATTAGAATTTTAGTATTGAAGTGCGCAGCCCCATCATGGTAGTAAAAAGTCTCAAAGCTCTTTGGTTGTTGATTGGTGTTTTCCTACCCACTTCCATCAAGTTGTCCATGAGACAGAAGATGTGCCATGTATTGCTGCCAGAATTTAAACAAAAAATGAGCTATAGTGGTAATTCCCTGGATGTGGACTTCCATTTTGTACAGCCTCACAAACATAGTTAGAGGATATGATAAATATGCACCAGAAAAAGCTCCATTTCTGATCCGAAACATGTGATGATATTCGTTCCATCTTATATATAGCTTTCTTCAAGTGTTCATGTGAGTTTGAGTACTTGTAAGGAACAAGCTGGACATATAAGCAAGGATATAGTGGTAGTAAGGGGTGTATTTGTTATTAGTCTGGTGTGTATTGGTCATAAATCCGGGTGTTAGGGTTTTCTTAGAAAAGGGAAAATGTTTTTGCTTCATTGTCTTAGTGCAGGAATTTTGGGGGACAGCCCTCTCAAAAGACTATATTGGTATTGTAATTTCTATTGATATTGCAATATAGTTCTATTAATGTTTTCTTGTTATTGTGATCCTAACATGTTATATCCCTGGTTTGTTGCATAGCTCGACCTTCATTTCAGAAATAGTTAATGCCCATAATTAGACTACAGTTCATTTAGACAGCATCTTAAAATTTGTATACCTACAGATGGAACAACTATACAACTATAATCACTCCAGCTAATTCCAAACTGGCAATAGAGCTTTATAAATCTTTCTCCCTAGTTGAACAGAGAACAAAGGCTATAAATTATCATAATCTCCTCATTTCATTGTCATCAATGACTTCATAAAAGGGTATTCTTTCATCTTAACAACATTTCTTAACTCTTTAACAAAGCAGCAAATTTCAGAGTTTCATGCACTTACATAACTTCCATATGATTTGTTCTCCTAATTCCCACATTGGAATCATTAAACTGAACTAAAAATCTGACCAGAAATCAGTGTAATACAAAACAATTCAACACTCAGCAGGAATCATAATTACGTACCAAACTAGAAAGAGAACAACCAAAAGACGAGGCAAACTTACAGAATGATATGCATAAGGCGATTTTCCTTGACGTTCAAAATGTTTAGCCATGACGCAGAATTCAATTGGACCCCATTCTTCTATTTCAAAACAATTCCCAAGAGCAGCTTTGTACAACTACAGCAAACAAAATGAAAATTAGCACAAGAGTTGTGAACATCAAAAGAGTATGAAACCCAAATCAAAGAACGCAAAAACCTTCGTAGTGTCTGTCAAGAGCTCTGTACCAGCAGGGTAAGAAGCATAAAATTGATCCCCTCGAGAATACCCAGCTCTAGTTCTGCAATACCCGGGACAACAATTAGAGAACAAAAAAGTGGACAAAATTAAAGAGCAATGTCTAAACTCACGTATTGCTTGTATAAGCGTAACTCAAAACGGAAACGAAGAGATAGAATCCAGTATAGGACACAAGTCTTCGAAACTTTTGAATCTTTAGGACCTCTTTAGCTCCGTAATACAGCCCCATATCTGGAAGAACGAAGACCCCTGAACATCAGTAATGGACAAAAGTGGGAGTATAGCTATTATAATCGTCATTACAAGCTCACCAAAATCGAATCGTGAACGAACCTAGGAGTGGAAGCAGGCGAGTAAGATTCGAGAGAGAGATCGGTGGCGAGGGGAAACCGAAGAAAGGGAGCTGAGAATTAGTGAGAATTTAGGAGCGATTGGGGGCTCGGAACTCGCAAGGGAGAAGGTTCGAAGTTGCGGCTTCAGACTCCCTTTTCTTTTTAATTTAGTTGAATATTAATATCAAAATTGAATATAAATTGGAGAAAATTATAATTAAAATCGAAGGCCCAACCCACTGGAAGCCAAGCCCATGGGCCAAGCGCCCGTAAGGCTGGGTTTTTCTTTTTACATTTTAAATCAGGTTTTTCTTTTTACATTTTAAATTAGGTTTTTATTTGCTTATAACACTCGAAGGGTGGAAGAATCTTAACACCACATTTGTGTCACAAACGTTTCCGCTAAATGAAATTAAATTGACATGTTAGTTACATTGCATCATTTTTATTCTTTATTGTATTTAAATCATGTCTACTTTGAAATGGTTCAAGATATACTATAGTAGAATGGGACTAGTCGTCAATGAAGTTACATGACTAAATAACCTATAACATTATTTTCTTCATTTCTCTAACTTAGCTTCCAAATTCTCTTTCCTGTTAAAGTAGTGTTAAAGTAGGGCCAGAGGGGCTTCGCCGTACAAATGTTGTGTAACACCATGCATACATACAATAATGCTGGTCCAATAAGTATACTAATTATTTTTTATTTTATTAAACTTCTCCACCGGTGATGATATTTTAAAACAATCTACCTTAAAACCTATTATAACAACTTTGAAATTTAAATTTTAAAACCTATTATAACAACTTTGAAATTTAAATTTTAGGTGAGAGAGAGAGAGTGAGAGTAAATGGCGCATATTCTATATTTAGAAATTATAATTAAGTTATCATATACATTCTACATTTACGCTAGTCGTAATACAAATTTATAAATAAATTATTGAGGTAAACATTTCCTATTTTTAATGGCCACCTAAGAAAGGGAAGTTAAATTTGTGGGTCCAATAATTGAAGGATTAAATATTTTGGTTATGTTTACATTTATAGAAGGTTGTTTGAGTTATGATTCCCAAAAATGTCACAATCTTTAAAACAATAAAAAACTGAAGTGTTTTAAGGCCCTAAAAGACAGCCATGAACCAATTCAAAGGCCAACCATTATAATCGCAGCTTTCTGCTGGCTTTCCTAAAAAATTCTAGCCTCTACTTTTTCATTCCTATGAATACATCCAATTCTCACCCTTTTCCTGTTCACATTATAAATAGGACAGCTTCAGGTTTGAATATCCAAGTCAAGAATTATTGACTGCACGTTCATGATGAGGACATTGAGATGCTCTAGCCTTTTCGTCCTTGTTGTGTTCTTCGTAGGATGCCTTGGCCTCGAAGAGAACAAGGAGGAAAAGGTTTTTGATTGAATATAATTTATGAGGCATTTTGGTGTTTCCTTTCTTGTCTGATCATCCTGTGCTCGTGTTTTTTGCAGAAACATTTCATTGTCTTTCTGGAGAATCAACCTGTTCTGAGTGAGGTTGATGCAGTAGACAATCATCTCAATGTCCTCATGTCACTCAAGGAAAGGTGGGTCTTGTTATGTTATTCTGAAACCAATCCAAATCCTAAAATCATTCCATTTTTAAACCCTTTCCTTTTACAGCCATGTGGAGGCAAAGGAGGCGATGGTGTATAGCTACACCAAAAGCTTCAATGCTTTTGCAGCCAAGCTTACAGAACAGGAAGCCAACACATTGTCAAGTAATGAATTGGACTTCCATTTTTTACTCATTAATTTCCCAACCTCTCTTTCATTTTTATATATATGAATGGGTTTGATGTAGAGAGGGGCGATGTGACTCATGTGATCCCGAACCGACGTAGAGAGATTCAAACCACCCGATCATGGGACTTCATTGGATTTCCTTCCAATGCAAAAAGACGGCCCAACCGCGAGTCTAATATTATTGTGGGTTTATTTGATACCGGTAAGAAATACATCTACATTGTCACGATGCCTGCCTTTTGGAGAAGTCCAAAGCAAAGCTATGGATAGCTTCCTCGTCCTGTTTATAATCGTCCTCGTCCTGTTTATAATTGTCCTGTATTTGCATGTTGTTAAATAGGGATCTCCCCAACAGCCGATAGCTTCAAAGATGATGGGTTTGGTCCTCCACCTAAAAAATGGAAAGGCATCTGCCAAACGTCTGCCAATTTCTCTGGTTGCAACAAGTAAAATTTCATATCATTTTTGTTACTTCAAATCTTACATTTTCATGGCTTTACTTCTCACTTCTTCCTCCTTTGTCCCTCTGTTTGTTGGTCTGAAGCAAACTCATTGGAGCTAGATATTTCATGCTCGAACGCAGCGCTGGACCCCAAGACATTATGGCACCGGTAGACGTCACCGGCCATGGAACGCACACGTCCTCAACAGCGGCGGGCAATGTAATTGCTGGAGCCAGTCTCTCCGGTCTGGCCGAAGGAACAGCCCGTGGTGGTGCGCCATCTGCAAGAGTTGCCATGTACAAGGTCTGCTGGGTCGGTGTTGGGTGCTCTGATATGGATATTCTGGCTGCCTTCGACGCTGCCATACACGATGGCGTTGATGTCATTTCGATATCGATCGCAGGCACCGGCTTCAGCAATTACTCTGAGGACGTGATGGCCATTGGCGCCTTTCAGGCCATGCAGAAGGGCATCATCACTGTGGCTGCCGCTGGCAACACTGGTCCGGCAGCTGGCAGTGTCGTCAACACCGCGCCGTGGATTGTGACGGTTGCTGCCGGTACGATTGATCGGGAATTTGTCACCAAGTTGGAGTTGGGCAATGGGTGGAACATCTCTGTAAGTTTATTGCATGACTACTTCTTTATTTACTTCTAAACTGATTGCTAAATGGTTGGTATATACATTATAGTTTAAATGTGTCAAAACAAGATTTAAACTTTAGAAATGATGTTTGAATTCCAGTTGGTTTTGTATGAATTATATATGAACAGGGAGTAGGAATAAACCTATTCAATGAGCAACCAAAAATGTACCCTTTGGTTGATGGAGGCGATGTGGCCAAGAATCCAGGGGACGAAACCAGTGCGAACTTTTGCATGGAGGGTTCACTTGATCCAACCAAGGCCAATGGCAAGCTTGTGTTCTGTCAATTGATGATCTGGGGCGCTGATTCCGCTGTCAAAACAGCTGGTGCCCATGGCGCTGTGATTCAAAGTGATCAGTACTATCTTGATCATACCGATCTCTTCATGGTTCCAGCCACCTTGGTTAATAGCACCATTGGTCAAACCATTGAAGCCTACATCAAGTCCACTAAGTAAAAGTCTTTACCTTTTGTGCTTTTTATAATTTTGGTTTGTGTGTTGGGGTGGCGTTAACAATTTTGGGTATTGGAATTGATTTGAATGCAGAACACCGACGGCAATGATATACAGAACAGTGCAACGGCAAGCAGCTGCTCCATTCGTGGCTTCCTTCTCAGCTAGAGGCCCAAATCAACGCTCCCGACTCATTCTAAAGGTATATATAAACACAAAATTGATTCCCTTTAATTTAGATAAATACTATAATAATTGTGGATGTGTTGCAGCCGGACATAGTCGCACCAGGAGTGAACATATTGGCAGCCTACACACCACTGAATTCACTGACGGGGCTCAAGGGTGACACCCAACACTCAAAATTCTCTCTCTTGTCTGGCACTTCAATGGCCTGCCCTCACGTGGCCGGCGCCGCCGCCTATGTCAAGTCTTTCCACCCTCTTTGGTCTCCTGCGGCCATTAGATCCGCCTTGATCACCACGGGTACCCGCTCTCCCTCTATTCTGTTCAATTAATTACAATTGGAAGTTGTTAGACACTAATGTTTTTAACATCTGCATTATGAAGCAAAACCTCTAAGTCGAGTACAGAGCCCGGACGGGGAATTCGGGTACGGTGCGGGACTTCTAAATCCAGATGGAGCCAGAGAACCGGGGCTAATCTACGAGGCGGACAAAATGTCGTACATCCAACACCTTTGCACACAAGGGTACAACGGATCTTCAATTTCCATCCTCACCGGAGCAGGACCCGTAGACTGCTCCACTCTAATCCCCGCCCAGGGCCAAGACTCTCTCAACTACCCAACCTTTCAACTCAGCCTCAATAATACTCGACACCCGACAACCGCCGTCTTCTGGCGACAGGTCACCAATGTTGGTAGTCCTGCCTCCGTCTACAAGGCTACCATCACGGCTCCCCCTGGGGTCAAGATCACAGTGGAACCAACGTCTCTGTCGTTCTCGTCTTTGCAGCAGACGCAGAGCTTTAAGGTGGTTGTGAAGGCCAATCCTTTGCCGCCGCAAAACATGGTATCTGGTTCGCTTACGTGGGCTGATGGTAACTACGTTGTCAGAAGTCCGATTGTTATTTACACATATGAGGACCGAGAGGAGATGATGAGGGTTTGATTGTATGAAGCTTATGTGTTGGACTAATCTGTTTATCTATGGCCGGAAAAAAAAAAAAAAACATTAACATGATTATTAAAGCTTTTTTTGTTTTTTTGTTTTTTTGTTTTGATAAACTGGAAGGTGCTCGTTCTTCGTAAACTCTAATCTTGCATCATTTCTCGTGATACTCTCATGCCATAATGGAAACAATGGTTATGAAAACTGAAAAATATTCAAAATGCAAAGATTATGAAGGACTTGTTTTCAACCCAAGCAAGATTGGAAAAGAAACAGGTCATTGATTCCCAATTGGGTCGGCTAGTTGGGATGACTTGAATAGAGAATTGACTTTTGAGAATTGGGGAATTGGAAAAGGTGTATAAACTGTTCCACTCACTTTTGAGACAGACATCCATCTCAGGGATCCAAAACTAATCCCTCCAATGATTGTGTATATATACAAACCCTCTGCTCTTCCTGCTTCACACAAGCACAGTCAGTAAAACTCTCTCCCCATCTCTTCTAAAAGATAATGAACTTGGTTCTTTTCTAATGTTTCTCCTGCATGCATCTTTACATGAAGCTTTGTAATTTGTTGAATTTGTACTGAAAATAAAAGATTACGTAAAACCAATACTAAAAAACCCTGAATGCTCTGATGATATGTTTGGTCGGTTTTACTTTTTCTTTTCTATGTAGCTTCAACTATAGTTCAACACAAATTGGTGTACTTTCAAAAGGGAATTTCAGTTGCCCATCAAAAGGAGAAGTTGTTCAGCCAGGGGACTTGAACTACCCTTCTTTCTCTGTGTCCATGAAGGCCAAAAATGTTAGTGTTCACAAACGTTGGGTTACCCAACGAGTGATTACACCGTTCAAATCAACAATCCAAAAGGAGTAGAAATAATTGTGAAGCCCAAGAGGTTGAGCTTTGAGAGATCAGGAGAGAAGTTGAGTTACAGAGTGAGTATTGTTGCATTGGAAGAAGCAGAAGATTTGGGTGAGTTTTGGTTTGGATCTGTTGTTTGGGTGTCGGGGAAGTATGGTGTAAGAAGTCCTGTAGCAGTAACCTGGCAGTAGACAAGGGTGCTGAGTTTGGAGTGCATTTCCTATGTATATGTATTTGAAAACATCTGACGCTTAAGTTTTAGGGAGAGACATTTGTAACCGCGGGATAGATAATGTAGAATTCAACAACCCATCTAAAATTTTAGGTTCGTCTAAATATATATATATATTTTTTTCAATTGTGTTACTTAATTAATAAGGATTTATTTGTTATAATTATTACATAATGGAACCAATTGTGATGATGTGATGGAATGAAAGATAATATGGTTACTTAAATTAAGTCACTAAACCAATTAAATCCAACATTTATAATGTCATTAATAGCCACTTAAATACGTGCCAGCTACATGTAACTATAAAAATGGTTACTAGCCGTTACTCCTCCAAATTTTAAATTTAAAAAAGTTCTAAAAACATAGATGAAAAGGTACTCTCAAATCTAATAACCACACAGTAATTATTAACTTAAATATAGTTTAGAAGTTTTAATTTTGTGTATATTTAAAGCAGTAAAATCAATTCATTTTATTTTTTGTTTCAAAATTTCAAATATTGAAGAGTTTAAGCAGAATGTTTATGAAATTGTCTAAAAATTTTAAAATTATTGTGCCATGTTTCTCATATTTTGTTTTGGTTTTTTTAATAAAGAAAAGATCTTATTTTTTTGTTCTCTCTTTTTATTAAAAAAAAAAAAAAGAAAAAAAAAAAAAAAAAAAGATAGAACAGATAAAGTTGGCATCTTTAAACCCCATTCGAGGTCAGCTGGTTGGCATCATCATACCCATCTTCTTTAACTTCACTCTTACTATTAAAATTGTGTAGCGATTTCAATTGCATCTTCCATGCCTTCAAATTCACTCAAACCAAACCTTGTATCACAAGATCAATTCATTGGTGTCGCCCCCACACCCTCATCGCCTCTCATTTTAAACAACAACAAACAAGATTCTCTCTTTTTCTCTCTACTTCCTTGCACTTCCTTGCAACAAAATGTACCCAAGTAAAGAGACATAGAGTTGACTGAAGCAACCAAGAAGATGGGGGTTCCACTATCTATCTTTTGAGACAGACATCCATGTTGTTGGATTTTCCTTTTTAGTTGGAAGGCGTGCAGTACACTACCACCAAAGGGATTCCAGCATAGCTTTGAATCATTACTTGTGATCTATAATAACAACTACGAAATATAGCCTCAATGTCTCCAGTTTATTCATGTATATAAACCATCTTCTTCGCCATTTATACATTCATCTTCTTCCCAACTGAAGCATCTCCCTGGTTCAGGCAAGCACACTCACTAAAACTCTCTCTTCTCCCAATCTTTCTTCTGCATGCACCCTTGTATGAAGTTTTCTCTTTCTTCTCCCAATAAAAAAAAAAAAAAAAAACGTTTGCTTTTCATGCATTTGTGTTTCATTATTGGGTGCAACCAAAGTTATACATAAAGCATAAAAGTCTTGGGGTTAGCTAGAGAGACATGAATGTGTGACACATAGTAGTAATGAGTAATAAAGATGATTTAAAAGTAAGTTGGAGATTTGAAAGGTATTTGTTTGAAGGGAGGGGTATGAAGAGTGCAACAAGGATAATTGGTTTGGTGATTTTGGTTGTGTATGCAGCCACACAATGGGGTTTAGGGAAGTATGCCTGTTTTTGTCAATATTCCTTGCAACCTCCACTGCTGCTGTGGATCAACAATCCTACATTATTCACATGGACACCACCAAGATGGCCGCCCCCACCCCCGAACAATGGTACACAGCCTTGATTCATTCTATCAATGACATCTCATCTTTACACGACCAACAAGAAGCATCAAATGCTGCTCAAATTCTTTACGTCTACAAAACTGCTATTTCAGGTAACATTTTTAATATCAATGTCGGTGAAAAAAACCACTTGTATTACTCATATTTTATTGATTTCCAGGTTTTGCTGCCAAGCTCTCCACCAAAAAGCTTCATTCTTTAAGCAAGACTCCTGGCTTTCTGGCAGCCACTCCTAATGAACTACTACAGCTTCACACTACCCACTCCCCTCAGTTTCTGGGCCTACAAAGACAGCATGGCCTTTGGAATTCTTCAAACTTAGCTTCTGATATTGTTATTGGTTTGCTTGACACTGGAATTTGGCCTGAGCATATAAGCTTTCAGGACAAGGGTCTTCCCCCAGTGCCTAAAAAATGGAAAGGCACTTGTCAACCAGGCCAAAAGTTTTCACCTTCAAATTGCAACAGGAAACTCATTGGCGCAATAGCCTACATTAAAGGCTACGAAGCAATCGTCGGTCGATTGAACGCAACGGGAACGTTCCGATCGCCCCGAGACTCGGATGGGCATGGCACACACACAGCATCCACTGCTGCTGGAAATATTGTCAACAAAGCTAGCTTTTTCAACCAAGCCATGGGAGTGGCCACTGGAATGAGGTTCACTTCAAGGTATTCAATTTCTGTTCATATGTACATATTCTCATCGATTTGATATTAAAAAAAAAAAAAAAAAATCTTGGTACTCTCCAGGATTGCAGCGTACAAAGTCTGCTGGACAGAGGGGTGCGCCAATGCCGACATCTTGGCAGCCATAGACCGCGCGGTTGCCGATGGCGTCGATGTTCTGTCCCTCTCTTTGGGTGGCAGTGCTAGTGCCTTTTACAAAGATGATATTGCCATAGCTACATTTGGTGCTGTTCGAAATGGGGTTTTTGTGTCATGTTCAGCTGGTAATTCTGGCCCATCTAGCTCAACGGTTAGTAATATAGCCCCATGGATCATGACAGTCGCTGCCAGCTACACTGATAGAACCTTCCCAGCCACTGTTAAACTTGGAAATGGGCAAGTTTTTGAAGGCTCTTCTTTGTATACTGGGAACAACATAGGTCAACTCCCACTTGTTTACAACAATACTGCTGGCGGACAAGAAGCAAATGTTTGTACACCTGGCTCACTCGTCCCATCAATGGTGAAGGGCAAAATTGTGGTATGTGAAAGAGGAACAAACTCGAGAACAGCGAAAGGAGAGCAAGTGAAATTAGCAGGCGGTGCTGGAATGATTCTGATCAACACACAACTTGAAGGTGAGGAGCTTTTTGCTGACCCTCATGTGTTACCTGCCGCTAATCTTGGAGCTTCAGCTGGCCAAGCCATCGTTCGCTACATATCTTCCTCCAAGCATCAACCAAAAGCTTTGATCGCATTTGAAGGGACCAAATTTGGAAACAGAGCACCGAGAGTGGCTGCGTTTTCTTCTCGAGGGCCGAGCTTAATTGCACCGGATGTGATAAAGCCAGACGTAACTGCACCAGGGGTTAATATATTAGCTGCTTGGCCACTCATTGCCAGCCCAAGTGAGCTGGAGTCTGATAAAAGAAGAGTGTTGTTCAATGTCATTTCAGGGACTTCTATGTCCTGCCCCCATGTTAGTGGCTTAGCTGCACTTCTTAAATCAGCGCACAAGGATTGGTCACCTGCAGCCATCAAATCAGCACTCATGACCACAGCCTACACTAATGACAATAGAATGAGTCCCATTTCGGACGTTGGGTCTGCAAGCGGCAAACCCGCAAACCCTTTTGCATTCGGTTCTGGTCATGTGGATCCGGAGAAAGCCTCCGATCCAGGGCTGATCTATGATATCACGCCCCAAGACTACCTAAATTACTTCTGTAGCTTGAACTATAATTCAACACAAATTGGGTTAGTGTCAAGAGGGAACTTCACATGTCCATCAAAAAGAAGAGTTGGTCAGCCAGGGAACTTGAACTACCCTTCCTTCTCCGTGTTCATGAAGAAGAAAGCCAAGAATGTTAGTGTTACGTTGAAGAGAACGGTCACAAATGTTGGTGGCCCAAGAAGTGATTACAGTGTCAAAATCAAGAATCCAAAGGGAATAGTGATTAGTGTGAAGCCTGAGAAGTTGAGTTTTAGGAGATATGGACAGAAGCTGAGTTACCAAGTGAGCTTCGTTGCATTGGGTAAAACAGAAGGTGTGAGTGAATTTTCTTTTGGATCTCTTGTTTGGGTGTCAGCAAAATATGCCGTGAGAAGTCCTATAGCCGTAACTTGGAAGTAGCCATGGGCGATCGATGTGGCTGCGTTTCGGACCATCAAAGTTTTTAACAAAAATTACATAACCTTCAAACTATAATCACATCCCATGAAATATTTATCTATTATGCCAACGTAATCTCCGACCCCAACGCTAGGGGCATTATTACAACTATGTATTTATTTCAACTATTAATCGTTTACTTATAAATTACCCAGTGGTGGAACAACATGTATGAATCTAATTATTATATATATAGTGAGCGGAGTACTTGTCAAGTCATCATAATATTTTACCAACCACTCATAATTCTATTGTATCATTGTAATTCTGTTTTTTTTAGTGACCCTCTCATGAATAATTTGTTTAATTACGATCAAATCATAACTTTAATCCTTCTTAAGTTATTTTGAGATTATGTGAGATCTCGATATTCAAGTCTTGGTTAGTATTTAATAAAGAAAACGACCCATATGATTAAAAAATATTAAATAAATAGTGACTTTAGGGTTGAATTATAGGATCAAATTTATTTGACTTTTTTCTTTGTGAAATGAGAAGGAAAAAGGAAAAGGAAAAGAGAGAGAAAAGTACTCGTTAATTAATTGATCTATAAATTAATTTCAATTGTTTTAAATTATTATTTACTTATTAAATAATTATCTAATATAAATATTTAATGAATTAAATCTAATAATTTAACTAATTAATCTATAAACAAAACGAAATTTAAATATATTATTTTATTGTAAAAGAGAGAGAAAAAGTGGGCCTGATTATTTAATGACCTTTATGTTCGTTATCTAATTAAACCAGAAATATATTAAAATTTTCATGTGTTTTTTTTACCTAAATTTCAAAAAGATAACTGTCAATTTTCATTGATAATTAAATGAAATATATATTTAAATTTAATGCTTTTAATAGGAGAGAAAACCAGGTAGAAAATTGTTGTCCAAATTTCAATACTTTTATGCATATCATAATTTATTTAATTAAAAAATCCACACAAATAAGAATTTTTTTTTAGAATTTTCTAATTTTTTTAATAATTGTTTTAATTAGTTCATAAATATATATTTTAAATTCTAAAAACAAAACTTACCATTTTTTCCGGAACCACGTTCGAATGAGAGTAATTATGAGAATATGATAACTAAAAGATGTCGGGACTATCAAGTGTCAAATCTGAATTTCGAATCCTGATCCGAATTTTGGGCATCAAACGTTACATATTAACTATTCCACATTTACAAACACGAATATTTAATTTCCAAACATTGATAATTTTATATATCCAAACACAAAACTTTATTATGTTAGAAAATTTAATGTGATTATCAAGCATAGCCATAAAATAATATGGATGGTGAAAATGGGTGGTTTGTAAATGAATTAGCACATGATGATTATGGTAGCAATTAAGTGGTAATTTTGTGAGCAGATGAAACATATATTAATTATAAGAAGTTGCGACTTTAGAGAAGAGGGCAAAGCATCCAATGCAAGTGGAAAATTGACCAAAATGTGTGGAATTGAAGAAAGGGTTGACTTAAGCAAACAAAAAGATGAGGAATTATGAAAGATACTGTTCCACTGTGTTTTGAGACAGACATCCATCTTGTTTTCAAACGCACAGATTTGGTTTGTGGGTTTTCTTTTAGTGGGGAAATGCGTCCACTACTACACTCCCACTAAACCCATCCAACCAAACCTAATTTCATTCATTACTTACCATTTGAATGCATACTAATCACGAGCTTAGCTGCTCCCTTTTTGTTGTTGCCGTCGCTCTTTTTCTTATATCTATATATATATATATTCATCTCCTCCTTCGCCATTGCAGCCTCTGCCTGGATCAGGCAAGTATACTGACTAAATCCTTCTCTCTCTCTCTCTCTCAAAAATGAAGCCTTTTTTTCCCCTAATGTTTCTTCTGCATTCATCTTCATATGAAGTTTTGAGCTCTGTGGTATTTGTAATCAAAATAAACAACTAAAAAGTTGGAAGTTTTTCCATTCTTGCATGCATCTTTCAATCAAGTTTTCTCATACATTGGCTAAACACACAAAGATTATCTAATATCTATCTTACTTTGAAGTGTTTTTGGTGAAATCTTCAGGCGTGCCAGACTAAAGAGACTTAGTCATGTATGATATCATTTTTGTTTCAAATAAGCATATTTTGGTCCCTCAACGTGATCCTGGTATTTGTTTGCAGCCACACAATGGGCATTACGGAACTCTGGCTGTTGTTATCAATAATGCTTGCAACTTCAGCTGCTGCTGCTGCTGCGGATCAACAATCCTACATAATTCACATGGACACCACAAAGATGGCCACAACCAACCCTCAACAATGGTACACATCCATCATTGATACCGTCAACCAACTCTCATCTATCAACCACGATCAA
Source organism: Cucurbita pepo subsp. pepo (assembly GCF_057944985.1). Classification (NCBI taxonomy): domain Eukaryota; kingdom Viridiplantae; phylum Streptophyta; class Magnoliopsida; order Cucurbitales; family Cucurbitaceae; genus Cucurbita; species Cucurbita pepo. The sequence goes on from NC_141798.1 coordinate 253,333, forward strand.
AATGAAGCATCAAATGCCGCTGAGATTCTTTATATCTACAAAACTGCAATTTCAGGCAAGCTTTTTTAAATATCCATGTTCAAATTTTCATATCATTTTTTTAATATAAATTTTTTATTTAAAAATCTTGATTTCAGGGTTTTCTGCTAAGCTCTCAACAAGAAAGCTTCATTCTTTAAGTAAACTCCCTGGCTTTCTATCTGCCACTCCTGATAAACTACTACAGCTTCACACCACCCACACCCCCAAGTTTCTGGGCCTACAAAGAGGACATGGCCTTTGGAATGCTTCAAACTTGGCTTCTGATATCATTATTGGTGTAATTGACACTGGCATTTGGCCTGAGCATATAAGCTTTCAGGACAAGGGTCTTCCCCCAGTGCCTAAAAAATGGAAAGGCACCTGTCAAGCAGGCCCCAAGTTCTCACGTTCAAATTGCAATAAGAAACTCATTGGCGCAAGAGCCTACATCAAAGGCTATGAGACCATCCTCGGTCGATTGAACACGACCGGGACGTTTCGGTCGGCTCGAGACTCGGACGGGCATGGCACCCACACCGCATCCACTGCTGCTGGGAACATTGTGTACAAAGCAAGCCTTTACAACCAAGGCATGGGAGCAGCCACTGGAATGAGGTTCACTTCAAGGTATTCAATTTAGAACCATACTTTCTTTCAAATTTTGTACAATATTACCAAACAAGCTTTATACTTTGACAATCTGTATAGGATTGCAGCATATAAAGTATGCTGGCCAGAGGGGTGCGCCAGCACCGATATTTTGGCAGCCATAGACCGCGCTGTCGTCGATGGAGTCGATGTTCTGTCGCTTTCGTTAGGCGGCGGTGATGGTTTTTTTTACCAAGATGAAATAGCCATAGCTGCATTTGGTGCTGTTCGAAATGGGGTTTTTGTGTCATGTTCAGCTGGTAATTCTGGCCCATTTATGTCAACTGTTGGTAATGTAGCGCCATGGATCATGACAGTCGCTGCAAGCTACACTGACAGAACCTTCGCAGGCTCTGTAAAACTTGGAAATGGCCAAATATTTGAAGGCTCTTCTTTGCATTCTGGGAACAGCATAGGTCAACTCCCGCTTGTTTATAACAAAACTGCGGGTGGAGAAGAAGCAAATGTTTGTACAGCTGGTTCGCTTGTCCCATCAATGGTGAAGGGCAAAATTGTGGTATGTGAAAGAGGCACAAACTCGAGGTTTGAAAAAGGAGAGCAAGTCAAATTAGCAGGCGGAGTTGGAATGATTCTGATCAACACACAACTTGAAGGTGAAGAGCTTTTTGCTGACTCTCATGTTTTACCTGCCGTTAATCTTGGAGCTTCAGCTGGCCAAGCCATCATAAACTATATAGCTTCATCAAAACAGCCACCGAAAGCTTCAATCCTGTTTGAAGGGACCAGATATGGGAGTCGAGCACCCAGAATGGCTGCCTTTTCTTCTAGAGGACCCAGCTTCTTCGAGCCGTACGTGATAAAGCCAGACATAACTGCCCCTGGGGTTAACATATTAGCTGCTTGGCCACCCGTTGTGAGCCCAAGTGAGCTCAAATCTGATAAAAGAAGAGTGCTGTTCAATATCATTTCGGGAACTTCTATGTCCTGTCCCCATGTTAGCGGAATAGCTGCTCTGCTTAAATCGGCTCATAACAATTGGTCGCCTGCCGCCATCAAATCCGCACTCATGACCACAGCTTACGTTACTGACAACAAAAGGAGTGTCATTTCCGACGTGGGTCGCCCTAGCGGTGGACCTGCAGATCCTTACGCGTTCGGTTCTGGGCATGTGGATCCCGAGAAAGCTGTGGACCCGGGATTGGTCTACGATATCGCACCCCAAGACTACCTAAACTACTTGTGTAGCTTGAACTACACGTCGAAACAAGTTGGTTTAGTTTCAAGAGGGAATTTCAGTTGTCCATCAAAAGGAACTGTTCTTCAGCCAGGGGACTTGAACTACCCTTCTTTCTCTGTTTCCATGAAGAACAGGGCCAAGAATGTTACATTGAAGAGAACCGTCACAAATGTTGGTACCCCAACAAGTGATTACACTGTCAAAATCAACAATCCAAGTGGAATTGCAGTGAGTGTGAAGCCTAAGAAGCTAAGTTTTAGGAGATCTGGACAGAAGCTGAGCTACCAAGTGAGTTTTGTTGCATTGGGTAAGAGAGAGGGCTTGAGTGACTTTTCTTTTGGGTCTCTTGTTTGGGTGTCAGGAAAGTATAGTGTGAGAAGTCCTATAGCAGTAAACTGGGAGTAGAGAAGGGTGGGAGTAGAAAAGGGTGGGAGTTCTCATTTATGAGAATTTAATAATGTTTATGTCACTCCCATGCAAATTTGTAATCTAATTTTTGAGCCCAAAAGTAGGGACGCTGCTGTAAGTTTATATTAAATGTATGCTCTTTTTATAACTTTATTGGATATCAAACTTTGAACCCTAGTTCTACATGAATGTATGCTCTTTTTATAACTTTATTGGATATCAAACTTTGAACCCTAGTTCTACATGAATGTATGCTCTTTTCATAACTTTATTGGATATCAAACTTTGAACCCTAGTTCTACTTGTGCCATCATCGGTCACATGGTCACTCTTCATCTGTGACATGGTCACCCTTCACTTTTTAAGAGTGAAAAATTATCCCAAAAGCAGCTTTTAAAGGCAAAATCTCCTTGTCTACAATTTGGTTTCTTAGTTGTAATAGATTCCCAACGTAGGCGAAGGTCAACTATTTTGAGCCACTCAAAAAGGGCTCACTCTAGTGGCTAGAATGCTCCATAGTGGAATAGCACATACAATTTTAATTGGAAGACCCAATCGCACATTTTCTAAAATCATTCAAGATGCATATCATAGTTTCCTAATTATCTTTTCATTTATTACCCTTGTAACATTATATTCCATTACATGCCCCAAATTATTAGTTTTATGGAACATATTTATGGTGTTTTGGGGAAAAATGATATACAAATTAGTTAAAACTGTCATATTCGTACTAATTCAAGTACACGACTACTTTTCATTTTATACGTTCCTTTTCTTTTTAATCAATGGATCTATGATAATTACAAGTTTTTATCATTCTTGAAAAAGTTAATAATCATTCATTTGAACTTAATAATAGGATTGCTCAACATGATCGTTTCAACCGCACTAACGACATAGGTGATTCTTCAAATCCATATACGTCATATGATCTTAAATTTTAAATTTTAGAAAATTTATGTAATAATGAATATCAAGAAAACATGTACTACATTCAATTAAATTCCAAATTGTTATGATCATAAATTCCCAACAAAGTTTCAAATTGTTAAAACCTACATTTGGGATAATTTAAACTTAATTGCTCGTGTTAGTAATCCCGTTCTTCTTTTGTCATCATTCATTAAGATATCGGGAATCAAATTTCACTGATGCTGAAAAGATATATGGTCTCCACTCTCAAACTCTATTTATGGGTTAGAATCAATATATTCATATATCCAATGAGATTTGTTGATGGTTTTGAGGGAGACATGAGTGCAATATTTAAACCCATTACATCTGTTTTAGTTGCCCAATGAGTCGGCATGTGCTTGTTGAACTCATAAGAGAGGTAATGCCCTATTTACAAGCTTAGTGTCGCACTTTTATTCCCAAAGAGGGTCTGGAGCAACCATAGTGGGTCACTTGTTTTTGTCTACCAACAACTTGTCAAATCCAAACCACTTCTAGAGATCAATAGCCCATACACCCTTATCTTCCAACCTTTCACCCCCCATTACTTCACAAATTGAGATATCAATTTCTGGCATTCTTCACCCACTTCGAGAGGCTTGGCACCTCCAAACAACTGTGAGTTCTTACGTAAATACCAACCCAACCCAAGGTTGAATTACATAGGATGACGAAGGGTCATAACTCGGCCATTTATTGACTTTCACCAAAACATTACTAACCCCGAAGTCCATAAAAACACGACTTCCCATTCTTTCTACGAGGAATGGGAAAATTGGAGGAAAATCTCATGGATGTAAGAGTCCAAGTCCTCCGCTAGCAGTTGATGATAGAACAAACTTTTCCCTAACACCCTCTACTTTGTCTCCCGAAACATTGGAAAGATGGTGAGGATTCTTGTGGATTATTTCGAAGAACGTTGAAGCTGGAGCTTTCATTTCAATATCAGCCTCCACTTTCCCTAACAGAGACATCCTGTTGATATAGGATACAAATTAAAGTTGTAGCTTAACCCAACAACCAAATAAACTCCCACACTTGTTTATTTATACACAGTGTTCCTGTATCTTTTGGATCAAGATTTTACATTTTTTCCACAATTCATGTTATTAATAATTCTAACCCTAAAAATTTATGGGTGTTAATTACTTGTATAACAACTATACTTATTGGGGGATAATAGCATGATAATTTATAAACTAAGCATTATACCCTCAACAACTACAAATAAGCCAATTAATTTTTGTTTAAGTTTGAAATTTCTATCCAAAACTATATTTATTATTTTTTTTTTTTTCTTTTCTAAAGTTTGAAATCTCTTTTATTTTGGGTCATTCAGTTAATTTTAAATTATGGAACAGTGGGGAGGTTGATTTAAAATTTACAAAAATAGTTAGGTTAAAATTTTTGATTTAGAAGTTATTATAATTGCCCTGGAGGTTATATTATTCAGCAATTAGTGAGGAGTAATAAAGCAATAATTAATTAATTAATTACTTACACCTAATCTGGAGACTTTTTTTTTCTCCAAGTAATAAAAACTTGGGACATACACATCCACTCTTCTGGGAGTAAATCCTGTTTATAAATAGTGTCCAAGTCTGTAGGGTTGGCAAAACATTGAAATCAACTGACAGCTCAAAAATGTCCGGGTATGGAAAGTTGCAGGCGGACATTGAAATCAAGTCTCCCCCTTCAAAGTTTTATGAAATGTTCTGTAAGAGACCATACCATGTCAGCAACGCTTCGGTGGACAGAATACAAAGCTGTGAACTACATAAGGGCGAATGGGGCAAAGCTGGTTCTGTCATCTATTGGAACTACTTTCATGGTTTGTTTTCTGTTTTTCTTCTTTTTTACTTCAATACATATATCATAGAATGGATATTAATTAATTGAATGTAGCGCTAAACTGCAGATGGAAAGGCTAGAGTATCTAAGCACTTAATTGAAGCTGTGCATGATGATGAGAATCTGATTGTTTTTAGAGAAATTGAAGGAGACCTTTTGGAGAATCATAAAGAATTCAAGTTTACAATGCAAGCTACTCCCAAGGGTAAGGGAAGTATGGTTCATTGGACTTTGGAATATGAGAAACATCATGAAAACATTCAAGAGGCATATAGTCTGCTGGAGTTTGTGGTGGGCATGTCCAGAGACATCGATGCCCATCTCATGGAAGGAAAGTAGGGATTGTGAGCGCCCCAACACATTGATGCCCATCCAATATTACTATATGCTAATATTTAAATAAATGCTTGATGTACCAACTATATGGTTAAATAAATGCTTGTATCGCATGCTTTGTTTAAATAAATGCTTGTATCGCATGTTTAAAATACATTGAGAGAGATTGTAGTTGGTACAAGACGTGGGAGCCAAGTTTGGGACATTCAGTCAACAATGATGAAATTATGACTCAAATTATGGAACAGTTGGGAGGACCATTCAAAATAAATTTTACAACAATAGGTGGGTCTAAATTGTCTCCTACAAACTTATTATAATTGCCCTGGAGGTTATATTATTCCTCAATTACTGAGGAGTAATAAAGCATTAATTAACTACTTGCACCTAATCTGGAGACTTTTTTTTCTCCAAGTAATAAAAACTTGGGACCAAATTTAAAATTATGAACCAAGTTTTAGATGCATTCCCAATATGGAAACATAAATCGCAGCAAAGCACAAAACTTCTTTCAAACATAAATGCCTTGTGTGTTTGTTTTAACCACCACATTCAATGATCCTAATTCATTGAGTCACATATACATCCTCTTTATAAATAGTGTCAAAGTTTGTAGGGTTACCAAAACATTATCGCTTTCTGAACTAACTTGAAGTGCTCAGAAATGTGTGGGTATGGAAAGTTGCAGGCGGACATTGAAATCAAATCTCCGGCTTCAAAGTTTCATGAAATGTTCTGTAAGAGACCATACCATGTCACTAACGCCTCCAGGGACAAAGTACAAGGCTGTGAACTACATAAGGGTGAATGGGGCCAAGCTGGTTCTATCATCTGCTGGAACTACTTTCACGGTTTGTTTTCTTTTGCTTCTTTTTCACTTCAATACATGTATCATAGAATGGATGTTAATTAATTTAATGTAGCGCTAAACTGCAGATGGAAAGGCTAAAGTAGCTAAGCAATTAGTTGAAGCCGTGGATGCGGATGAGAATCTGGTTGTTTTAAGAATGATTGAAGGAGAGCTTTTGAAGGATCATAAGAACTTCAAGTTTACAATCCAAGCCACTCCCAAGGGTAGGGGAAGTGTGGTTCATTGGAGTTTGGAATATGAGAAACTTCATAAAGACATTCCGGAATCATATAGTATGCTTGAGTTTGTTGTGGAGATGTCCAAAGACATTGATGCCCATCTCATGGAAGGAAAGTAGGGACCGGGAGCCCAACATTTGTCTAAGTGGGAGGGCCTTCCTTACTATCAACTATGCAATACTACTATATGCTATGTACCAACTATATGGTTAAATAAATGCTTCTATCCCATGCTATGTTTAAATAAATGCTTGTATCGCACTCTAATTGATTCTAAAAAATTATGAACTAATTCGTAATGGTCGAATCAAACAATAACATTAAAGAAGGAGATGACGCGAACTAAACCCTTTTGTTCACCTTCACAGCTAACTAACGAGTATATATATTCACATGTAATCACCATAAAATTATGTCAGTCATAGGTCCCCCAACACATAAAAATATGCTTTTAAGGGATTTTGGAAAACAAAATATTTAGTTTCTACAATAGAATCTCTTAGTTTGAAGAAATCCTAAAGCGTTGTACTATCAAGTTGCAACTCTGTATCTCCACCTTGTACTATCAAGTTTGAAGTAAGATCGATTGTACTCACACACTCACAAACATAAATTAAACAAAAAGACACAAAGATTTACTTGGTTTGAAGAGCCTTACATCCACGGGAGATAGCCGATCACTCTAACTAAAGTGCTTACAAAGTGTATCTCTCACGCTACAAAGTCTTTTATAAACTTTCTCTCAATTGGCAGATACAAAATGACAATGACTCCACATCTCAAAACATACTAGACAATCTTTTATATAGTCGTAGCAATACTAATTCTCATATACAGAATATGAACCAAAAGAGTTATGAACTAAATGAGAGTTAATAACCAAAATAAATGAAAATATGAACCATCACATAACTAAATGAGACTTATAACAATACATCTTCATAACAATTTACACCATTACCACAAAGTTTAGTTACTATTTGATTGTAGGTATTTTAAATGTAGGGTTTGTCTCTATCCAATTTAGACTTAAGGAATAGTGAGATTTTAGGGTTGGAGAGAGAAACAAAATATTCTTTTAAAAGATGTCGAAACCTCTCATACACAAACGTGTTTTAAAGCTGTGAGTCTGACAACAATACTTAATGGATAAAAGCAGACAATAACAGCTAGTGGGCTTGACCTGTTGCAAATGGTATCAGAGCCAGCCATCGGACGGTGCGAGACACTGGTTAGAGTAGGGCTGCACCCTCTCCATAGTGAACACGTTTTAAAACCGTGCGTTTAATGGCGATAAGTAACCGGCCAAAGCAGACAATATCAGCTAGCGGTGAACTTGTATCGTTACAAATTCTCTTTTTCTTCTTTTTTTGAAAGGAACCTTCCTATTGAAACTTAAATTATTATTTTTTTTCTAAAACTATGGATATGTTTGTGTTCCGTATGTTGTTATGCATTATTGATCATGAATATAACCGTTTTGGAACTTAATATAAGCATATTATGATTGATGAATTGCGGTAAGAATTACACATTTTGTGTTTTGGATAATCAATTACTAATAATCGTTTAGTTTGAGGTGTGATTATAAATAATTATTTTTGTTGCGACACATGGTGTGTATCATGTAACCCGCCACTACCATAATGTTACTAAATTATCATTTCACATCCATTCAAGTTACAAAATTTGTAACTTAAGTAACGTCTCGAAACGTCTAAGTATTACATGTTTGGTTGAATCAGAAATTGTGAAACGGTTCAAATTAACTGTTTCTTTTCAAGCTTTGAACCCCACCCACCCACGAGCATCACAGCTTCGCTACCTTGGACAATGCCTTTTGCGTGCAAGTCTTGGCTGGGCGCATGGTTCACGATGGTACGATACCATAAAACGGCGGAGTTGTACGACAACCAAGACACAATAGTAAATATAAATTTATGAGTAGGTTTGCGTTTACAAGGATTATTTTCACAAGGCATGATAACCGAGAGTTATTAATACATACCATAGTATAGGCCAATAATTAATACATATCATTTGTTACCTTAGGTAAGAGTTATTAATACATACCATAGACTAAAATAGTAAACACATTTTAAACATTTTGATTAACCAATATGGTATTACAAACGATATCAATTCGGAGTATTAGGCCAATAATTAATACATATCATATCATTAGTTACCTTAGGCAAGAGTTATTAATACATAGCATAGACCAAAGTTGTAAGCACATATTAAGAAATGTTATCTTGATGTTAATTAACATATTAACAAATATGGATACCAACATAAAGCTAAGATGTGAAACATGAAATCACAGTCGAGGTCCATGAGGTTTATGTTTTGAAAATCGAGAACACACAACTTGATTTAGTTTAAGAAATGAGTCATGGATTGTTGATCTGTTTTTTACGCCCACCCTCGGTTCCTAGTACTTATCACTTCCCTTTTTAATGGATTATTTAATATAATACTTTGGGTAAACGTATAAACTTGTGCCCTACCTTTTGGCATTAACTTTTGTAATAAATTAACGTATACAACTTTCACCATACCTACGTGTCTTCTCGATTTACCTTAGACACTCAAACGATTCAATTAACCAATATGCATATGATTGTTTCGTATTAAAACTGTGTTTGACTTTTTTTTTTTTTTTTTTTTTTTTTTTAATTGTTTTAAAATAAAACACATTTTACATTATGTGGAAGAATTACCAATTTAATTTGACTTTTTAACCTGACTTGGAAACAATCTTAACTGTTTAATTTGTTTGGTAAAACTGATTTCTTTCTATTCATCTAAAATTATTTTTTAATTTATTCAAAATCAGGCTTCTATTATTAGCTTATTTAAGTATTTAAAGTTTATTTATCTTCTTACAGCTTAGCTACTATGACCATCGCAGTTACAGTATTATATTCTTACATTCTTACGAGTAATTTTGGATTAAGGAACAAGTCCAAAAAGGAATTCAAAGCATGTTTAGTTTTGAATCCATGGAACAACTCTAAACAACAAAATCAAGGAAATACATGCCTAATGACAATCTACTTAATAAAAGAAGGATATTATGAATAAATCAAGACAATAAGAGTGAGAAGATGATTAAGAAACATCTTATTTGTTTAATTTAGAGCAATTCTATTTTAGATGGCTTCCGCCTCCTATAAATTTTTTATGGATGCATGTGAGTGAGGATAAGGATAAAGAATGTTGTGAGGATTGGTGTTAATCTGTGGAGCTACTCACTCTTAAAAAAGCAAGAGGTAAAGTATCCATGTTGTAGAAGATGTGGGCGAATGTTGGGACCATGAAATACGAAATGAAATACCAAATTGTAGGCATGGGTCATTACAAAGGTCGAAGCTTAGAAGCATGGTTGGGCAGAAGGGAAGGAAAGAAGTTAGGCCAGACCCAAGGGTCTTGTAGGAGCAAGTGTATTCATTTTTTATATAAGAAGTGCAAGATCGACGAGTTTATCAGAAGTTGCAATGGCCAACCTTCTCTTCTTTCTTCCTCCTCCTCCTCCAATAACCTTAATGTCTCAATCAAAGATTCCAAAAGCTTTTCACAACCATTCATGGCTTTTCAAGAACCCTATTGAGAAACCAGGTTTTGGAGATAAAAAATGGAGCATTCATGCAGATTCTTCTTCCTTCAATCTCTTAAACTTTGCTGTATGTTTGTAACTCTCTCCTTTCTTTCTATTTTCTCTCTATCTAAACTGCACTCCTTGTCTAAGTCCTTGGAATTGATACTCATGTGCGTAGGATGGCCTTGGGCTTGTTGAAGCTCCCGCTAAATTGGATATTTTAAGGCATTTATTGAGACACCAAACTGGAGATTATTCCTTGGAATGCTTGAACCTTATTGATGCCACCCAACGCCTTGGCATTGATTACCACTTCCAACAGGAGATTCAAGTTGTTCTTCAAAGGCTATACGCCTCATCCAACCATCAACAGGACACCAATCTTCATTATACTTCTCTTCTCTTTCGACTTTTGAGACAACAAGGTTATCCCGTGTCCACAGGTCACTACCAACTACTCTATTATATCAACTAAAAGGACAAGTGAGCTACTTACCCGTCCTAAACACAATCTAACTCTTTCTAATCTTTGTTCATAATTTCAACCAATAGATAGTTTCAGAATTTTCTTGGACAACAAGGGAAAGTTCAACGAAGGGCTAACACAAAACGTGAATGGGCTGATGAGCTTATATGAAGCTTCACAGCTATGCATGCATGGCGATGACATACTTGAAGAAGCTGAAACTTTCAGCACCCATGGCCTTACTCATTGCCTTGCTCATCTTGATCATCATATGGTCCCTTTTGTGCGCAACACTTTAGCTCATCCCCACCATAAAAGCGTTGCTAAGTTCATGGTGCCTACCTATTTTGGAGACATTCAAAGCACAAACAAATGGATCCATGTTTTGCAAGATGTTGCCAAAATGGATTTCAATGCAGCTCAGCTGTTACACCAAGACGAACTTGTTCAGTTCTTGAAGTAACATAACGTTTATCTATAATATTGTTGTCTTCATTAGAAAAAAAAAATAAAAAAAAAATAAAATCTTTAGATGCTTCCTCATGTTTCTTGATGTTCTGTTAATTATAGATGGTGGAAAGAAACAGGCTTGGCAAAAGAGTTGAAGTTTGCAAGAGATGAACCTATTAAATGGTACATGGCCTCGGTAGTTTGTCTCGTAGATTCATGCTATTCCCAACAAAGACTCCAACTTGGAAAGACCATCTCTTTTGTGTTTCTCATTGATGACCTTTTTGATGTATTTGGAAACCTTAATGAACTCACCCTCTTCACTGAAGCTGTCTGCAGGTTGGAACCCATATTCGTCGCTTATGTCATAAGAAATTTCATGCTATTAAAATCAACATTGTTCACTACATTGTAGATGGGATTTGGGTGCTGCTAAAACATTGCCTGATTGCATGGGAGTTTGTTTAAAATCTCTATTTGAAGTTACCAATGATATAAGCTCCATGATCTATAAGAAGCATGGCTGGAATCCCATTGGTTTCTTAAGTAAAGCGGTATGTATTTTTAACTTGTTGGATCAAGTTTGATCTCTATAATGTCACCCAAAGTTGTGTTTTGACGTTTGTGTGCAGTGGGGCAAATTATGCAAGGCCTTCTTAGTGGAAACTGAATGGATGAGTTGTGGATATTCACCAAGTGCAGAGGAATATTTGAGGAATGGCATTGTTAGCACTGGCATCCACGTTATTTTAGTACATGTTTTCTTTCTATTAGGCCAACAAATAAGCCACCAAACTGCAGAGCTTTTGGAAGATGATTCAGACATTATTTCATCTACTGCCATCATACTTCGACTCTGTGATGACATGGGCAGTGCAAAGGTAAAATAAACTTACCCAACTTTGACCACGCATTCACCGTTTAAAACAGTAACGACCCATGTCAAGAATTCAAATTACTATTCAAAATTTAGATGGTCCAGACATTTTTGGTGGCTCAACAAAGCACGATTATCTATAGAGTTCCTTTTCAGTGCCTCAACAAAGCCTCTCTTTAGGATTTGGAAAAAGTTAGAATTTATGACGATTGATTTTAATGGTCGAACATAAACCAGCATGCATTTACACGTGCGCAGGACGAGAAGCAAGTGGGGCGAGATGGATCATATGCAAAATACTACATGAATGAGCATCCAAGCATCTCCCATGGAGCCACACACCATCATGTTACGAACAAAATTTCTCAAGCATGGAAGACTCTCAACAAAGAATATCTCTTAGCCAACTTATTCCCTGCAAAGTTGACTCAGGCTTCTCTGAACATCGCAAGAGTAGTCCCTTTGGCTTATAATTATGGCACAAACCAATCATTTATGACACTTGAAAAGCTCATACAACAATTGTTGTTTCGTGTATATGTGTAACATTGGATCTTCATACACATTTATTACTACAAACTAAAACAAAACCATGATGAATACTCAACAAAAATTACACATTTATAATTGTTGTGTAATGATAATATCCTAGCCCAACAAGGAAAGAAGAAAATCCTTGTAACTTCCTGATGTCTCTGAACGAACAGCATCATGCAGCGTTTTCTTATACTTCCTGTGGTATTCTGTCTTTATATACTGCATATCTATCTCAGCTCTTGTCACAATTATCCTTATCAGTGTGGTATCATCTGTTCCCAACCCCTTCATTGCCTTGTACAATATCTATAATCAAACAGTCTCAATCAACATGTTCTTCAATGCTTAACTGCAACTAAAGTTCAAAAAAGAAAATACCTTTGCAAAGTACAACCCAGGATTCTCAGCACACCGCACGATTGTTTGAAGCCCAAATTCAAAATACCCTGAAGTTTCGTTCTTTATTGCCTGCAAATATGTTTTGGTGTTTGTTTGTGTTGATCTAAAATCCTTAGATTACTGTAAAACCCGAAGATTGGAATAGTAATAAATAAATGGCACCTTTTTCAAAGAGTTCCCATATAAGTTCTTATAAGTAGAGCTAACAGCAGCAAGATGAGCCCTGCTTCTTTCACTAAAGATCTGTATAAACTTGTCCTCATCAGTACCCCATCTTTTCTCCCCTGCTTTATACAGAGCCTCTGCATCCTTGGCTACCATGTCGCCGTCAATTTCAGGACCTTCATACCGTGGTTTACTAACGTAAGCCAATAGTAGCTGCCAATCAAATCAATAAAATCAAACATAAGCAATCAAAATGAAGGTTTGTGAAAGTATTGAAGGGAAGATTATATGCATATAACCTTCTTGTGATCCCCGGAAGCAACATTTTGAATATCATGTTCGATGTAGGATTGGAACATGGACAAGTAAAGTTGTCGAAGCTGCTGAAGTTGAGTTGAGGTACGAGAACACATTACTTCAGTGGCACGTCTGAGATGAACAGTTTCTCCACATAAAGCCTCCTTTATTATGACAGCATCTCGGCTTGCCGGATCATACATCCATAGTAAAACGGCTTTCTGCAAATAAATAAATAAATAAATAAATAAATGAGGGAATGAATCTAAATCCCAAGAAGCCGAATGAATCTACACGGACCTCAAGGTTACCACTAAGCTCAGATTTCAAGTGTTTGATGAGACCCTTGGAATACATGGCTTTGTATTCACGTTGAATGAGAGCACGTTGGGTTGCATCTCGATGTGCAAGAATGTTGACAACTGCAGCAGTGTCACAGCCAAAGCCTGCATGGATGGAATTATTTAGGAGGCGCAATAAGAAGAAGAAGAAGTGGAAACTAGAAGAAAAGAAGTAGAATCTTTCCTTTGAAGGCACGGTGAAGTTGGGCAGCATCGTCCTGAGGTGAAGTTAGGACGGGCGGTATGATCAAAGATGACATGTTTGTTTTTTTTTTTTTGTTTCTTCGCAGAGAAATGTGGGAAGGGAAAGGTTGAGGGGAGAGGATAAATATAGTGGATGATGATGCTTAATATTAGAATTCAGCTGAGTGAGTGGATTGCACAAACAAACAACAAAAAAGAAACATGTTTGTTTCTCCTTGTTTCTCGCCAATTCTTTCTAACGTTCCCCCATCATTTTCTCCCAACTCTTTTTAACTCTCACCTAAATCTCCCTTTCTTAATATCAACAAAAAAAAAAAAAAAAACATTAGTACAGGCCACTACTAATACATAGTACCATATAAGAGTTATGGAAGAAAGTTTTATTTAACTAAATTCAAACTTTATTGAAGCCAAAGAAATCCAATTTGTAATTTAACAATTTTATATTCTTTTCAATATTGTAGCATAAAATTGGAGAAAATATTTTCTAAAACAAATTAAGCTGTTTTTTTTTTTTTTTTTTTTTTTTTTTTTTTTTTGATAGGGATTCAAATATTAGTGTTTTTAAAAACAAATGAATAAGTATCAATTATATATTTAAAACAACATTACTTGCATACATGTTATAAAATTTGTTTCAACCATTGTCACAATCAAATAATTGGGGTTTAGAGGGAGATAAACCTAATTTTAATTTATTGGACTCAATAATTTCAACATTATTTTAAGTTAAATTATAAATTTAGGAGTTTTATAGAAAAAATAATTTAATAGAAAATAAATTATGACTTTCTCAACATTTATATTTTATATATATATATATATCATTTTATTCTTTTTCCAACTGTACCCTCTTCGTTTTCTTCTCCCTCATTTTCTATTGGTTCATACCTTAAGACTCTCTCTCCCAAAATTTCTTCCATTTTTTCCGTTTTCTACAAGACCTCAACTCTCTCTGAAGATAAACCCATATACATTGTGTAATTGCCGGCAGTTTTGGACGGAATAATGGCCGGATTTGTGGCCAGCGACAGCGACAGTCCACCAGATGTGGCTCTACTGGACTTTGTTCGAGATGTTGTTCGAATGTCGGCGGGGACGAACAGTCTAAAGGTTTTCAAAAAGGATTGCACCGATCTCGTGCGTCGGATCGTGCTTTTGACGCATTTGTTTGAGGAAATCAGAGAATTTAATGGCGTCCAATTTCGACCTGTTCATACATCTTGCTCTTCTTCTTCTTCTTCTTCTTCTTCTGGGAGTGATTCATCTCCGAGTCCGTGGCTGTGTGATTTGGTGGCAGCATTGAAGGATACTAAACGCCTTGTTTTCATCGCCTCGACTTTCCGGTCCTGCAGTTCTTCTTCTGTACGCGCTTTGTCTAATTTTCTTTTAATTTTCTGTTGGACTTCTGTTGAAATTGGGAGGGGGGAGATGAATTAGCAGCTTGAGGAATTTGAAGAGTAGTATCTCAACTTGATGGTGTTTATTATCATTTTCAGTCTCCTGCATTCATCTAAAACTAAATTTCACTTCACTTTCTTCTGGTTAGTAACATAGCTTTCCGCTTCGAAGTTGTGCTTTATGGAGCTACTGATTGAATGAACGGCCACTTGTTTCTCACGATCTTATGTTTGATTACTGATTTTCATTCACTAGTGGTGTTAGTTTCTCTACAAAATTTTGATGATGTTGATTTTTGTCATTCGGAGGACAACTGTGATGAACTTTAACTTTGAATGCTGTGGCACCGCTTTCACATATGCTACTTTTGGATGGACTTATTATCTGTCGTGTACACGGTGTTAGTTAGACGAATCAAGAATCTAGAATGAGGAAAGACAAGATCGCTAGATTACTGGGTTATTGATCAGTGTTCATAGTTAGTTCTGTTACGATCTCCACGGCACAGGTGTTTAGTTGCAGATCGTAGCCATTTGATCATACTCGTTATTTCAGACATTGACGTTCATGAATGTTTCTAAGATGTTTGCCAATCTTCTTCTTGTTGAATCAATAATGGGATGGTGTTGATAAGTCCAAATTTACCTTTTCTGAAATTTGTCTACGTTTTAATTTTAAGGAGGAAGTTACCAGGAAGATACTCTTCCAATTCCAATGTGTGACGCTGAAGTTAGAGAAGGCTTTGGGAAATCTTCCTTATGATCGCTTTGATATATCAGAGGAAGTTCAAGAACAGGTAGGCTTCGACGAAAAAAAGTACAAAACTAGTTTTTGACTTTTCAAATTCTGAGCATACTCTAAAATCTTCTATTGATTCTGTAGGTTGAATTAGTGAGAGCTCAGTTGAGAAGAGCAGCAGAAAAATATGGCTCTCTGACCGCAATTCCTCCTTCAGTTGTTCAATCTCAGTTGCTAAAGAAAAACATGGATATGTTGAATCTGAACAACTGGGCTGATAACTTTGATGTTGAGGAGAATGGTGTTGTTGATCATGAGATTACAGTGAAATTTGATGAATTCCCAAATTGCAGAGGCTTCACGAATAATGCTGTGGATCAGCTGATTTTCGAAGGACTTGAGAAGAAACTTCCATCCCCCTCAGAGGCTTGTTCTGATGGACAGGATGACTCTACCAAGAAGAGTGGAGATCAGGTGAAGAACTCAGATGGAGTTTCAATACCTGATGATTTTTTATGCCCCATTTCCCTGGAAATAATGAGGGATCCTGTTATTGTGTCCACAGGACAGGTATGCTTAGTTGAATTCTATGATAATGATTACTTAGATATTTCTTTTGAATTCTATTATCATTTTGGTCCCTTATACTTGGAACTCATTCCATTTTAACTTTTAAAGTATAGGGACCAAAATAGAAATTTACCCTTTGATGAATTTGAGCTTAGTGTTGAAGAAACTTGGATTCTTTTATGCCTTTTCTAATAGTTCTCTTTCTAACAACACAGACGTATGAGAGATCTTATGTGCAAAGGTGGATAGATTGTGGGAATACTACTTGTCCCAAAACTCAGCAGAAACTCCAAAACTTGACTCTCACCCCAAATTATGTACTGCGAAGTCTTATTACTCAATGGTGTGTTGATCACAATATTGAGCAACCGACAGGATTAACCAATGGAAAGATCAAAAAGTGTGATGGATCATTCCGTGATGTGTGTGAGGAGATGGCAGCCATTGAAACTCTGGTGCGCAAGCTAACTAGCCATTCGATCGCGGAGCAGAGAGCTTCTGTGACCGAAATTCGATCTCTATCAAAAAGAAGCACGGATAATAGAATTCTGATAGCTGAAGCAGGAGCAATACCAAATTTGGTCAATTTGTTAACTGCTGATGATGTTTTAATACAAGAGAATGCAGTTACTTCCATTCTCAACCTTTCAATATATGAGAACAACAAGGGATTGATTATGCTTGCTGGTGCAGTACCTTCCATTGTCCAAGTTCTGAGAGTTGGGAGCATGGAAGCGAGAGAAAATGCAGCAGCTACACTTTTCAGCTTGTCTCTTGCTGATGAAAATAGGATAATCATTGGTGCTTCTGGGGCCACTCCGGCTCTTGTGGATTTACTTGAAACTGGAAGCCCAAGAGGGAAAAAGGATGCTGCAACCGCACTATTTAATTTGTGTATTTATCAGGGGAATAAGGGAAGGGCTGTGAGGGCAGGGATCATCCCAGCTCTATTAAGGATGCTCAACGTCTCAGGTAACTCCATGGTCGACGAAGCTCTCACGATAATGTCGGTCCTAGCCAGCCATCAAGAAGCAAAAGTAGCCATGGTGAAAGCCAGTACCATACCTGTTCTAATAGATCTGCTGAGGACTGGATTGGCTCGCAACAAAGAAAATGCTGCTGCTATTTTGCTTGCTCTATGTAAACGAGATACCGACAACCTTTGTTGCATAAGTAGGCTTGGGGCTAAGATTCCGCTGACTGAACTCTCCAAGAGCGGCACAGAGAGAGCAAAAAGGAAGGCTACCTCACTGTTGGAACATCTTGGAAAACTACAGCAGCTATAGAAAAGGTGTGGATTTCTGAACAAGCATTTTCCATATTTTTCCCACTTTGAGTTCCCCATTACATTTTCAGCTCCTTCTTCTGTTTGATTGTGTTAACAAGGAATTAGGGATGAATGGCTAACGATGGCCACTTTCCTTGAATCTGTTTACTTCATTCCTTCATTATATTGTACAAGTGTGTATAAATTCATTTAACAAATTTGTGTTATAACAAGAAGCTACTGTTTGGGAATACTTGGACTTTCTCACTCTATTTTCCCCCCTTTTTCATTGTCCAGTTCCTTCTCGTAACAACATTTTTTCAGTTTTCTCACTGTTCCTCATTCATTTTCTCATGTTGAGTGAAAATAAGGAGGAACATTAAACCATAGATTCAGCCAAAAATGATTATCGTGCACAACATAGATAGCTACATATGTATGATGATGAAGTTAACTAATAAATACATACTGAGTTCTTCAAGGAGCGGTAAACCTATGTATATTCTACAAAAGCAAGCTCGTACAAGATTCAAATATTTTAAATTGAAGTAAAAGTCATAACGTAGCACTTCTATTACTTCAATATACTTATTCATGAATCTTGTTCTTCTCGAAAATTAAGATGCCACTGCAATTTCAGTCCCTGCTTCCATTGTCGTCATGAAACTTACACGTCGCTTCTGCATTTTCAACTCATTCTTTTTTAAAAAAAATTTATATAATTCTATTTTTTTTATGATTTAAAAATATTAGAAAATTTTTGTCATAAATAGTAGGAGGGAAAAGAATGAAGAAATAAACTAATAAATGATATTAAATTTCATTAATGATAGTTTTCGATTTTACAAAATTATATTAATAATAATTAGGGGAAAGAAAAGGTTGCGTCTATTATACGAAGGAAGAAAATTCTACAAAAAAAAGTTGAGCAATTAATGGCCCCACACTATCTATTTAATGAATTTGATTGATATCTAACTATTATTTATTTATTTTTTTACTATTGAAAAAAAAAAAGTTAAATTAAAAATTTAGATTCATTTTGGTACATATTTAGTAGAAAAAATAATTATGTAAAACAAAGATGGTTAGGCTAAGAAAAAGATTGGCATTAACGGGATTTGAAGACAAAAACACTAATTAAATGAGAATAGTTGATAATTATTTTTAGATTTATTTATTTTCATTAAATAATTTCAAATTGTAAAAGAACTTTATTAATTTTGAAAAATAAAATTAGATGAAAATTCAAACTCCAATAATTAAAGATAAGTTACACTAATTAATGGGTTAGAACACCAAGCACTAACCAAATAACCAAATAACCAAATCAAAAGGGACTAATCTGATAGTGAGACTCAACTTTTGGCAACCTAATTTTATTAAATACTATAAATGATATTACTATGGAGATTATCTAAAAGATAAATAACTTTAAATAATTATATATTTTTATTATTTTGAAAATTAATAATCATTAAAAATAGTCAATTTAAATATCATTTAGGAACTCGTCAACATATTTTCTAAAAAGAAACAAATTTGAAGGTATAATATTGTATGGATATTTATAATAAGATGTTGACGTGGTTTTGGCAAAAAGAAAAAAAAAAACATTGGATAGTGAGTGAGTCAACTTGGGGTCATCCATTTAAATCACTAAAAGTGAATTATAAATTTAATTAAAGTAAAATGCAATAATAATAATAATAATAATAATAATAAAAGATAAAAAAAAAGTAAAAGGCATACGCACCTCACGTGGCTTGATGCCATCCTCCTTCTCCTCTTCTGGAGCATTTTTGGAGGCACTTTGTGTGGTTTTATCCATGTAAAGTCCGTACAGTCCCACGATCTTCTCCGCCGCCTCTCCCTTATCTTTGCTTTCCTTCAACAGTTTCTCCACCTCCGCCCTCGGCAGCCTCACCTTCAGCCGTGTGGTTCCCGCTCCCGAAGACCCCTCCCCGGCGTCCTCCTCCGCCAACACACTCTTTGGTTTCATGATAGTTAGGTCTGATGCGGAGCGGCGTGCCAGCATCAAACTCTCCAGCCTGTCCTTGGCGCTCATGTGGATTGCGGAACGTATGCGGCGTGGTGGCTGTATTAAAAATATTAATAAAAGGGTTAAACGTAGAGATATTAATTAGTTAAGTTTGTAATTTGATTACCGGTTGGTTTGGAAGCTTAGGCAGGTCCACCAGAAAATAGAGGCGCTTCCTGCTGAGGTTTTGGTGGGGTTCCAACGGCTTTGCGCGGACACCGTAGTGCTTCACGGCCTCCGAATCCAGCACAACGAAGCCGGGATAATCTTTCACAACATCTCCGGCTTGAACCGGGGTGTTTAGCTTCATGGTCTCCCCGGTGACCTTCATCACCTTCACTGTCTTCTTACCTCCAAACGCGTTTCCCATGGCGCCCAAGAGGGAATGAGCGAAGAAGATAGGCGGTGGGTGTGGCGTATAACACACAATCTTATAATATACAACACTTTGTTTGATGCCTTAAAAACTGGTTTCCTTTTTTTGGTCAAACAAAGAAGCCAAAGTTTGAAAATTCAATTAAGGCCATACATTAACTTCCCTCTCAACAAATATATTATAATCTTAGACTTCTTGATTTCATCCATAATATATACTTTCTACTATTTGAGCTATGCTTATGTTCTCATTTTATTAGACGTGCTCTCGCACATTATTCAATTTCTCGTAGAATTTTATAATTATTAACAAAATATCAACAAAGAAAATGAAAATTTTAAAAGAATATTTTATCAAAATTTCAAGTTTAATTTTGTATTTTATGTAATTATATAATAGTTTTATTGGGAGGTTACTAAAAAATGGGAATTGGTGAAGGCGTTAATCACGGGCATAGATCCAAGCATTAGTTTCTTTAAATTCTTCACATCCCTCCCCTAACCTTACACTTCTTTCCACCCCTCCAAACCAGTTTGATAGCGACCCCACTCATTTTCATTTACTTCAACTCTAAATTTGATTTTTAAATACAATTTTTTATTTTATAACAGATATTATTATTATTATTATTATTATTATTATTATTATTATTATTATTATTATTATTATTATTATTATTATTATTATTATTATTTTGTGTGTGTATGGAACACAACAGACACAAAAAGACAAGAAGGATTTTGAGGACACTGAAAAACGCCAAATTTGCAGTGACCTTGTCGGAGATTTGACCTTCAAATTATCGTTAATTCTGTATACATAATTAAAAGACTCAATTATCTATTTATTTGTAGCCATAACCATAACCATAGGAGGAGTTTCTTGTATGATGTGGTGTCAATTGATGTATATGTTTTGTACATGCTTCTACACGTTTTCAAAATGCTATGTCGGGGATAATTAGAGAGTTTCTAACTAACCACAAATGGAGAATTGTTTATCATTAATGACCTAACTACATGTGTATTGTAGTTGGCTTAAAAATGATGGTGCTCTCTTTCAGGTTTAGGAAATTATCAAGTCATTAATACCACACGAGGATGAATCCTTTAGGAGCCACGACATGCTCATCATATTTCTTATATACCATATGACCTCGTCAATGATGGACGGTGTCACATATACATACATATATTGAATCAATAAGGAGGAAAGTATAGCATCATTCATTATTACTACTATTGTTATTGTTGCTAAATATAAGTTAGGTGCGCATGTTGAAATAAACATGCTCCATGGGGCCAACCCCTCTTCCCCATATTTTCCTCTACTTGTCTTCCAAGTTCCATCTTCGCACCACCAAAATGCCTAAAAAGTCTTCACCACTTTTTCTCTCTCTAAATAGAAACTGTTTATTCTCTCTCTCTCTCTCCTTCCATTTGAACAGAAAAGAAGTGAACTTTTTTCACTTTTTCAAAGCCCACCATCCATTATAGCTCTGATTCAAAGTTCACCTCAAAAGGGTTGATTTCAATTTGTCAAAATATTTGAAAAAAATTAAGTTTTCAAAATTTTAAATATAGATAACAATTACTACTTGAGAAAGAAACAAAATTTGTTTCTGAAAAGTTCCAATAAAATATATATTTTAGATGTTCTTTTTTAAGTCCACTATGGGATTAGTTATTGTTTGTAATAAAATAAAGGTTAGATAATGGTTTTAGTCCAACATCTTTTTACAAAAACACAAACCCATAGCATATTTTAAGATTAAAAAGTATTATAAAAAAAAAGCAACTAAAATTGACACTAACACTCACACACGTACGTAAGGCTTACGTAACAATTTTCTTTTCTAAGTTCAGCCACGTGTTAGATGTTAATGAAGATTTCCCATTAAATCTTTGTTTCTTTGTACACAACTGTTAAGAGGTGAAAAGGGGTTTAACAAAAGAATGAGAGGGATTCCATCAGATTTATCTGCAATTGCAATCCCTTTATTGATCAACAAATGCTTTCATGGACAAAAGAATACAATGATCCATCACAAAATCAAGAACACCATTGATCAGGAACTGTGAGAAAATAAGAAGTCATTGCCTTACGAAACCGTTTCTTGTATTGCATCGGAGAGATGATAGTTGGAGAAGCATTCCTCGGCCCTCCGAGTATCCCCGACGCCTTTACCCACGTCTCTAACTGCTTGTCCCATGTATACTGTCTCATGAAATCAATGATGCCTAACACAAGCTCCTTCCTCTCCTCGTCAACCCCGACCAAAAGCGAATAGTCCATAACGTCAATTGACTGAAGAACAACGTGAAAAATCAGTATATTTGCTCCAACATGAAGAAATTATTAAGTACTGAATGCAAACAAACATCCATCCATCCATCCAAGTTCTCATGCTCAGTTAATCCAAACCAAATGCAAAAACAAAGACTGATATCAGAATTCAAGAATGCAGCTTCTTACCGCCAAAAAATATGTGTCATTCCAGATGGCCCTTTCAAGATTTCTTTTGGCCTTGCTTCCAAGAAATATAGGTTTTGTCCGCAATGCTTCTAAAAGGTTCTGATCGAGTAGAACCTTGTCTGCCCCAGTCGTGTCCGGGTTGTAACGAGATCGTGAAGATCCCTTGAGGTCATAAACCTTTGAGATATTTCTCATGAAGAAAAGATTCTCCATCACCATCAAATCCATCTTCACTTCTTTCCCACCTTTCAGGTGTTTAACAGTCACCTGCCACAAATATCCCAAACACTTCGTAAACCAAAATAGTTATTTAATGGTTAAATTATAAATTTGGTTTAAGGTAGAATTTAGTTCACATGGATTCAAATGTTAGAAGTAGTTCCTAAATATTTTTACCTGATAGATCCCAAGAATTTTTGCAAGGCAAGTTGGACTTCCAGAGTTTAGAGCTTGTGACAAGTACTTGAAATATTGAGGAGCAAACTCCTCAAAAGAATCAAGCTCTGTTCTCGTGACTTGTTTTATAATGAATCTTTCATCCAAAGACTTGGCGAAGTATACATTACTTTTTCCACCTTGTGCACTCCATTTACGACACCGACTTAAAGACCTCACAAAATCCACACCTTTGGGGCAGCACTTCTTCCTAAGGATGTCAAATTGCTTTGCGAAATAGCAAGTCACAGAGAAATTTACTTTACCTCCAGATGTTGAAGATTCATCGGTGAACGAAATCCTCAAATGAGGAGATTTTTTGGGATCCGAAAACAGGGTCCTCAGGGTTGTAGGATCTTCAGAGCCATAGTTTCCATAGTGAATATAGTCCAAGTTCAGAGCACCAAAAGACTGCCAAGCTGAAAGAGTTGAAGGACGAGAATCGTCGATGATCCTAGGGACATTCCGACCTCCCTCATTGTCGGTAAATTTATTAGCAACCCAGTCGTCATACTCTCTAGAGTTGAGGGCGTATGCAATTATGCTAGTAGGTTCATTGTCGTAAACAGCAATAACTGCATCAATATTGCCAGTCTGTGGAAGCAGCAGACGAACGCCTTCCGGGACATGAGATGCTGAGATAAAAGATGGAGTTGAACTGAGTAATAAATTTAACTTTTGTGTCTCAAATGGTAACACTTGAGAGTGAGCTCTAGTTAAACTGGAAACAGGATCCCTCAGCATACTATTGTAATCTGCAGAAGCATGGAAAGATCTAATTGTTGACAACTGAAAAGTGGATGGATGCAATCCTTTCCTGATTCTCTCTTGCATTCTTATTGCAGAATCAAAGGAATGAACTCTCACAGGTGACATCAATACCCTTCTCAGTTGAGGATTATCATTTTGACTCATTTGCTTCGTTGCCCCGTCTGGAGGTTCTTGTGCTTGCAGTGTCGAAACAGCCTGTGGTTTCGTCACAGATTGCTCGGAACCAGACCATGCACAATCTATTCTCTCAGAGAGAGTTGATTCATAAGAAGGAATGCCTTCAATTGAGGCTATTACGGCAGTCATTTCCTCATCTGAATGTTCTTCTTCCCTGCAGACTTGATGTAAGGTTGATTTGGAGCATTCTAATGCTGTGGGTTCTTCCTTCTGCATTGATTGTAAATCATTTCCAGCAGACTTGTGGACCAAACAAGATTCATGAATGTTCTCATTGCAGCCAAATTCAATTTTGTCATCACTCTGAGCAGAATCTCTTTTCAAAACTCTCTTTAGAGGAGACGATACATCAGCCTTGGGATTTGAAATCTTTTTAAGGAGAGAATCTAGTGAATAAAGGCGGTGATCCCAGTAGTGTGTATGAATTAATAGGGAACGCCTCAAGCGATTTAGTTCCAGAATGTCGACAGAAATCATCCCCAGTAGCGAAGGTTCCATCATGAAAGGTTTCAGCAAACCCTATTAAAGCAGGCAATTAATTAGATACCCGTAAATATTAAACATAGATTCATATACAAATGTGCAATGACAAAAATACAAGTTTATCATATTCAAATTGTTCTCAGCACTTACGATATAATCACTTCGCTCCTTTTGAATCAGTTCTTTCAATTGCATGACGTGGCTTTGCATCTCACTCGAGTCTGACGATTCCTGCATGGACAACTTGCTTTTCTGTTCCATCCTATCAACAATATCAGAAATCTCTGCATACAAGCTTTCCATTTTGCCAATGATCTGATTGAAAGCCAATAAAGTACTTGAGTAAACAAAAGCAAGATTCTAAAATCATGTAAATTACATTCTGAATTCTCAAGACAACCTCTGAAGCTTCTTTTGATATCCATTCCTGTTGAACATGGCTATTGAACTCGAGCACAGAAGGGGGCAAGGTAACAGAGAGAATATCAATGGTCGAATATCTGAAGAACGCAACCATGCTCCCAAACCTGTGGAAATTTCGTATTCAGTGACAATCAACATCCAATAACAATTTTAAAACTAATGCTGAACTCAGATGCCCAACACACCCATAGAAACGGAGGCAGTCTCTCTGCAATGAATGACCACAAGTTGCAACTCGATTTGCAGTTGCATGGTTTGAGAAACTAAGCTCCAAAAATTTTCCAAAAGAAAGCCCCCAGGCAGCATCAGACATAATAACCCTAGGAGTTGCTGGCGGGACTCCATCTATTTGGGCGCACTTGAGGCACCTGTGCCACATCCATATCCTGCCATCTTCTTCCCCAGGAAGCTTTATAGAGGGTAGGCGTCTAACATTAATTGTAAGATTACCCTGCTGATGGGTGTAACACTGAACGTGGGCCTCAGCGGACTCCTTACAGGATCGACAGCTTGATGTCTGCAGCAAGAACCCAAACCACAATTACTCAGCTACCCAGAGAAGTCAACTTTATGTTTCAATTGGATATATACGGAATAAGGAAATAAAATAAACCTGGGCAAAGAGATCATCGCATAGGAATTTCCCTAAAGGCTTGTCGAAACGGCCATAAAACTTTATGCGCAAAAGACGAGAGCGCTCACATACAGTTCCTTTAAGTACACAATGGCTTGAAAAGGATACCAAAATGCTCTGGTGAGTATCTGCTGCTGAGAAGCATTCACTAGAGAGATCGTTTTCATCAAAACTTTCAGACTTCTGAAACTCTGTAATCCCTCCAGATTTCTCCCTTCTCCGTTCCAAAGTTTCTGCCAATTCAGATTCAGAAAGACTTCGAACATCGAAGGGAACTGTTTCACCATCCTTTAATTCCTCATAATGACTAAGAGATGGATTTAGACCAACATCGGATGGTGAATGATCATTGAATATGCCAGGAAATGTATCAACGATGCTAGACTCTTCTTCAAAGCCAGTAGACAGTAGAAAGTTATTATTATCAAGGTGGTGATACATTGGATATATTTTAGATTCTTCAAGCTCAGCACTAAGAGAAGAAACTTTATATCCAGTGGAGACATCAACTAGACAATTGGATGACATTGTAACATTGGGATTCCCAGATGATGAATTATCTTCAACAGAAAGAGAGCGCTTAGGCATCTTAGGCAGAGAAGCACCTTCGTCCACAAGAAAGGAAGTCTCAAGAGATAAGTGATATGCTGCAAATACTGCATATTGAACAACATGTTTAACTTTTTTAAGTTCTTCACGACACATGCCTTTCAGCAAGACCTATGATAAGAATTGTGACATGATTAGAAGCAAAACAGAAATTCTACAAAATAACATTTTTCTAAGTCCACAGGATTCATATCATGACTCCTTTGACAATCAAGCATAAACTATTTACATAACCAAAAAACCAAATATTTTGTTTCCATGAGTTGTCTTTTTGTTTACTAAATAACTATTCATCGACATTTTTTAAACACGAAACAAGAACATCTTAAAGAAAATTGAAAGGTTACAATATAGTAAAACACTCACTGTAGAAGTATTACAACAAGGTACCAAAATAGATTCATCAACATATTAAAGCATAAGCGAATATTGATGCATTATATTATTTAGTTTGTATAAGTAAGAAAACATAACTAAAGACAGAAAAGTTAAACAAGTCCTAAATTAAACCTCAATGAAAAAAGGGTGTTCAAAAGTAGCCAACAAAAACATTTTGAAAAAGTATCCACAAGAAACCAAATAATTTTCTAGCAAGAATTACCGTGCAACCCAAGCGCTTTGGACATCCTTCAAAGAACATCAAGGTCTTGGACATTTTTTTATTTTGATTGACAGTCCCATACTCTTCAGTCACTCTCTCTAACCGGAAAAGTTCACAATGTCCTAATCGTGAAATGGACATATGATCAATTGATGGAGTAAGTGAAGCACCGGTGCAACGGGCTATACGCTCTAGTAAGGGCCTTTTAACATTCAGCACCAGAGATATTTCCTTGGCCAGCAGATATTCCTGTGCACGCGAAGAAACACTTTTTTCCACCAGCAGAACATTGGGGCGGAGAGACTCTATTTTTGAAATAATTGTTTTCAGATGATCATTTTCCTGCAAAAATAGGATGCAGAAAAATAAGAAGTCAAAAAAAGAAAAAAAACTACTAACTAGTTCTAGCATTTTGTCTGCATAGAAAACTTAAGTATGTGTAAAAATAAGACGAACTAATTAGTTACAAGTACCTGATGTAATAATGTATTAAAAGAAGCTAAGTGGTCAGAAACTTCGTGATATTCAAGGGATCCTCCTAAAAGAAGTAACCTAGCATTTTTGAATTGTGAGGTCATGCGTTTGTGCTTTATGTTTTTTGTACAAACAACTCCCTTTATAAGTGTGCTGCAGAAAAAAGATAAACAACTTCAAGACATTAGTCAAAACATACGATATAGACATGAAGGACATTGAAGCTATGTGTTCAGAAGGATATTCCAAGCTGCAGTATCAAATAGCCATAAGTTATACCTTTCACGAGGGTGTCCCGATGCTACACATTTTACTTTTATATAGTCCCCAGGATCCATGCTGCCTCCTCTGCTAGTATCCGGTCTCACAAAATTTGCAGCTTGCCAGGCTATTGTGGTAATTACATCAACCCAGTCCTCAACAGAATCTCCTCCAGATTTGATATCCTCCCCCTGTAACAGTTGGGCAACAAGAGCCCTAAAGTGGCCCTGAACCATAGCTCTAAGAGGCTCCTTATTCTCCTCATGCAAATTTTGCTTTGCTGGAAACATGCTAGAAAGGCTTCTGCTCGCAGAGAACATAGCGCCGGAATCCCCAATATCATCGTCTTCATCATCATAGGCAAAGAAATTATTCTCCAACTCATCACTTTCATCATCAGGAGGTGGAGGGAACCATATTCGATCATTGTTTTCAAAATCTAAAAGTGTTTCTGCATTTTCATCTTGGTTCTGAGTGGATGGCAGGACACTAGAGAAGGGATGTTTATTATCATCAGACCTATTTAAAATGGTCTCAGCCTCTTGAGGCAATAGATTCAACCTTTGACCTGGATCTAGACTCTGTACAACATGATCAGCTTTATTTGAAGTATAATCACTCCTTGAGGGGCTGGCAGAAGGACTTGATTCCTCAAAATGAGAACTAAAGAACTCGTTTCTAGTACTAATACTACTTGACTCTATGTCTGAACTGTCACGAAAATAATCACTTGATGGGCTAAAAAAATGTCTCCCAGAATCCTCTCCATCATCTTCATCACTCCTACATTATTACAATAAGATTAAATGAGACAAGTGTATCGAATCATTTCATGTCACTATCCTGTATTAGTATTGGAAATTGAAGAATTTGAACATCAAGGAGGGGCAACAACATTTTACATATAATTTGAGTTCTTGATTTAAAGTACAAGAATACCAATAGGTATTAGGAGAAACATGCATTCGAATTCAAATCAAATGTTACCAGTTGGGAGAGTGGTGAACAGAAATAGGAGATGGATGATCATTGAACAAGCTTAAAAGCCCATTTGATGCTGCATAAGGAGAATAGCCACAATCTTGTGACTCAAGATATCGACACAAGCGATCATCAGGAATTGATTCGGTTTTCTTTGGAGACTTGTATGTACCATGATAACTGGGAGAAGGAGCTTCTGGGCTATATCTGGGAGAGACAGAAGAATATACTTTCTCACTATGTCTCCCTCCACCTTCATGCCGTAGGTTGCCATCAGAACAAAACTTGCACGACTTGGTTGTCTTCACAGCTTCATTACCCACCTTCATAACATCTGATTGAACAACATAAGATTCATAACCCCGAATACAGTTTCTGCAAGATGATTGACTACAACTCTGGCACAGGTATACTAGAGAAGTCTTTGAGAAGCTCATATCACACTCACAACACATCTTGTAACTTTTGTTAGGCGCCACAAATTCTTCTGATAAGCACACTGATGAATCAGGTCCCCAGGAAATCCAAGACCTAACCTTCTCAATCAGATCTGATAGAGAACTATCAGGAATTCCCATAAAGATTCAATCATCCAAGAAGAATTAAAACCTCGATGACCCCTCAAAATTGAAACAGTATAAGACCACTCCTCTTTCAAGTTCCAAATATGGAAATCTTTTATTGTCTTTCACACATAATAAGAAAACGGAAAAGGAAAAGGAAAACCTATCCCTTGGAAACAAAATACCCACAAAAGTTCCAATAAAAAAGAAGAAACTGATATTACCCACAATTAAAAATGATGGGGTGCTTTGGGATGTGTATGTATGAGTCTCAAGACTGTATACTATGTATTTCTTCCCCTCTCTTTCTGTCTCTCAAAATGGGGGCCAAAAGCCAGAGAAGATGAAAAAAATTAACAAATCCTCCAGGAAATATATCAAGAGAAGGATATATAGAAAGCTATGAACAAACCCGAGATACCCCAAAATCTAGCAGTATTTACACCAAAATCCTATCATAGTTACAACCCCAAAGACCAGAGAACCCAACAAAGACCAGTATCATTGCCTACAACAATAACAACAACAAGAACAAGGAACCACAAAACGAAACCTTACAGCCAAAATGATGCCAGAGACCTCAAGAATGAATCAGGCAACCGATTTAAGCATCCCAAGGACAGAATCCAGTAAAAAACGATCATATGTAAGAAAGGGTCGAAGATCAGCGAAGAGAGTTAACCTGATTCGATAGACATAAGGAAACACAAGTCAAGTCAAAATTGGGCACCCCCAGAAGAAGAAACACGAAAAGAAGACCAGATTGGAGTAAGAAAAAGCAGGATCAGATGGAGAAACAGCAGGTAGTGAAGAAGAAGAAGAAGAAACTGGAAAAGGATTTGGGTTTTAAATGCTTGGTAAAATAAGAATCAAAAGGAGGTATAGAAGGAGTACGGAGAAGGTTCCTTTTCGATCGGAATCAGTAGCTCGCATATCGAAGCTGAAAATTCCGTTGCTGTTACCCCAACAACCACCAACCTCACTGTTCGTCATTCCCACCGGAAGAACCATGTGCTGGTTTAATCCACCATTCTTTCGTTTCCCTCTGATTTCACTTCAATTCTTTGCGGGGTTTTTTCTTCTTCTCTCTGTACTCTCTCTTCTGCTCTGCTTCCTTTTCCTTTTATAATTATCGAACAAGAAATCTGCATATGCGGCTGTGCCTCAAAAATAAAATAAAAAAATGATCGAACCCATCAAACTACTTTTCTTTTCTCTCACATCTATTTTCTTTTGCGTCTAAATTCCAACTTAGCCCTTCAGTTTTCAGCTTATTTCATTTTTGTACATTACTTTAGTAAAATATATATATATATATATTATATACACGGAAAAGTTTTAATTCACCATATTGTATATTTTGGGTCCTTTTTTTTTTTTTTTTTGTTAATTTTTTAATTTAAGGTTTTGGAGTTCAAATCCATGCTGTTGATTGGTCAACAAGTCGGCGTAGAAAGATGAAGAAGCACAGTCAGCTCTAATTCACCCTCACTTTTGTTTAATTACTTCAAAAATAGGTTATATTATATTTATATATATATACACACACCTATACAATAACCTTAATTTATTCTATTATTTCAAAAATACATATATTCTTCTAAAAATTATAATATTACCTTTCATCGACTATATTTGAATGTTATTTTTTTAAACTTCAACTAAACCAGAATTTTAATGGCTATCACTCTATTTTAAAATTCTAATATTTTTTTTTATTTCAAATTATTTTTAAAATATTTATAAAACGTCAATAATAAATATTCCATATTTTTTTTAATGAAAACAAAATTTAATATAGTATACATATATATAAATTAGATTAATATTAAATATATTATCTAAAAGAAATTATACAACTTTTTTTATAATAAAATTGTAGTTTTCTTTGTTCTTTTTGAGGCCATGCCCACTTTGAGCGCATGTGTTGCATGCGAGTTTGACAACGTGGATTGGGACAAAGGTTAACCGGTCAAATTTTACACCCAACCAAACTATGGCTATTTGCCTTCAACTTTTAGAATGCTACCATTTTTATGTGGGTTTTCAAAATACTTATTTTAGTTTTTTCAAAATATATTTTATTTTAATATTTAAGCTTTAAAAATATTTAATCTTTCTACTTGTGTTGTTGAAGTAAAAAAAAAAAAACCGTGATTGTAGATATTTTTATTAACTTGTAGATATGGGTTTGTTTTGGATTCGTAAATAGTATTAAAATAAGCATTTTTTTAATTGGAAAATCAAAATATTTTTTTTTTCTATTCATAAATTAAAATATGCATTTGAGAGCTTATGAGAGACCCAAAAAAATGAAATTTAAACTTTAATGTATTTATTTTTAAAATTAAATATTATTTTCTGTATGAACTGTTTTAATATCCTATTTTGATTATTAAAAAAAAACAAAAAATAATATGTACGCTAGTTTGTAAATCAAAATAGGATCTAAATTAAAAAAATAAATATATTAAATTTATGATATTTTATTCTCTCTATTTGAATAATAACCAACATCATTATCATCCAATGAAGAAAAAATATCTTTCCTTTTTATTAAAAAAAAAAATTAGGTCATCGATCAAAATAATGATTATTTAAAATTATAGTTGTTTTTTCAAAGCTTTTGATTTTTTTCTTAAAAAACACATTTGAACTCTAAATTAAATTAAAAAATAAAATAAAAATTTTAAAACAATTATTTTCAAATTTTAACTTTTTAAAAATTAGATAATAATAATATAAGAAACAATAGAACATTAAATTTAATTTCACCAAATTTCTACCATTTAAACCTATATATATATATATATATATATATATATATATATATATTGTTAAAAGCAATATTTAAATAAAAAAATGCATTGGAGATTAAATTTTGTACATTTATATGGAAAATGAAATAAAAAAAAATAAAAATTGGAACGGTATCCATAAGGTGGAGAGGAGCATTACCAAAATAATCATAAAAAGAAATTCGAAAATAAAAGGACTCCGTCTTAAAAGGAAATGAGTTGGAGACCAAAAGAGAAGAAGCGAGAGCGAAAGCAAAAGCAATGGCGACAGGGATAGCTTCGTTTGGTGATACAACAGCGTCTTAAGAGAGCGACGTACATGCTGACAAGATTCACCCAAAGATAAGCCCCTTCCTCGAATATTATTCATTTACAATCCATTCATCCTGCCCTAACTTCAATTCTGTTTTCCTCTAGCCTTTCGGCAGCAAATCGATTCATTAGGTTGAAATAACAGCATCTGGATTGATTTGTAATTGCGTTTTTTCAAGGTAGATGACTAGACAAAGCGAATGGTCCAAAATGCACACCAAGTGTTTGTGAAAATGTTTGCGTCATTTTTGATACACCAATGGCATCGGTCGGGCGGGTGGGTGAAAAGAAACGTACTGCCTGCGCCGCCCATGGGCGGATTAGTCATCATGCCTGACTCAGCTCCACGTGAATGGTATGCTATGGTATGGTATCCTCTTTTTTCTTCTTTGAATCGCTGCTTTTTGTTGGGAAATTCGTATTTAAACCTCTGCATGTTTTAGTTTTCTATTGCGAATTATTTGTCAAGATAGGGCTACTTTGGTCCCACATATTTGATTATATTTTTTTATGTTAGATTCCTCTCATATGTCATTTGTATGTATAATTATAGATGTGGTAGCTAAAGTCAATATATGATTTGGATAATGTTGGTCTGGAAGATGAGGATGGGAACCACTTAGGACCCTTCTCATACCTCATACCGTGACCCTCTCTTTTAGACTTTTGTGGCTTAATTAATGTGTTTCCTATGTATTTTGCAAATTTCTAAACCCATAAATGTTTTCTTCTTGTGATTTTGACCCATTAAAAGTGTCTTTCTTGTATTCTCATTAATTGTACGCTTAATAAATAATATTGGAATTTTGGAAGAGTAAAAAGTACCTCCTTTTCAAAATTTTCGTGATGTTTTGCTATATAGTCAAATCTGATTTTGGAAATTCCAAAAAGCTTATTTTCTTTTTGAAAATGTCTTAATAATCGTTTTAAAGTGCTTCTTTAAACTACTAATCTTAAAATCATCTCAAATCCTATTTTACAAAGAGAGAAAAAAAAAATCGCAAACTCTGTATGGATATATTTGGCAATGTTTTTATTTTTGGAAATAGGTAGTTTTTAGTAAATACTTATTTAGTAAACATTTACTCAAATGTTTAGTTATATACTTCCAAGAATGTTTTTAAGTGCTTCTCAATTCAAGGACGTGGGTTAAAAGCACTTTATGAGGGTTTTCTGATTTTTCTAAAAGTAATTTTATGTTATGTTAATCTCAAATATGGTAGAAGAGATATTATGTATTAATTTTTGGGATTGAGGTTTGGATGATTCCCTAAGAAAAGAAGAAAGATAAAATTTTATCTCCCCTCCACTTTAAAGCAAAATTAGCATCTAAACCCAAAATTCAAGTGCTTTGTGATTGATTATCGTCGAGGAAAGGCATCTTCCAAAATTGTCAAATAAAATTAGGGAGTGTGTTGTGGTTTGATCGTAATGATACCTTTGTGGAAAAAGGAGAATCGCCATCAAATTCATGTAAAATTCTGGGGAATGGTCGGCTAGAAAACCCCAAATGACATGACTTGGCACAATCCCCACTTGCCATAGTTTCTTTTTTTTTTTTTTTTTTTTTTTTTTTTGTTAATAAGTGGTGCCTTTCTGTAAACCAATTTCAAGGATATAGCTTTGTTTTGGCCCAGCCTAAACTTTTGGTTTTCCTGATCTCATCACTGTGGTTAGGAAAAAAAGTTGCTTTCATTATTGATGAAGAGAAGCTTCAATTTCAAGTGGGAATAACATAGACCTTCAAATCATTATGGATTTTTCTTTTGTGTTTTTGTGTGATCAGGTATCTCAACTATGAACCACACGCCTAGCTTGTGACAAAACTCCCCCTCCCCCTCCCCCTCTGTCTTAAGTCTGTTGGATTTGAGGTATGAGCTCCTAGCATTAGCAGCGTAAGCTTTTATCCGGGCCTAGTTTAGACCAGTCTTGTTCTCAAACCAAATACCAATACAATATTTCCATTTTATTCAATATGTAAATTCATGTTGATGCTCATTCACGAGCATAACTTTTATATTTGTAGAAAAAAATGATAGGGTATTTTAGAAAGCTTTGCCTTGGGCTTAGGGAATAAGAATGGAAAACAAGGACAAGTGATCCTATTTGTAAAGCTCAAAGTTTTTGAAACGCGTCTACCCGGGAGAGATTTTTACACCCTTAGAGAAAGAACCTCTCATTGATCCTATTTGTAAACTGCCCAATTCCACTATTATCCTAACTTTTCCTTTTGAGCTTTCCCTTCAAGTTTTTAAAACGCATTTATTAAGAGAGGTTTCCACATCCTTGTAAACAATGTTTAGTTCTCCTTCCAACCGATGTGATGTGAGATCTCATAGAACCCCTCAATGATCCTACGTGGAAGAATTGAAGAATGACACATGGGGGGCATGAGTGAGTCTAAGAGTACTAAAGGGTCAAAATTAGTCAGGGAAGCGTGAGGGTCGTGTCTCAACCTTGACTAGTTTGAGTAGAACAAGAAAACAAGGTGAAGGTGAGGGTGAGCATTAAAAGTGAATAAAAGGCAATGAGGAAGCATCGATGTGATGAGGGTTGTAAAAGGCAAGCAGTTTGGTTTTGCAGGAATAGAAGATAGGGATGATTCAAAGATTGAATTCAACTCTCTTTTCTTATTTAATGTTTGTTTGGATTGAAAGGATGGAGGGAGTGAGGAGCAATAAAGTGGGTGTAAACCAATGGGAAAGGCATTTCACCTGCTCCCTGCAACAAAGAGAGACAGAGAAACGTATGTTAAGAAGAGTTTTACAGCCACACATTACAGCCACCATGTTTTGGACATTTCGTAGGCTACTCTACTAACCTCCTAACACCTCTGAAATCCAAGGGAATAACATCCAAACCTCTCTCAACCTTTGTTCCTTAGCTATTGGGGAAATTGATAAATACTTTTATATTATCCTTTACAATTTGACACGTCATAAAGCTACTCTTTCTGATGTGGCTAACAACGAAGGGAGGTGATGCATAATTTGTCCGTATCTTTCCCTTTGCCCTTCCTAGCTTTTCATTCTTTTCCATTAAAACATAAGTTTAATTATAGCTTACCAGATTTGAGATTTTAAATTTATATGCCTACGTCTTTAAACTTTCAATTTGTTTTAACTTTTACTTTTATTTTTAAAATGTGTAATTGATTTTTAAACTTTTTTTATTTTGTGTCAAATGATCTCGAACCTCTTTTAAAATTAATAGATCTATAAGATAAATTTTACAATTTTATGTTTAAAGTGATAACACGGTTTTAATTTTGTATGCAATTCCATGAATTTGAAAAAGTATCAAATGGATCGTAAACTTATTAGATACTAAATTAAAAAATTAGATACTAAATTAAAAAAATTTAAACGTATTGAGGCCTATTATACATAAGTTCAAAGTTCAAATACTTGATAGAATTTTTTTTTATATGCATAGAGACTTATTATTCTCAAATCTAAAAATGTTTTAATGAAGTTTAAAACATTATATTAAATAATATGTTTCTCCTTAGACTATTTAAGCATTTTGTTTTAGGGGTGCTTGTGCTTAATTTTTCATAAACCTTTTCCAAAAAGCATAACTCCATCAATTTTCACCCTAAATTTTGATGAGTAAAATATCAATTTATAGCCTAAATTGTATCGGGTTGACAACTGTTTGTTTATGCACGCACAAACTTTTATATATCAATTAAACTCTTTCATAATTTTATAAAATATGTTATTTTGATTTAAGTATTAATTTTATTTAAACATATAAGGTTCTGTAGCTCAGTTGGTTAGAGCGTTGGTCTTATGAGCCGAAGGCCGCGGGTTCGAACCCCGCTAGAACCAATAATGTTAAGAAAGAAAAGGAAAAAAAGGGTTGATGAAGCATATAATTGTTAAAGCTGAAACAAGCTCCAATAATTGAGTGTCTTTATAAACACCACAAACGTGCCATCCACCTTAAAACTTCACTGATGAGAGAGCATCAGATGAGATGAGATGGAATCATATTGGATGGTAAAGGCAGTCCAGTGAAAATAAAGAGACCTCTGTACCCACCCACTTGTGTGGCTGTTTTTCTTAAGTTTTCCATGAAATTCCCACTGTCGTTCTACAAAAGTTCTCTTCTTTGCTTCAGCTTTTATAAATAGAAATGTATTTTAACTCCGACATTGTTTCTGTGTTGCATGGTGAAGATTTTAGCATAACTAGCAGAGACCAACTGTTTGGATAACTATATCAGAGGACTCTATGATTTGATATTCATGAACCATCCAGTAACAACGTCAACCTCTTGATCGTATTTTGATACAGATGCAGCCATTGCAGTTGTTTTACAGGACATCAAGTGTTGATTACATGATAAAGGGACATCCTTTCTTCAGTTCCCAATAGTTATTACTTCTAACCAACTTCTACTTGGGTTTCTTATAACAAACCCAAGCTCACCGCGAGAGATTGGATTGATATAATATAGTACAAAATTATATATGTGAAAAAGAAAAAAAAAAAACATAAGGAATCTAAATACTTGGAAGTTGAACTTTTTCTGCATTGATCTGAACTCGTGGAAATTTACACCAAAATTGTTGGGATCCTCAGAAAATTACAAAACTACTCCTACTAACTACGTGTTCTCATCAGTTCCACACATGTACATCGGAGCCTTGGTACATGTGTAATTCCTTGGGCCCTTCAGTAATTTCACACTCAGAAGTTCCGTAAGAAGGCCAACAATTGAAATCGAAGCCTTTCGCCATTTCCATCAACATCCCCTGCAACTCCTCCAAGCTACAGCTTTTTTCCTGTCCTCAACAATGGCGGATTCCGTTTAGGAAAACCTCGAATTTACGAGAACTAACAGCGGCGCAGTATTGTATAAGGGCACTTTGTTATTTTACCTCTCTCTTCTTGTCTTCCGCTATTAGCGACCACAGTTCTTGCATGAAATCGCACATTCCCTGGAGAACACAACAATGGAGGAATTGTCAGATAAGAGTGCCATTTTTTGAAGGCAGAAGAGAAGGCTGATAAGTTCTACTAAGGTTTTACTAACTACCACCTCGTCGTTTTCGTCATCATCAAAATCTTGAATTCCGGCGTCGTATCGCGTTCTCTTTCTCTCATCCGATAGAACTGATCCAACAAGATAAAACACAATCAGATCTCGTTTTTCTGGATAGTTCTGAACAACACATACGGACGAATTAGTTTCGGAGGAATTAGGGCTTTTTAACACACCTGAATAGGCTTCTTGGATTTGTTGGAATTTCCGTTTGGCTGTACCTAACGGCAAAGGATTTTTCACACATCTATCGGGATGCCATTTCTGAAACCACAAGCATATACAACACTCGATCAATGAATTTTCAGCCACAAATAACGAAATTACAAAGAAGAATTCGAAAATTCGAGAAAGAACCAACAAACAGAGCCAGAAAATCGATTTTCGTTTTCGTTCTTCCGTGGAATTGCATTTTTAGCATAATTATCTTGAAGGATCCAAAATTCAGCAACAGTGATTTTTTTTTCAGATTCGAGACAGAGTAACTAACAATGCCAGAAAAATCCAAGGCTCTCCAATCTTATTCCTCGGATTGAATTGCATTCTCCAGTACAATCACAACTCTAAAGAACCCACAAATTCAGATTGTTCCAATAATAATGTCGTTCATATAATAGACAAAATCGAGAGAGAGAGAGAGAGAGAGAGAGAGAGAGAGAGAGAGAGAGAGAAGGAAATACCATGGCGAGCTTGCGATAAGCTCTGCGAATTTCATCGACGGAACAGCCAGAACTGACGCCGAGAATGCTGTAATACGAAGTCGAGCCACAATCAGCCTCCATCTCCCCTGATTGTTATGACAGAGAGTATCAAGAAACTCCGAGCGCTCAACAATGGAGAAATCTGTCGTCCGAAATTCACAGCGTAGAAGGCAGAATGGGAAGTGATTTTTATATGTGGGAGGGAGGCTTGGGTTGGGAAAGTCCAGAAGATTCTAAAGAGAAAAATATCTGTGAACGAGAAGGAGAGAAAGTGTTCCAGAAATTTCTAATGGAGAAGGAGAACAATGACGTGGCCGTTTGCTTTTCCCAGTTTTAGATATTTTGGGCTGACTTGTCGCTCCATCGTAGATTATTAATTTTTTATTACCAAACAAAAAGCTTTGTGGGGACCACTCGACAATAAGAAATTATTCACCAAGTCCTGTGGTTGGTCGCATTTATATCGAGTATTATTGTGCAGCTGACGTGGAACAATTGATGCCAACCCTAATCTTTAAACAATCAATTGTGAAATAAAATTATTTTAATTTAGCCAAAAAAAAAACTGCTAGCTTGAAGCGACACAACGCAAACCCTCCCAATAAAATTAAATTCTCTCAATTACTCCCATGGCGCCGATTAAACCCTCTCCAATTTTCCTCTTCTTCTTCTTTCAATTGTTTCTCTCGCTAACCCTAGCTCGAAAGCCCCATCAAATCGATTTCCGATCCCCAAATCTCTATCCGGAGGACCTCGTAATGGGACTCATCAGCGCAACATTTCATCGTCGGCTCACTCCACCACCGCACTCTCGTCTCTGTCTCCGACGCTGGCGTCGCTGAAAATTTAATCCACGATCCCGACCTCCCCGAAAACGTCTCGATCTTAGGCCTCGCCATCGATTCCATCAACAACCGCCTCCTCGCCGCAGTACACGCCGCCGCTCCCCTCCCGGAGTTCAACGCTCTCGCCGCCTACGACCTCCGATCCCGCCGCCGCATCTCCCTTACACTTCTCCCCTCCTCCAACTCCAATCGTCGCCCCGTCGCGAACGGCATTGCAGTAGACTTCAAGGGAAACGCCTTCGTCACAAACTCCGCCGAAAACTTCATCTGGAAGGTCGACAAACACGGATCAGCCTCGATCTTCTCAAAATCAGCGAGTTACAGTTCCCATCCGGTAACCGCTAATGAAGTCTACTCCTCGTCGGGGTTAAACGGCGCCGTTTACGTCAGCAAAGGATACCTTCTGGTGGTGCAATCGAACACCGGAAAGATGTACAAAGTCGACGCTGACGACGGGACGGCGAGGCTGGTACTACTGAACGAAGATCTGAAGGGGGCGGACGGGATAGCGATGAGGAGAGACGGCGTGGTTTTGGTGGTGAGTTACAGAAAGCTGTGGTTCCTGAAGAGTCAGGACAGTTGGGGGGAGGGGGTGGTTTATGACGGAATTGACCTCGATGAAGAGAAGTTTGCTACTGCGGTG
The DNA here is from genome assembly GCF_057944985.1 of Cucurbita pepo subsp. pepo. Classification (NCBI taxonomy): domain Eukaryota; kingdom Viridiplantae; phylum Streptophyta; class Magnoliopsida; order Cucurbitales; family Cucurbitaceae; genus Cucurbita; species Cucurbita pepo. The sequence goes on from NC_141798.1 coordinate 292,809, forward strand.
GCTGTGGGAGGTGAGGGGAGAGTTTATGTGTTGAATGGGTATGTGAATGAGGGGCTAAATGGTAGTTTGGGAAGGGAGAGATTTGGGATTGAGGAAATGAGGTCTACAAAAGAGAGTGAAGAAGAGAGGGTTTGGATATATGTGTTGGTTGGGTTCGGTTTGATTTATTTCTTGTTTTGGAGATTTCAGATGAAACAGCTCATTGGGAATATGGATAAGAACACTTCTTGACCATTCCCTTTCTTCTTAGCTTTTCATTGTTCTCTAATCATCAATAACACTCTTCATTTTTGGAAGCTCCAGGTTGAGGAGGTCCTGGATTCCCGAATTCAGAATATGCCCTCCGAATTCATTCTCGACTGATCCACCATGGTAATCTAATAGATACTTTAACATAACATACATCTATGAAGTCTTTCAAAACAGATAAAGAAATTTAGTCACGATTTAGTGTTTTTGTTTATTCCTGCCCAACCTTAACATACATGTCTTCTAAATTACAATGCAGCATAATAGCAATGGTGATAAATAATTATGGCAATTACAGAACCTGGACAATGCATTCAGATCATTCCTACTACCTGTGAAGTGAGTACAACACCGACCCATCCCAAAGCCAGCAACACCTTTAATGTCTCCCTTCTCCACATCAAATTCATGCTTCTCCCGGCCCCAAATTTCTGCTTCCCATCAACTCAGGATTTCTGCACATTGAGTTCTTTCTCTTTTGCTACATCATTTTTTCGTCTTGTTTTCAGTTTCTGAAACAGCTTTCGAGAGACACTCTTGGTTGACTGATGGACACGAAGAATTAACACTTGCTTCAACATGCACAGCCGAACGGCAGCTCATGTTCTTTGAAGTGTTTGGTGCTTCACTTGTGGAGACTTGATGTCTCTTCCGAACTTTGAACGCGAGGATGACGCCCCGGCTGAGGACTTCGTCAGAGTGTTTCTTACTTTGGTGCCACTTAACACAGCCTGAAATGTACCATGAACCAAAACGAAGTAAATTCTATTGCTCAAGATATTTGAGAGACTAATTTCCTTTTCAGTTATTTTCCTCAATTTTTAAAGATAGACAGGTGTTCCTTACAGGCTTCTAAAGCAACATATAGCATGAACTTCAAGAAATTTTAGCAAATTCGACTCTGCTCCTAACTACACTGAGAAGAATAGATGGTACGATCTCTATTAAGGCTGTTTCCATATATTGCATGCACCGTGCCAGAAACAAATTATACGGTTTCTCAACTTAACTCAACTAAGTTGACTGTATCTGCCAAATGAAACTTGGAAAGACATGTACAACTACCGAAGAAAGCTGCAAATTTTAGTTAATCTATAATGACAGGACACGGATAGCTATTCAATTTTTCCTTTATAAAATTCAGAAATGACGAAGAGAATATTGGCTCTAAGTTGCACTGAATTCATAGGTCGCTTCAAGTGCTCACAATTATACTTATTTTGGAGTTTATTGTTAAAGATTGGAGCTAAAAAATGTATACAGCAGAAAAAGAAATTAAATTGCTCAGTCAGGGAAAACAGTTCTCAGTTACCTTCTTCCCATCTGAGTCTGGTCGAACTGCACCATAAGAAGAGGGCACTGGTTTTGATCTGATGTCGAGGTTCTTCTGTAATTTGTTAATTTCAGAATTTGCCTTGCCCCGAGACAACAGCGCCTTGTCAGTGCTTCTAAAATTGGAAGCCGAAGCCCTTTTCCCTGTCTCTTGCATGGCTGAGTTGACAGTCCGATTTTGCCTACTCCCATATAAAGTTAAAAATACGTGAGAATTTTGACGTCAATACAATAGCTAAAAGGAAGAGAATACCTGGTGGTTGTCTTTAGGTATGATCTAGATTCAAGCTTTGATGGAGAAGAATATGATACTCCAGAAGTTTGTATCTTCTCACCACTACATCAAAAGGATATTCTTCTCATGGGCACAACTCTCATCAAACAAGCTAACTTTTTTTTTATTAAAAAAATAGAAAAAAAAAAAAAAAACAAGAGCTCGAACATATACCGTCCACTCTCGAGAATGAGTCTTCCCTTTGGAACTTTAGAATCCTAGAAAATTTTAAATTAAGAACAATCAGGTTGGCTTTACTAAATTGAGACTTCGGTAAATTCAAAAAATATTTGTTTCAGGAGTTCGAGTTACATTATGAAAAGCTATAGATTACCTCAACTTTGGGGGTTCTACGGACAGCATGTGTACGTAGAGTGGTAGTTTTTGATGAATGCGCATTTGTGCAAGTTGTATGTGATGTCTCTCCTTTGCTTTTATTGGACACTTTTTCAGGAGTATTGATTGCACCACCAGAAATATTTCTCCGACTCTGACGAATGTTGGCCAGAGATTTGGAAGCTTTTGTTTCCCTTTGAGATGTCATCTAATATTTTTGGGGTGGGGAGCATAGGGGAAATTAATATTAAGCTAGAATTCAGATAGCAGATTAACTGCTGCTCCCCTAACTAGAAAAATGGATTTAAAAGATACCACGTGACTGAACCAGAATGTTTTTTTGACTTGAAAAAACAACAATGAAGATTAGAGAGAAGAACTGCACCTTCGGAGTGAGAGTTTGCCGACTTCCTGAGCTGCATTTGCCAGTTTTCTTCACTAGTTTGGGGACTGACTCCATGGCTTCAGATGGCGTATTCTCACTCATTCCCATATTGTTGACATCTTGCTTTATTTCAACCTCTGGATCATCACCTACAAAAGTTGAGAATTTGTTCCCCCCACTGTCATCTTGTTCATTTATTTGAGCATTGGCACCATTAAGATCACCAGACACTGAACCACCAACACTGCTGAAAGAATTTTCAAATTTAGGATTAGGAGATGAAATTCCAGGTTTTGGCATTTCTTCAATTTCTGTGACATGGTACCCATGGTTTTGTGAACTGACAGATCTATCATCGAAAGGGTCATCATGATTTTCCTTGTTTATAATCTCATTATCCTCTCCTTGATTCACTAGCTCTAATACATCCTTGTCAAAAGTATGGGACTCTGCTGAATTCTGACCAAGCAAGCCTCCCTTCTTCTTGAAATGAGCCTCAAAGTAAGCCTTTTTCTCATTGACTGAACCCGGTTTGGAGAATTTCTCTACCTCTTCTAAGTAACGATTATGGGAGAACGATGACCTCCTTTCCCAAGATAATGATTCATTTTCAAACCTTCCAAATGATATGGAGTCTGAGATTGCAGAATCTACCTGATCAATTAACATGCAACAGGGCATTAGACAAGAATCACGCAGGCCAGAAAAAACTGGAAAAACTTTAGTATCCAACTCTTGCTGGCATACCCCCAAAATTATACAGTTCATAGGCAGCTTAGAGGTCAGTCTAAGCACAGAACGAAGTTTTTTGAACTTCACTGTCAATGCTTAATAAGCTCATAACTACAACATCAACACCTGTCTAGGAAACCTATGTTCATCACAGTTCTCTATATAAATTCTTCGTGACAATTAATTACAATAACAATCAACACACGAAATTTTTAGGCAAGAAAATCAATTTACCGTATCAGTAAAATTAATCACTCTGATGAATAATAGTAACAATAAATGATGCACTTGTTGAGCAGAGTTTCAACAAACAGAAAGCGTGGGCGTTTTTTTTAGGAGAGAAAGAATAGAACGGGAGAAATCTAACGATGGCCAAAACAACAGTGATGTCTATTTCCATAGAAGGCGTTAGTGCGCATAAGAAAATTTCGGATTTAGGTTGAGAAACGAAACGCTTATTCGACATGAAGTAAGGCAATGAGAAAGGATAAAAAGCGAAAGCAGTACCTGAAAATCGAAGGTAAACGGCTGTTCGAGATCTCCAGCCATGATGAGCTCAATCAATCATCAGAAACCACTAAATAAAAATAACAATAATAATAATAAAGAAATCACATGACACAAGGAGAAAGAAACAACAGAAAGCAGTGCGGAAATTGGTAGATACTTGGATCATGAACAAAAATACCTTAGTAAGCCACATTCAGATTCACAGCCGTCAAACCAGAAGACGCAGAGGCTCCATAGATTATTGATGAAACAGTAAGAAGGAATGAAATGAAAGTTGAGAGAGATCACTTGCAAGTAACTCTATGGAATCTGGAAGCAAGCGTGTTAAGAGCGAAAAGCACAAATCTCTCTTGCAGGGGCAGAGTTCAGTGTGGGTGGGTGGGTGTGTGTGTTCTCAAATGCCGCTTTTGATCTTTGTTCTTCAAGCCTACAAACAGAACATATTAATTATTATTATTATTATTTTCTTCGGATCTGAGGTTCGTTAAATATTTTTTCTTTTTCTTCCCGGAAAAAAAGGTAAGAAGCTTAAGAATAGAAAATTACTTTAAATTTTAAATCATGTTAATTAATTAATTAATTAAGGGTTGGGCCTTAAGCGAAGAATAAAATGTGCAGTTGCATTTTGGGGGGTTTTTTATTATTATTATATTCTCTTCTTGACTTGTGCTAAAACTGGATCAGCCAAAGTCCTAATTTTCCGACATTTGTACACCAACGACGTCGTTTTGATGCCCCTTGACGCTGTGTGTTCATTTCTTCTATTATTATTCTCCAGCATAAATTTTTAGTATTTGACTTTCCTAGTCAATACTTGTTTAGTTTTTACAATTTTAAAAGTTAGAATGTCATCTCTATAATTAGATAAAACATTAAAAAAAAAAAATTGATTTATTTATTGCTGATTTGAGATATAAATCAATATGCTTTTAGTTTAAGATTAATTCAATATTTTGAAATTATTAGTCATCCATATAACTTATTATGGTGGATGAAATGGGCCATTGGAGACTTTGGTAAAAAGTTTTATTATTAGTATTATTATTATTATTATTATTATTGGGGTGTTGTAAAAGCTTCGTTGTTATGTTATGATTGGAAAAATTGTAGAGAAATGAAGGAACATGAAGATTGAAAAGTGAATAATTTAAAGTGTATCCTATTCTACGATCAATCAAACGTCTAAGTAGAAATTTGTTGAACAATAAACAAATAAAATAAGAACAATTTAGGAAACTAATAAATTAAAGGATTAAAGAAATAAAATTATGAGAAAACACAAATAATGCTCCATTTCTGGTCAAGCAATTAGTGACATGATGTATAATAGAAAGAAACAAAAAATAATTAATAATTGCGTGGAAGAAAAATGAAACAAATCCAAGTGACAGCCCAAGTACAGCAATATTAAAGTAACACAAAATGCCAAAAATCCTTTTTTTTTTTTTTTTTTTTTTTTTTTTTTTTTTTTTTTTATAATCTTTTCTCTCTTTTGAATGCCGTTCTAATTGTGAACCCACCCATGTGACTTTACATGCCTTGGCTAACATATAATGTCCCCCGACATCTATATATTTACATTATTTGTCGTGAAATTACCAATTTGGACTTCACTTTGTTCCCTTAATATTCCATTTTTCCCTTTTCTTTCTTGAAGAATTCAGGAAAAATGAATTTGAACCTATGTGAAGTAAAGTGAAGCCCAAATGCTACAGTCAACGGTTTCTTAAATTGGGTCAGCCCATGGACCAACCCATTTAAATTATACTTGGACGGCCCATTGACCGGACCGCCCAATAATAATTATTATTTAGATATATATATATATATATTTTTGCTCAACAACTATCAGACGGGAATTGGACAATTAAACCGAATAGTTATAAATTAAGATATAAATTAATTTTTATATGATAAAAAGTTTCCAATTATGAAATAAAATAATATAACGTCTAAATGAGGATATATAGCGGGTAGTTGACTTATGACCAATTCAAGGGAAACGACACGGCAACCCACGAGTAAAATTCATTTCTTTTCCTTGACCGACGTGTCGACCAAATTAAAATCTATCGGATTTTTTTAATAAATATTATTAATTCTCTTGGAAACTAAACCAATTTGCTCCTCTATGTATTTATTTTAACAATATTTTAAATTAAGATAATTACGAATCCTGCAGTCAAAATTGTCAAAATAAACCAAACCTCATTTTGAATATGTCCAGATTCGTACTTTTTATTTTTATTTTCTTTTTCTTAAAATTAAAAAAAAATGAAGGAATGGAAGAGGAAAAGGTCAAGCTTCTTCTATATGAAGATTATTTACAATTTTATAAATATTACAAATCTCTTCCTCTGTTCCGTTGTCTGTATTTCGATTCTCTTCTCAAAATCTTCGACGACAAGGGGAAGTGTTCAAGAGCATGCGAAGATTTTGAAATGAGTAATCGGACAGGACTTCTTCGAATTCGCCTCTTGCGAGGCATCAATCTCGCCATTCGTGATGCTCCCACCCGCAGCAGCGATCCCTACGTCGTCATCTCCACCGCTAACCAGGTTCCTTCTTCCACTTCCGATTCATCTTCACCGATCTCTCTTCCACCATCCCGTTATAGGATATTTGTTTGTTCAAGTGTTAAACGGTCCGGATTTGGATTTGGATTCTTATTTTTTCCAACTTTCTGAGGAATATTTCTCAAAATTTTCCGGTTTTTTCTTATTTTCCCCTTCGAATTTCCTTTCAAAACTTCGCGAGCTGTTCGAATTCGGATTGCGACTTTCAGATTTTAAGTTTCTGTTCGGATTTTCTGCTTCGACTTCTGATTGTGATTTCCTTCTTTTGACTTTCCTTCGAAATCTTTGTCAAATTTTTCCATTTTTAGGTTTTCGCTGTTTAGATTTTCCCTTTCTTAACTGTGCAAGCGGCTTGAATTCTGATTGCGATTTCTCTAGAATTTTCTTGCCAATATTTGTCGATTTTTTCAGTATTTAGGTTTTTTGTTCGGATTTTCCCTCTCAAATCTGTCCAAACAGATCAAATTCTGATGGCGCTTTCTTCCTTGCAAAATATTCGTCGAACTTTTCCCCGTTAAAATCTTTTTGCTCGGTTTTTTCCTTTCGAAACTATGCAACCGATTCTGATTGCAGATTGCAATTTCTCCGTAACTTCCATTGGAAGATCTCGGAGTATTCATGAAGTTTATTCGTTTTTTCTTTTTCATTGATCTTATGGCATGACTCTTTTGATACTAATTTTTTGTACAGAAATTCAAATCTCGAGTGGTGAAAAAAAACTGCAATCCACAATGGAACGAGGAATTCACACTCTCAATTACGGACATCAACACACCAATCAAATTAGTAAGTCAAATCACACGCTTTTAAACCGAGAAATTCAGACAATCTTCCGAACTTGTGATCAAACATGAAACAAATCACTGACATCTGTTTCCATCACTGGATTCTCAGGCAGTGTTCGACAAAGATCGGTTCACGAAAGACGACGGAATGGGGGATGCAGAGATCGACATAAAACCGTACATAGAGTGTTTGAATATGGGATTAGAGAGTCTGCCGAAGGGTTGTGTGGTGAAAAGGGTCCAACCAAGCAGATCAAACAACCTTGCAGATGAGAGCCCTTGCGTTTGGAACGATGGTAAGATCATCCAAGACATGACTCTCAGACTACAGAATGTTGAATGTGGTGAAATCGCGATTCAGATTCAGTTGTTCAATGCTTCTGGGATTAAAGGCATGAGAACCTACTCTTTATCCTGAAAAACATCGCCTCCTCCTTTGATTTCATTTGTTCGTGTTCGTCATTGCGATGCTCTGTTCCTACTCCGCTTTCTCATTTCACACCAATTCCAGAAATCAGATACGTTTGATTTAGTCGTGAATGTAAATTTGCATTGTGTGTGTTTCTTGTGAAATGATTTTGGTTGGCCTACAAGAAGTTTGTATCCCCAGATTATTGGTTCGTTTGAATGTTATTTTTTCCATTGTTGTATTGCGTACTAATTTGAGGCGTGGACACATTAATTCTCTGTAGTAGCTACTGATTGTGTGAATTGATTCATTGTCTTGGAGAAATCATCATATTGAACTCGTTTCTTTACATATATATACACACACACACATATAGAGAGAGAGAGTTGTGGGGTTATTAAATGAGCCACCATCGAGTAATATCGAAGAGACCTTACAAAGATTGTAAATTTCAATGTATTAGTTGTGTTTGTGTCTCCAACGGGTTGTTTGACCTAAGCTTAATCTACTCTATTATTTACTTCCATAGATTTTGAAATTTGGAAGGTTGGAGAAAGTTCTCCAACAACTTTGGACAACTATTCTACTCTCTCTAACTTTTTAAAATATTCTTATTCAACATGAGTCTAAACAACTTTGGTGGCGAATAATCACGAGTCCTTTTCCATGAGTTAATGGTTTTGTATGATTGCAGTGTACAACAAAAAAATAAGATTGTGAATTTAGATGCTTTATAATGGAATTTAGCACTGTTTGGTTTGTTTGTTTAAATGCATGCGTTCCAAAGTTGTTTGACAAACTTATTGGGTTTTAAAACATTTTATTTTACTTGTTTTTAGAGCAACTTTTATGTTTTTGAATTATAAAATCATTTATTGTTATGATTGATTCTTGTACGAAAAGTCGGATGGTTACGTTCAAAATCAAGGAGTTCTAATTGGTTATTGATTCTATTCAAATCATACAAAATTGAATCATTTCTTCCCTTCTCTTTCCAGATATCTCTTGGCTCTTCTTAGATTTTTGTTCGTATATATATCCTCCAAGCAAAGAGCTTTCCAACACAAAGACACCCAAACAAAAAGAAAACATTAATATCAGTTCCTCAAATAATCCACATGATCATATAATAGATCAGTTCCGAACAACGCATAAAACAAACAAGAAAAAAATCCATCACACAAAGTTTGGAATTTTGTTCATAGATATTTCTTCTCCAACAAAATTCAAATGTAGGGTTCTAATTCAATATCCCTCTTCTTATCTTCCCCGGCCATCTCCTAATTCAATTCATTTCCAGCAAACACAAAATCTTTTTTTTTTTAAAAAGGAAATTATTTCTTTCAATCTCTCCAAGCTCTGCAACAATGGCGTCCGCCACTTTGAGCACTTCAACAACAACACGTCTTAAACCCATCACGAGGGCAGAATCATTACCAACTCTGATTCCAAACAGACCCTTTAATCCGAATGTGATTAGTTTCGCATTTTTTAAACGCGCTGCCGGGCGAGGAGTGGCGGGAGCGACAGTGAGGGCGACGTGGAGGACAGCAGAGCAAGGCGGTGCAGTAGCAGAGGACGAGGAGGAGATGGGGAAGATCCGGCGGCTGCAGAATGGGTCGGACGTGAGAGGGGTGGCGCTGGAGGGTGAGAAGGGAAGGACGGTGGATCTAACAGCAGCGACAGTGGAGGCCATTGCCGAGAGCTTTGGGGATTGGATCATTCAGGGGTTAGAGAAGGAAACAGAGCCGCGAGGGGAGCAGCGTGTGAGTGTTTCCGTGGGGAGAGACCCGAGGATTTCCGGCAGTGCTTTGAGTGTTGCAGTGTTCGCGGGAGTTAGTCGTGCGGGGTGTTTGGTGTTCGACATGGGTCTTGCCACCACGCCTGCGTGCTTCATGAGCACCGTGTTGCCTCCTTTTTCTTATGATGCTTCCATTATGGTTCGTATTTGCCACAATTCTTTCTTTTTTGTGCTTCAACACTTAATTTGTTCGTTATACTTTTTTATGTTTTTAATGTGTTGCAGTTGACAGCATCTCACTTACCTTATACACGAAATGGGATGAAGTTTTTCACCAAGAAAGGAGGGTTAAGCTCGCCGGAGGTGGAGGAGATATGTGAGAGAGCCGCCCTGAAGTACGCCAATAGAGTGGTCAAAGTCTCCACCCTTCTCCGAACGCCGCCGTCCAGGGTGGATTTCATGGCGGCTTATTCCCGACATCTCAGAGATATCATTAAGCAACGAATCAACCATCCGACTCATTACGATACTCCTCTTAAAGGATTTCAGGTCCTTCCTCTTTCTTTTTTTTCTTTTTTTTCTATTTTCTATTAGTGGTGGACTTGAGCCGGTTGTTAAAGGTAACCATTCTCCTTATTCTAGATAATAGTGAATGCTGGCAATGGATCGGGAGGCTTCTTTACGTGGGATGTCTTGGACAAGCTTGGCGCAGACACCTTTGGCTCTCTCCATCTCAACCCGGATGGCATGTTCCCCAACCATATCCCCAATCCAGAGGACAAAATTGCCATGTCACTCACTCGAGCTGCCGTACTCAAACACGGAGCTGACCTTGGCGTCGTCTTCGATACCGACGTCGATCGTAGTGGCGTTGTCGACCGTGAGGGTAACCCGATCAACGGCGACAAACTCATTGCTCTAATGTCGGCCATTGTTCTCCGAGAGCACCCTGGGAGTTGTATTGTTACAGACGCTCGCACAAGCGTTGCGCTCACCAAGTTCATCACGGACCGAGGTGGGCAGCATTGCTTGTACCGCGTCGGGTATCGTAATGTGATCGACAAAGGAATTCAGCTGAATGAGGATGGGGTGGAGACGCATTTGATGATGGAGACGTCGGGGCATGGGGCGTTTAAGGAGAATTATTTTTTGGACGATGGGGCTTATATGGTGGTGAAGATTATCATTGAAATGGTGAGAATGAAGCTGGAGGGATCGGATGAAGGGATCGGGAGCCTTGTAAAAGATCTTGAAGAGCCATTGGAGTCTGTGGAGTTGAGATTGAATGTAATCTCAGAGCCAAGATTTGCCAAAGCTAAGGCCGTGGAGATCATAGAGACATTCAGAAACTTCGTCCAGGTAAACAACATCAACAGATTTTAAAGATTAATTGGAAGATTTAAAGATTTGAAAACGAATGTTAACAGGAAGGGAAGCTGGAGGGATGGGAACTGGACTCATGTGGTGATTGTTGGGTCAGTGAGGGCTGCTTGGTGGACATGAATGATCATCCCAAGCCCATTGATGCGCAGATGTACAGGTCTGCTTAAAAGTTGAAGAATTTATGATCCAAATCTTGGAGAGTTCAATCTTGTTAGTACCAACATGACTGACTGATTGATTGATGCAGGGTTAAAGTGTTTGACAAGGAAAGAAGGGAAGTTGGGTGGGTGCATTTAAGGCAGAGTATCCACAATCCAAACCTTGCTTTGAACATGCAATCATCTGTGCCTGGAGGCTGCCTTCAAATCACTACAGACTTCAGAGATAAGTATGTATAAATGCTCCTACTAACCTCTGCTCTGTGCTCAAATCTATGCTCAAATCTATGCTCAAATGGATGTGTATTTAATTGTGTTTTGGCAGATTTTTGGTGGCCAGCGGCTGTGATCGTTTCCTTGACGTTGGAGAAGTGGAGAAGTTCGCAAACACTGGAATTTGAGTATTATGACCTTATGAGACGTGTAAACATTATAGCGTTCATAATTTTTTATTACAAATCAAATTAAAAGATAATGATACGTGTTTTCATTTTTACGAGCTCATTGTATAGGATACCTCCACTTAAACATTTGAATAAAATCATTTGTAATAACTACAAAGTAAGTAGAGGGTTGAGGACCGGAGACTACGATGATCTCTAATGGAGAGAAGGTGGTAGGTCTCTTGAGAAGAGTACTGCTATGGTAGACCGGTGTGAAGAGTACTCATTTACGGAAGAACTTGATTTCAACAAATAGAACTGCCCCACTATTAGAATATACCGAGAGAGGCCTTCTTAAGGATGAGGCGGCTTTTGAGGGAGGCCTTCTTGTTCTTTACCTACTCTTTATCGAGTTCCAACTAGTGTTACTGAAATAAGACCGTTAATTTTATTCATATGGTTGATGTTAGAAAAATTAGAAAAATTACTAATGAACAAAATATTTTACATTTTAAATAAATTAAAATGATTATGATTTAAATTATATACTTATATCCACGATAGTGTTATTATGTTGCAATTTTAAAATATTTTATCATTTTTTTTTATAAATAATGGACCCAACAGGTGGAAACTCTATCCTACACGTGCCCATCACATTATTAAATATATATTCCAAATTTAATTTACAATTCATGAATATATCATAAAAAATTAATATTGATTAATATTTTTTATAAATAAAAAATTATTTTAGATATTAATTAAGAAAAATTTATTTGGTAACTTGTTAATAAAAAATATATTTAATTGATATTTATAATAAAAATAGTATAGATATTTGGTTGACTCTAAAATGGATGTATATATAATATATATAGAAATGTTGTTGGATTTTTTAATCTTTGATTTTGATATTAATATATATGATATTTTGTATTTAATAATCATTTAAAAATAATCTAAAAAATTTTGTATTGAGTAACTTTCTTGAATTTGGATAGAAGTCAAATAAATTTTTTAAAAACAGAAAATTAGAAATGAAATATGATCATTATAGAGGGAAAAAAAATCGGCTGTGGCACACCTGTAAATAGGGTGAAATATATGGGCCTTTGTTGGAAGTCAACGCTCTATAAATTTGTTTTCTCCGACTTTGAATCCCATCGTCGATTCGATCTCACGGATCTTCTTCGATTTCTCTATTTCACATCATTTTTTCTTCACTCAATTCTCCTCCCTCTTCTTCTCAATCTCAATTCCTTTCTTTTCAATTTGGAACCAGTAGAATCTTTTCTGATTCTCAGTTGAAATCCCTGCGCCCATCATTATTATCATCCACCTACCCGTCAGCCATGGAGGACAACCACGTTGCTTTCGATTCCACCGCTGCTAATGAAGATCACGACGCCCCCCTCTCCCACGCCCATGTTGACCATGGTTGGCAGAAGGTTACCTACGCCAAGCGCCAGAGGAAGACGTCCAAGCCCTCTGCCGATGCAGTTTCTGGAAAGATCGTGGCTAATGGTACCGTTCCCGCTGGGGACAACGTTTTCCGATCGCTGGAGCAGAAATCGCAGGAGCGCCGCCGTAGAATTGTCGAGGCGCAGAAGGCCGCGGCTATTGACGCCGACGAGGATGCTCCGGTTAGATCTAAGATCAGGTCTGACGATGAGGATGGCGATGATAGCGATAGAGAGGGTGTGGAGAATGAAAAGCCTAACGAGGAGGCCAAAAAGTTGAAGCAGAAGAAGCCGAAGAAGCCTAAGATTTCCGTTGCGGAGGCCGCTGCGAAGATCGATGTGAACGATCTGTTGGCGTTTTTGACCGATGTGTCGGTATGGCGAAATGATCTGCTCGATGATGCATTCTTGGTTTTATCTGATCTATTTTGATCTGCTTGGTTGGAAAAGAATTTGCTGTCGGTTGGTTGTATTGACTCTTCTTCTTCTTCTTCTTCTTCCATCTGTATGTTTGGTTATAGGGCTCGTACGACACTCAGCAGGATATTCAGCTGATGAGGTTTGCGGATTACTTTGGTCGCGCATTCTCGGGCGTGAGCGCTTCTCAATTTCCGTGGGTGAAAATGTTGAGGGAGTCTTCGGTAGCTAAGATTGTTGATGTGAGTTTAGCAATCTTTGCTATGTAATATTTCTCTGCAATTCGCCGTGAAGTGGATGAATTCTCTTAGTTCTGTGCTGCGTATTTCTGATTGGTTGTACTTAACCCTCTAGGTCTCTTGTTCTGAAGGAGAATAATCTTTGGGCAAAATTATTTTTTTTAATTATTATTTTTATAATTTTGTAGATGCATATTTGGTGTTATCATCGATTTTTCCGCTCTGATTGTCTGTAATAATTGTTCATGGGTTTCATTGGATTGGAGGGACTGAATTTTGGGATGAAAAAGCATCTTACTTTTTCTGTATTGTCTTTGGTTTTGGGTGACATGAGTATATTCTTCTAAATTAGCTATTGGATATGTTTGATTTGCTCGAGAAGTAAAACGAGTTTTATAAGTTGTTTGTGCAGCATTAGTTAAATCGAAATACAAGCCAGTTTTGCCTAGTTATGAGCTTTCTTTCTTCATTTTTCCCAATTGCTCGACCTCAAGTACCTACATTCTCTTTTCTTGTGTTTTGACATAAAATGGATGGAACTTGTAAAAAATGACACCTTGTGACCTAATTGTTTCATCTACTCTTTTGCAGATCCCCCTCTCTCACATTTCGGAGGATGTTTATAAGGCATCAGTTGACTGGCTCAATAAACGTTCTCTTGAGGCCCTCAACTCTTTCGTTTTATGGTCTTTAGACAGCATTCTTGCTGACTTTGTGGGCCAACAAACTAGTGCCAAAGGCTCTAAAAAGGGTGTACAAAATGCATCATCTAAATCTCAGGTATCATCAGTAGCACCGCTGTTTTGTTCGTTCAAAGTTTATGTACATTGGGAGGGATAACGGTGCATTGTTTTGTTCATATTTGGTTTGACACAACCCACATGTAACACTGATAACGTGAGTTCTTCTGTTTAACATGACTCCCATCTCTAGTGCTTTTTTGTTAAGGTTTTGAGCGTTAACAACCTTTTAGGGTTCCATAGCTAAAATTAGGTGTTGGATCTAATAAATGTAGAAAAAGTCCAAATTTTTAAGGACAAATAAGTTTTTTTAATATTTTTTTTAATTCCTTTTGGAGCTTGTGAAGCAAAATGATCTCGTTCTAACTAATTCTTTAATTTTCTAGCAATTGAAGAACTCTAACTTAAACTCATACGATCCCTTCATAGAATAAATCTTAAAATATAGCTGATTCTATTCGATACAGGCTGACTTTAGAATCTAGTGATTTATAGTTGTCTAGTTAAGATGAAGGATAGCTATCAAGGTTGATGGAATATGAAATTTTTGTGCTGTTTTTCGAAGCACTGCAAAATAGAAATCAAGAAAAGAGAGATCCAAAGGAGGTAGAAGATGAGGTTAAAAATAATATTATAAAGTAACGTCGAAGAACTCAATTTTCATTAACTAATGCTTAACCTTAACTAGTAATAACAATAATAATAATAAACTCAACTAGGAAAAGGATAAGTTTACCATAAGCAAGCAATCTATTTACTATTTGATTGGATGAAGGTGATGGATCATGATGCATATCTCTTTTATCCATCTCTTATTTCTTGATATTTGTTTATAGTCTATGTTCTCCATTTTCTGGTCGCATTTATTTTACCATTTTCTGTGACTTGTCCTTTAACGTTTACTCTTCTGGAATACATGTTTGACCTTCATAAATTTGTAAATCCATGACTCTCTAGTTATTAATAACAATCAGCTGTACAGATGCCTATGGGTTTCTATTTATTTTTTACTATTACTTTTGTCTTTCTCTTTTTGCGGGTATGGGTGGAGTAAGAGGGTGTGTTCACATATTTTCTGCATGATTCAAGAGTTAACATGTTATTACATTGCAGGTTGCCATATTTGTAGTTCTTGCAATGGTATTGCGAAGAAAACCTGATGTCTTGATTCAAGTATTGCCAACCATAAGGGAAAACTCAAAGTATCAAGGACAGGATAAGCTTCCAGTACTTGTCTGGATGATAGTTCAGGTGAATTAATAATAATATGCAATTCATAATTTATTGATTCTTAGGTTTTATTATTATGCTTCTTATACCGGATTTCCTTTTTCCTTTGCCAGGCTTGTCAAGCAGATCTTGCGATTGGGCTTTATGCTTGGGCACATAACCTCTTGCCCATAGTTAGTGCTAGAAGTTGTAATCCTCAGTCTAGAGATCTAATTCTGCAGTTAGTGGAAAGGTGGGAATACTGGATTATCTCCCAATTCATCTATCTTCCCTTTTGCTATAATAGCTCATCCTCCACGCTCCCTCCCCTATCAGTTTTTCTTTCCTAACCGTGGAAGATTATTTTGCTGCAGAATTTTGTCCTCTCCCAAAGCCCGTACTATTCTGGTAAATGGTGCTGTCAGGAAGGGGGAGCGATTGATTCCACCTTCTTCATTTGAAACACTTCTACGGGTTACTTTCCCTGCATCGTCAGCTAGAGTGAAGGTCAGTATACTTCAGGAAACTGTTGCTATTATCTAAGATATATGCTGAAAACACTATGTATGTGTTTTTATTGACATTGAACCATTTGCAGGCTACTGAAAGGTTTGAGGCTATCTATCCAACCTTGAAGGAGGTTGCGCTTGCTGGCGCTCCTGGCAGTAAAGCAATGAAACAAGTTTCACAGCAGATATTTATTTTTGCTGCCAAAGCAGCTGGAGAAAGTATGTTATTCATTTTTCCTTACCCTTTTTCATATGAAGGGAACGTGTTTGTTGTTCATGAACAGTAACTGAGAGAAGATCTATTAACAGGTGTTTCAGAGCTATCTAGTGAAGCTACTAATATTTTCATTTGGTGTTTGACCCAAAATGCTGATTGCTACAAGCAATGGGTGAGCTATTCCGAATTATTTTTCTATACGTATAATCAATTTTAATTCCATTCTCGATCTGATTGAAGTCCGTCCTTCTGAATATGCAATTGTTTTTTTGCAGGACAAGATTTATGAGGATAATCTCGAAGCCAGTGTCTCCGTTTTGAAAAAACTTTCTGATGACTGGAAAGCGCATTCTTTAAAATTATCTCCTTTTGATGCTCTGAGGGAAACTTTAAAAAGTTTCAGAACCAAGGTAGTTTCTATATTCTTGAGCAAAACCCAGCGCATACTTTTGAAGAATTGAACTGGTTGTTGACCATTCTTATTACATTTTTTTTCATACGATTTTACATTGATAGAACGAGGAGGCATTGACTAGTGATGAAGTGGGTGCTTGCCAATCCAAATACAAGGAGGCAGATAAGTATGCCAAGTCGATACTGAACAGGGTTTCGCGAGGCCATGGATGTCTGAAAAGTATGGCTCTTATAGTCATCGCTCTAGGTGTTGGTGCTGCAGTCATGTCCCCAAACATAGAGTCCTTGGATTGGGAGAAACTCACTGCTTTCATCCCACAACACTCTTTCTGAGCCGGCATTCCTGCATTGTCTGCCAAGGTTTCAAATTCCGACCTTGTTCCCCTCCGATGAAGCAGCAGTTGACAATGTCGTGAAAGCAACCTTGGCTCCTCTATGGGCAGGGAAACCAAAACCCTGTCGGTAACGAAATCGCACAACTAGTTGGTCAGTCGTTTTAGATCCTTTGTGTTCCTCGTGGGGGATACAAGAGTAGTGGAAGTAGTAGGGTTTTTTAAGTTAACACTGCATAAAAAGACTGGATAGCCATTTTAGCATCTTTTAATTTGGTTTTTCTCATTTGTTAGTTTTGTTTTAAGTTATTTGCACACTCTAACCTTCACAGGCTCGGCAGTAGATCAAAAAGGGAGTTTGGATACACATGTAATTTCGGAAGAAATAATGTTTTTTTTTTCTTTCATTTTTAATGGAATTTTGTAGCTTGTGTTATTATTTGGCGATATGTTTTCAGTCTTTTGTAGCTTTAAAATTGGATTACAGTTTCTCTTCATTTGTTAGGCTGCAGGACATAGAGGCAAAGGCTGTGTTAGGGCTCTTTTTCTCAGCTTCTAGAATTCTCTCCTGCACGTTTTTCACGTTTTGTGTACTATAAAATGGAGCCAGTAGTTGATATTGTTTTAATTTATATCATTTTGGCACAAAAACATAGTTGATCAATTGTTTCAATCTCTACCTTGTAATTGCTATTGCTGAGTATATATTCAAACCACTTACGTTTAAAAAATAAATAAATAAATAAGAGTGTTTGGTAACAAATATTATATGACCGAATAATATACCAATAAAGAACAAGAACACTTCTTAGAAGTTTAACAACTAAAATAATTATTTTAAAAGTCCAAAATAAAAATTATTGTTTTTTTTAGTTCAATTATTGAAAAGGTTGAGGTGGTTGCTAAGCAAGCTAGCCGATAAACCCATATATTAAAAGAATACACATTTTTAATGTTGGAGACTAAAATATAATATTTACACTACAAATTATTAGATTAAAATTTTATTTTATTTAGTTTTAGTGGTAATTAAGTTTGGAGATATATGATAGAGTTTAGGGGATGGAAGTATTAATATAAAATAATGTTTTTCAAAATAACATTTTTTTTTCTTTAATTATCCGTTCATAGAAAGACGGTTGATTTAATATTGATGGTTGAGAAAGAGCAACAGAGTCAAAGTCGACCATTTTTAATATAAACATATGAATACCCATCAAACTAATTATCATTATATTATATAAAAACAGAATAAAATAAAATAGAAAAATAATGACGGTGACACGTATGATATACCAAACCATGGGGCCAGAAAAACTGGAATTCGTTTTCTCCGAAATCAGAGCAAAATTCAGAAAAGGAAAAAAAAAAAAAAAAAAAAAGTAGGAAGAGTAAGGGCCATTATTCGATCCTTCCTCTCCGCACAATAAATCCTCTCGTTCTTCGTTGGATCATAGAGACGGAATCACAGAGTAATCAGAGAATTCAGGCCATCTCAACACGTAACACTGCTAATTTTTAGAGACAGTGCTTCAAGAATATGGCTACGCTTCAGACGTGGAGGAAAGCCTATGGCGCTCTCAAGGATTCTACCAAAGTCGGCCTTGCCCATGTCAACAGCGAGTACGCGGTATTCTCTCATTTTTCTTTTTTAGATTCTCTCCTCTCCTTTTCTTCTTTATTTTCGATTTTGTCGATCGGTGTTTGATCCGATTTCTGCGTTTTTGCCTTGTCTTATTCTGCGGGATTCTTGTCTGAGTTTAGGATTTGGATGTGGCAATAGTCAAATCTACCAACCACGTCGAGTGCCCGCCGAAAGAGAGACATCTCAGGAGTGAGTGATTGCTGTTGCTAGATCCGTTTTGTTTCTCTGATTCCAAATCTACTGTTTTAGTCTGATTTTCTGTTTGTGTTTTCAGAAATCTTGATTGCTACATCTGCAATTAGACCTCGCGCTGATGTTGCTTATTGCATTCATGCCCTCGCTCGACGCTTGTCCAAGACGCGCAATTGGACGGTACCAATTTTATTCACCTTGGTTGAATTTCTCTGTGGAATTTGTTATTCTTTCTGGCATTAGCCTCTTTTTATCTGGATGATAACTGTCGTATAAGAAACATGTGCGGTTTCGTTAGCTATCCTCTCTTTTGAATGGTTATGTTCCTGACGTAACTGGTTTTTCTTTAGTGCTCCTAATTATCTGCATTGGATTTGGTACTTGCATTATCTGCGTTGTTTTTCAACTTTGATACTCCACGATTGAAAACTGCGATATGTAATTTGTTTTTTCTGATTCTTAATATTACCATTTGAAAGGAAATGCGTATTTCTGTAATTTCTGGTGAATTTATATTTCTCCTGCTATGATAAATACAATACCATTTGGGTCTAACCCTTTATTAGTTGAAGTTTTTGTTTCTAATTTCTAGGGTCTCATCTATTTATGATAATGAAGTATGATCTGTGTGGCCTGAAGATTGAAATATTTCCTGATTCCCAAAACGAAATGTCTGTATCTCATAGTCATTTTGACAAATATGATATTGAATAATCCATGATTGTCAGTGGAATGAATGTCACAATATAATGCTCATCAGCTGACTCATTGTTTACTGTTTCTTTTGACTTCATTTCA
This sequence comes from Cucurbita pepo subsp. pepo, assembly GCF_057944985.1. Lineage (NCBI taxonomy): Eukaryota > Viridiplantae > Streptophyta > Magnoliopsida > Cucurbitales > Cucurbitaceae > Cucurbita > Cucurbita pepo. Next base: position 312,237 of record NC_141798.1, read on the forward strand.
TTTTGCATCCACTATATAAGTTTCTTCATGTTTTACAGGTAGCTTTGAAAACATTGATCGTCATACATAGGACCTTGAGGGAGGGCGATCCAACATTTAGGGAAGAGCTTTTGAATTTTACACAAAGAGCCCGAATTATTCAACTGTCTAATTTTAAGGATGATTCAAGTCCTATCGGTAAAATTCTTTAGATCCTCTTCTCTTATTTTTCTGTGATTCATACAAATGATACACTAATAGTGTAATCAATAATAATAGATGACTGATACGTATATCCTTTTCATAGCTTGGGATTGCTCTGCATGGGTACGCACATATGCATTGTTTTTAGAGGAGCGACTCGAATGTTTCAGGATACTAAAGTATGACATTGAATCCGAACGCCTGCCAAGACCTGCCCAAGGTCAGGAGAAGGTATTGTATTGAAGAATTTTATTAATTCACCTGGCCTCCTTGCATGGTACATGTATGAGTGAGTTATAACATCTTTTTCAGGTTTATAATATGGAAGATGCATGCCCTTTTTGACTATCGGTAATAATAATGTGATTATAGTTTTCTTATTATAAACATCCCAATTAACCGTAGAGATTTTTTTTTTCTTTTTGTAAATTATGGATATGGTTGCCTCTACTGAGGTGGAAGCTTATTCAGTTGACTGGGGGTGAAGTTTATTAGCCTAATGACAATTTTTCATGATCTCTGGATGGTCAAGGGGACCTAGTAGAGTACTGAAATGCCTATTTTCACCCAAGTTAAATCGAATGGTTGAATCCTAATTTCTAGGTTATTATTGGTTAAATGCTGGCTCAACTCTTCCTGAAATGACACTCAGGTTTTACAACCTGCATTTTATACGATCCTTTGGATGGACTCTTTAAGAGAAATGAAGGCTTTTCTATGAACTTTCTATTTAGTATCAATACAAATTAAATTTGGTAAAGAATTCTTCCTTTTCCCTTAATCCTCAATCTCAATGGCATTGGTTTTGTCTCTATAATATGGTTTGGACGAGAACAATAATATAGTTTCATATGTATTAAAACAAACCAAAGAAATACATGGAAGAGTCAGCACTTTGGACTGTGTTTCGAGATATTCTTCTTTGGTGTTGTCACTGCAATGATTCATTCGGTGTAAATGTCAGGCTGATGACCTTCTTCACGTATTATTGGGTTGCCGGTTTGTTCAGTCCCTTTGGGCTAGGTGGTTGTCCACCTTTGGTCTAACTTTGCCTTTTCGTTAAGAGTTGCATTATTTTATGGCACGCCAATTTCTTTGCTATTTTGTGGGGGGTTTGGATTGAAAGAAATAATCAAACTTTTAGAGATTTGGAGCAATCTTGTGATGAGGTCTGAACGGTGGTTAGGTTTAATGTCTCTTCGTGGATATCAACCACTAGACCTTTTTGTAATTATGGTCTTGACTTGATATATATATATATATATATATATATATTTTTTTTTAGTCCATTTATATAGTTTTTAGGAAGTTCGTTTTGCATTTTTTTTTTTGTTGCCCAATTATACCGTCATTTTTCATTTTTCTCAACAAAAGCTTGATTTCTTACCCCCCACAAAAAAAAAAAAAAAAAAAAAAAAAAAAAAAAAAAAAAAAGAAACTATATAAGAATATGAGTTTGATAGTTATAGGGCACATTTGGAACATTTATTAAACATAATAAACATGTGTCATTATACATACAAAGATATGCATTTTGGAGTGGCTAAGGAGTGTCCTTAGTTCATAGATTCTTGAAATTCATTAGCCATGGTTCCTTTTGTTGGCAGGGCTACAGCAGAACCAGGGAACTGGACAGTGAAGAACTGTTGGAACATTTGCCTGCCTTGCAACAGCTTTTGTATCGTCTTATTGGCTGCAGGGTATCTTTTTGACACCTGTGAACCTCCAACTTTCATTTGATAATTAAATAAACTTTTTCAGAATATGGATTTTTTTTTAGAACTCTTTACTTTGACCTTCTAAGTACGAAAATTACCTGATGTTGAAATTACAGCCTGAAGGAGCAGCTATTGGGAATTATGTTATACAGTATGCCCTGGCACTGGTATGCTGAATTTCTTCTACTTATATCTCAGTTCCAGGATAATTTTTATTGTAGCAGAGAATATTATTAATGTTAATGTTTTCTCTATTATTATTATAGTTGTTATCATTATTTTTCATCTTTTCTGGGCCATATCCTCTTTTTCTTAGCTTCTTAGGTAGGCTTAGTATAGGTAATTAGACTTCCTTTCCTTTACCTGTCCACTTAACGTTCGATGGATAAGAAAAAATGCAAGGTCGTAATGGATTGAAATTTAAGAGTTATAAGAAAGATACATGCCTCCCCTCATCCTACTTAACGTTCAATGAACAGCTTTACTACTTTGTTGGGGTTGGGGGTGTCTTATTCACATGGTGAAATTTAAAAAAAAAAAAAACTTGGACATCTTTGATTTTGTTATTTGACCAGCCGCCCTCTGTTTCTCCATGTTTCATATGTAAGGACCAGGATAATGCTCTTTATGTGGGCAAAAGCCATTGTTCTTGTATGCCTGTATCCTCTGTTATGTGGGAAAGAGTTCTAAAATTCTCTCAGCCTTTTGGCTGAGATCAAGTGTAGTATCTGTTCTCAAAGTATACTTTTCATTAACATTGCTTTATTCCCAGTCTTGATAATGCCGTGACATGCTATTTTCAGGTATTGAAAGAGAGCTTTAAAATCTATTGTGCTATTAATGATGGAATTATAAATCTCGTTGACAAGGTAAGTATCTTAAGGAATCAAAACTTTAGGACTCAGATACATAGAGTGCATTGGTGACAGAAAAGTTATTCAATTTCCTACAGTTTTTTGAGATGCCAAGACATGAGGCTATCAAAGCCCTTGATATCTACAAAAGAGCTGGCCAACAGGTATTTCTGAACTCATTTTTGTTTCTAAATATTATAGTTATCTTTTGCAATGGTTTCTTGTTTTTGGTTGTTTTCCCTTCAAATGTCTCTCAACCTTATTTATATCAGACACCAACAGGTATTACGGGTTTATTTGTCTTGCCTTTTCCATGCTGCAGGCCGGAAGCCTATCAGATTTCTATGATATTTGCAAAGGGTTGGAACTTGCTAGGAATTTCCAGTTTCCTGTTTTAAGAGAAGTAATGATGATATTATAGCGATTTATGTTTCTTATCAAGTTTAAGCTTATAGTATGAACTTATACTTCCCTACTACATGCTTCGTTATCCACTTCCAGCCTCCGCAGTCATTTCTTAATACGATGGAAGAGTACATTCGGGAGGCACCACGAATGGTTACGG